>NC_134482.1:10578350-10960070 GCF_964194025.1 Convolutriloba macropyga
GAAGACGCCAAACCAAAAAAACGTGGTGCCTTACAATCCTTATGGATAGAAGGCACTGTCAAAACAGTATGGGAAACATTGAACAACTAATTGACCCAGAAGGTCTTATTACTTTTTTGAAATAAGATTGACTTTTTGAGAAACACTTGACGAAATCGCAGAAATTGACTTTATATATCACTTATGCAAAATTTTCTTGATTCATGGCCAACGTTAGCCTAACGCACGCTTGTTATATCAATTTGAATAGCCTAGACTCAGTAGTAAAGAAATGAGGCTACTTTTTACCTAAAAAAAGGTTTAAAAAAATTTGCGTTTCCGACCTTCACCTGTCTTATGTAACAATTTTTAAAGTATTGACCCAAATGAAAAATTTCGGGTAGTTATAGCATCTATATGAATAGGAGCCACTACCAAAACAGTATGGGTAACATTGAACAACTAATTGACCCAGAAGTTCTAATTACTTTTTTGAAATAAGATTGACTTTTTGAGAAACATTTGACGAAATCGCAGAAATTGACTTTATATATCACTTATGCAAAATTTTCTTGATTCATGGCCAACGTTAGCCTAACGCACGCTTGTTATATCAATTTGAATAGCCTAGACTCAGTAGTAAAGAAATGAGGCTACTTTTTAAATAAAAAACGTTAGAAAAATTAGCGTTTCCGACCTTCACCTGTCTTATGTAACAATTTTTAAAGTATTAACCCAAATGAAAAATCTCGGGTAGTTATAGCATCTATATGAATAGGAGCCACTACCAAAACAGTATGGGTAACATTGAACAACTAATTGACCCAGAAGTTCTAATTACTTTTTTGAAATAAGATTGACTTTTTGAGAAACATTTGACGAAATCGCAGAAATTGACTTTATATATCACTTATGCAAAATTTTCTTGATTCATGGCCAACGTTAGCCTAACGCACGCTTGTTATATCAATTTGAATAGCCTAGACTCCGTAGTAAAGAAATGAGGTTACTTTTTACATAAAAAACGTTAGAAAAATTAGCGTTTCCGACCTTCACCTGTCTTATGTAACAATTTCTAAAGTATTGACCCAAAAGAAAAATCTCGGGTAGTTATAACATCTATATGGATAGGAAGCACTACCAAAACAGTATGGGTAACATTGAACGACTAATTGACCCAGAATGTCTTATTACTTTTTTGAAATACGATTGACTTTTTGAGAAACATTTGACGAAATCGCAAAACTTGACTTTATATATCACTTATGCAAAATTTTCTTGATTCATGGCAAATTTTAGCCCAACTCACGCTTGTTATATCAATTTGAATAGCCTAGACTCATAAGTAAAGAAATGAGACTACTTTTTACATAAAAAAACGTTAGAAAAATTAGCGTTTCCGACCTTCACCTGTTTTATGAAACAATTTTTAAAGTATTGACCCAAAAGGAAAATCTCGGGTAGTTACAACATCTATATGAATAGGAAGCACTACCAAAACAGTATGGGTAACATTGAACAACTAATTGACCCAGAAGGTCTAATTAGTTTTTTGAAATAAGATTGACTTTTTGAGAAACATTTGACGAAATCGCAAAACTTGACTTTATATATAACTTATGCAAATTTTTTTTATTCATGGCCAACGTTAGCCTAACGCACGCTTGTTATATCAATTTGAACAGCCTAGACACATAAGTAAAGAAATGAGACTACTATTTACATAAAAAACTTTAGAAAAATTAGCGTTTCCGACCTTCACCTGTTTTGTGTAACAATTTTTAAAGTATTGACCCAAAAGAAAAATCTCGGGTAGTTACAGCATCTATATGGATAGGAAGTACTGCCAAAACAGTATGGGTAACATTGAGCAACTCCTTGACCCAGAAGATCCCACTATATTTTTTAAATAAGATTGACTTTTTGAGAAATACTTGACGAAATTGCAACACTTGTATTTATAAATCAATTATGGAACATTTTCTTTTTCCATAGCCAACGTTAGCCTAGCACACGATTGTCATATCAATTTGAGCAACTAAAGCCCAGAAGTAAAGAAATGAGAGCAATTTTTACAGAAAAAACAGTAGAAAAATATGCGTTTCCGAACTACACATTTTTATATGTATCAGATTTCAAGCATTGACCCAAAAGAAAAATCTATGGGTTTTTTAACATCCTAATGGATAGCAGGCACCGCCAAAAGAGTATGGGTAGTATTGAACAGCTCATTGAGCCAATAGGTCCTATTATATTTTTTAAACACGATTGACTTTTTGGGAAACACTTGACGAAATCGCAAAACTTGAACTTATAAATCAATTATGGGAAATTTTCTTTTTTCATAGCCAACGTTAGCTTAACACACGATTGTCATATAATTTTCAGCAACCAATGCCCAGTAGCGAAGAAATGAGAGCAATTTTTACATAAAAAAGGGTCGAAAAATCTGCGTTTCCGAACTACACGTTTTTATATGTATCAAATATTAAGCAATGACCCAGAAGGAAAATCTATGGGTTTTTTACAATCCTTATAGATAGGAGGCAACGCCATAAAAGTGTGGGTAATATGGAACATGTCATTGAGCCAAAAGATTTTATTATATTTTTTAGATACGATTGACTTTTTGAGAAACACTTGACGAAATTGCAAAACTTGAACGTAAAAGTCAATTATGGGTAATTTTTATATTTTTCAATATTCCATAGCCAACGTTAGCACAGCACACGATTGACATATCAATTTGAGCAACTAAAGCCCAGAAGTAAAGAAATGAGAGCAATTTTTACAGAAAAAACGGTAGAAAAATATGCGTTTCCGAACTACACATTTTTATATGTATCAAATTTTAAGCAATGACCCAGAAGGAAAATCTATGGGTTTTTTACAATCCTTATAGATAGGAGGCAACGCCATAAAAGTGTGGGTAATATGGAACATGTCATTGAGCCAAAAGATTTTATTATATTTTTTAGATACGATTGACTTTTTGAGAAACACTTGACGAAATTGCAAAACTTGAACGTAAAAGTCAATTATGGGTAATTTTTTTATTTTTCACTATTCCATGGCCAACGTTAGCACAGCACACGATTGACATATCAATTTGAGCAACCAAAGCCCAGTAGTAAAGAAATGAGAGCAATTTTTACATAAAAACGGTCGAAAAATCTGCGTTTCCGAACTAAACATTTTTTAAGTATCAAATTTTTAAGCATTGACTCAGAGGGGAAATCTTTGGTTGTTTTACCATCCCTATAGATAGGAGGCACCACCAAAATTTTATGGGTAATATAGAACAGCTCGTTGAGCCAAAGGGTCCTATTATATAATTTCAATACGATTGACTTTTTGAGGAAGGCTTGAAGAAATTGCAAAACTTGAACTTATACATCAATTATGGGAAATTTTCTCATTCCATAGTAATTATTCAATAAGAAACCAACGTTAGCGTAACACACGATTGTGATACCAATTTGAGCAACCAAAGCTCAATAGTAAAGAAAGGAGAACAGTTTTTACATTAAAAACAGTCGAAAATCTGCGTTTCCGAACAACACGTTTTATGTGTCAAATCTTCAAGCATTGACCCAGAAGGAAAATCTCTAGGTGATTTACCATCCTTATGGATAGGAGGCACCGCCAAAATAGTATGGGTAATATAGAACAGCACATTGAGCCAAAAGGTTCTATTCAATTTTTTAAATACGATTGACTTTTTGAGAAACACTTGACGAAACCGCAAAACTTGAACATATACATCGATAATGGGAAATTTTCTTAGCCGATAGCAAACGTCAGCTTAGCACACGATTGTCATATCAATTTGAGCAACCAAAGCCCAGTAGTAAAGAAATGAGCAATTTTCACAAAAAAAAACGGTCGAAAAACCTAATCTGCGTTTCCGAACTACACATTTTTATGTATCCAATTTTTAGGCATTGACCCAGAAGGAAAATCTCTGGGTGTTCTTACCATCATTATGGATAGGAGTCATCGCCAAAATAGTATGGGTAATATTGAACCTCATTGAGCCAAAAGGTCCTATTATATTTTTTTATATACGATTGACTTTTTGAGAAACATTTGACAAAATTGCATAGCTTAAACTTATATATTAATTATGGGAAATTTCCTTATCCCATAGCCAACGTTAGCGTTACACATTATGTCAAATCAATTTCATTAACCAAATCTTAGTAGTAAAGAAATGAGAGCAATTTTTACATAAAAAACGGTCGAAAAATCTGCTTTACCAAACTACACCATTTTTACGTATCAAATTTTTAATTATTAACCCAGAAGAAAAATCTCTGGGTGTTTTACTACACTTATAGATAGATCGCACCACCGAAATAGTATGGGTAATATTGAACAACTCATTGAGCCAAAAAGTCGAGCACAATGGTCTAAAATAGGATTCAAAATGCGTCTAAGCGTCTTTTCTTTCAGAAACAGAACTTTTAAAATTTGTTTCCAAAATTGACAAAATTTTTCCTCCAGTCATGCTCATTAACATTGGTATAAGCACACTAGTACCAAAAAAACACCAAAATAATCAGTAAGAAACGTTTAAAGATATCTATAATAGGACACAAAACGCTTCAAAACGTTATTTTTTTCAAAAGATTTTTTAATCTTTTAAAAAATTCTCAAAATCTATGCCACTCACCATTAATAACGTTAGTAAAAGCAAACAATTACCAAAAAATTTGAACAAATTTGAAAGTGTGATAAAAAGTAATCTAAAACAGGATTCAAAATGCCGCTAAACTTTTTTTTAAAACATTTTTTTCCAGGTTTGTTTTTCAATTTTGTCAAAACTTTTGTCCTAGTCGGGCTCAACAACATCGCAAGAAACACTTTTTAAAGGGATCTAAATTCGCATTCAAAATGCGTCCAAAGGTCTTTTTCTCAAAAAAAAACAAGGTTTTGCTTATGTTTTCAATCTCGACCAAAAGTCACTAGAATCTACAAAACTTCAGCAATAAAATCAGAAAAACCGTGTTTTCAATTAGGAACTATTTGAGAAAATTTGACAAAACTAATCGTAATCAGCACATAAAGCATACATATAAATTAATCGTGCTCAATAACATTGACCAAAGGCACTGAAAACAATTTGTCTTCTAGTTTTACAAGTTGGAGTTTCTCAAAAATTGAGTCCGATGTGACTGATTTCGCATTTTGAGATTCAAGAACTTCGTAGTAGCTGCATACATCACAGTTAGACTCAGCTGGTCGGAAGTGCGAGACTACATTAAAGATCTGACATGAAGCATAGTCTTGTCTATCTTGAACAAAGAAGACGCGAACTTGGCCAACAGTCTTTTCGTTGCCGGAGACAAAAGAGACATAGGAATTCTTTGATGAAGTATGTACTTGGGAATCGAGATGAAAATTCTGAAGCTTCTGATTTGAGTAAAAATTTGCATTTAAATGTTACAAGTCCAATGGTACTTGGTGCAATTTGACGGAGCGTCTCCTGAAGCACTTCTGTTTCCTTAGATTGAAACACAAGTCGTAAAGAGGGTCTTTCTGTGGAACTTCCCGACTAGACATCTTGTTTCTCACATATATTTCAACCAGAAGTCTTAGATGATTTACAGTACCTGTGAACTTGCATTTCAGAAGGTAGTTCGCTGACTCAAACATTATCGCAGAAGTGCACCAGAGGGGGCCATAGCCACTGACTTGCCAAGCAAGGTGATTCAGAGAGTGAATGTTGGGAGAAAAAACTTTTTCTGTATGTGCTTCTGCAGTTAGTGAGTGAAATCTTTTGATCAAATGATGAGCTAAAAGGCAATGCTGAGTGGAGAAAAGGAGCAGTCGAGTAATGTAGCTCAAAAGATGAAACCTCTCGTACAATACAGCATTTACGTTTCCTACTAAAACCACCGGTCCAATATACAACAACCAAACCTTCAGTTCAATCGCTTTAAAATACTCCAGTTCATCGAGACTCCTAAGAGACCTCTTGAAGTCACTTGTCAATTGAATACCTTCAACTGCTTTCCGAATTCTGCCCAGCCCCAATTTGTTTGTCTTATTCTTCACTGCGAAAAGGAGGGTTCTGGTTACACCAAGCAAAACTTGATGCATATAATCAATTGGCGCTGAGAGAGGCAAATTATCAACTATATCCGCAACAGCACTTGGTCCTTTCACACCTCGAAAAGACGACAAACCTTCATTTTGAATCAAATTTAAATACTCCGCATGCCTTTCTTTGGTCCTCATCTTGTTCCTCTGATTCGAATAAAAGAGGCCTTTCTTACCTTTGCCAATAATTTTACATTTAATTAGGCAAAATGAGCAGCCAAAATAGGCGTTAAACTGCTTAATGTTTAAAATTGATGCCTTTGCAGGCAGGTCAGCTACTAATATCTTCACTTCAAACATCAGAGTCCATGATACGCCATTGATTTCAATTGCAGGTTTTGGATCCAGACCTTCTTTAATTTGGTCAAAGAATATTTTCCAATCTGGCTTGCCTCGACCGAACCATAATTTCGCAAGCACAATATTGACAAACATACATCTCAGAGTCGGAGGTAAATTGAGTACACTTAACCACAGCGGCCAAAGGGACTTCTTCCTGGAATTTATCATTCGAACACCGTCAGAATTCATCGCCAACGATATTGTCATGATATTATTTGCATTAAAAGTGGGTGGAATAACAATGTTTTTTTGAGCGTCACGTGACAGTGAGTATTCAGTAATTGCGTTGATATTGCTTTTGATTATGTGAAACAAATCTGAGGAAAAGACCAACGATGAGCATTCACCTTCGGCACAATTTGAGATACTAACATGGGACGAGTTCACACTTTGAAGAAACTTTTTCTTTATAGACTTATAAGCAGGAATTCGGGCTTCTGGAAAAGCTGTTCTTACTAGTTTTAACCAGGAAGATGCTTGAGCATCAGAACATCCAGTCTCAGAAACGATCTCATTAACGCATATTGAAAAATTATGCAAGCTAAAATTACAGCTTCGCTCTGTCTCATAATCATCGTTAGTGTCGGATGAAGACTCATGCCTGTGATTATCAAGCGTGCTGACAGAGAAATCCGGTAAAACCAAATCGTTTTGGCGGTTAGGTGACGACACTAAGTTTTCGCTCAAGTAGTTAGGTTCACAATTTAATTCATCTGTAGAAGTGAAAATTTGTAAAGAATCGTTGTCTGATGAAACGGATGAGCTATCGGACTCGTAACGTCTCATTTCAAGTTTTGATATTCTGGATTTTTTTCTCCATTTGGCTTTTAGAATGGATTGACGCTTGCCGCGAATAGAGATGGGTCGCAAAACAAGACGGGCTCTTGACCCTGCTTTTAAGTGAGCAGAAATAGAACCAGAACTTTGCTGGTGCTCATTGCGATGCTCACAGAGACAGTCTTGGTTGCCTTCGCCAAAAAAATTGGAACCGGAGAAAACTGTAATTTCGTCGTTTTTGAAGATATTCTTTATTACTTCTAACTGTATGCAGCGTCGTGAGTTTATCTCCTTCAAGATGAACCTGCAGTTGGGCTTACAAGAATGGTTAGCGAACCGCGTAGAACCCAACATGACTCGATCAAAACTGCAAGAATCTGTTTTCCGAAAAATGGAAATGTCCTTAAAACTCGATAAAGCCTCCTTAGGTATTTTCTCAACGAATCCAATAACTGAGGGAAGCACTTTAACTGGATGTGAATTTTTTGGCGAGATCACCTCGTCTCCTACGTAATAAAGACCAGATCCACCAAAAGAAGCCTTTTTAAACTCAAAGTTACTTTCTCTCGCGGCACCATAATTTTCACGCAATAAACGATCAAATTCTTTTAAAACAGGATCAGTGTCCAACGCCTTTCGATATTCGCTATGCGAAAGCATTTCAACTAACGATTGAACTTGAACAACTTCAGTCTCTATTAACGTTTTGGTTACATGCGCATCAGCCTGCGCAAGGCTGAAACACTTGAGCATCTGTGAAAAAAAATTAGTTGCGACAAAAATTTTAGGATTCATTTAAGTTTTTGAAACAATGAGTCAACACACCAGAGCCATTAACACACCAGAGCCATTAAAGCATTGAGGAAAAACAAACGATAGTTAAGTTTAATTACGATAAAAACAAAACACTCACGATTGAAACGCAAGAACAATCACCTGCTTTTTTTCATGCTTAATTCCAGAAATGATGAAACTAACAGCACTCAAAACTTGGCAGCAATTAAATTACTCAGTAGAAACAGATTGTTTTTCTTTCCGATATTTAATATCTAGCCCCATTTGGTTAGCTCCGTGACGAGCTTCGTTATAAGCAGTTTCTTGAAATTTCGGGTACTTTCGACGCACAACAAGTTCAAAGCTCTCTCTTTCGGTCCCCGGAACTGGCGTTCGAGTATCTTTTCTTAGCCTCTGGGCACCTATAATAAACTTCTGCAGCTTGCAGTCTTCGTCTTTTCCGTGCATTATTCCGCCAAGATGCCGACCAAACTTCGCAGCACTCGCTCCGGCATGAATTTGCATTAAATTTATGCCATTGTGTATCACCGGTGGATAATGCGTGGTGTTGTCGGCCGATGGCAGCTCACCTGTCTGGTTATAGGACACTAATGCAAAAAATTCTTTGTTGTCGGCTCGTTCTTTCTGTGGCAGTCTCTTCAGACAATCTTTATGCTCTTCAACCATCCGATATAGTTTCGCTTTAAAGACCTTGAAATTACTACTTTGCACCAAAACTGAGGATTCGCGGGAACAAGTTGAGCTTTTCGCAGGCATTATTGTTGTATCTAGAGCATCAACATCACCATCGCTAGTGTCACTGTCAGTCTCGCTGTCTGATGCCATTTTATTTTCGGGTGCCCAGTTGACACTTCTTTTGGTTATTTTTCTCTTTAGAGTTACTTCGTCATCGGAGGATGAGTTGGAATCAGAATAAGACATTTCTAACATGAAAAAGAAGTGACCGTGTAAAACGAAACACAATATCTATTGACAACAAAATTGAACAATGTTTTTAAATACGGAACCACATTTGTAATGTTTGTAGATAGATAAAAGTTTCAAGAGCGTTCAATGAGGGGCTGAAGTTTGATAACTTAAATCAATCTGATCGCTCACGAATTAAAACCCAAGATCATACAGAATACAAAATTAAGAAAGGAAAAGGCAGAAGCTAGATATTCTCGGCTTTTGAAAAAGAAACACTTTTTGACATATGAACTATCAAAAAGGAATAAAATTAGATGAGGACTATTACACAAAGAGAACAAATTGGTATCAAATTACAAAGAATCTCAAGAAGCATCTTCAATGAAAACAAACAATGAACAAATGAAAATTATCAGCGTCAGGTTAAAACATCAAAGTTTAAAGTCAAGATATTGTTGAATTTTTTTCGCTGAGCAGTAACATAAACAAAGATGAATGAGTCTTGGCATGAGAGCCGTGCTTGTTTCTTAACATCCCATATTAGAGACAGTATTTTGATTTCATTTCTGCGCCGTATTGGTTGGCACCAATTATTGCGCGGCTAACAGCTTCCTCAACATCATTACTGTAATTTCTCCGAACGCACAACTGAAAAATCTTCTCGAGTGTTTTGTCGCACGCAACTCTCGAATTTCGACGGTTAACCTTCCAACCCATCCGCTCTTTAATAAGTTTGCAAGCTTTTTCTGCACCAAAAATTTCCGGCGCAAGATTTCGCCCAAAAACTGAGGGCCCCTCTTCTGTCGGTTTGATGTTCATAAGGTGTTTCCCGTTAAACATCAGAGGTCCCTGTTCAACTCTATTTGCTTGGATAGCTTTCTTGACTTTTTTGAGGCTTTCGGGATTCTCACCATTTCGCAAAATCTCCAGAAGTTTCTTCCTGAAGACAGAATTTTCTTTCATAACTTTCCTCATATGGCTCTCCTGTGCATCCATAACCTCATTCAGTTTACTATTTACAAAAATCCATTACATCATCCATCGAGTATTGCGAGTTATCGACTGTTTCCGTATTAGATCGCAAGTTACTTGGCGTTGAACAATTGGTTTTGGCCAAGTCTACATGAGGGCTTTGGTAGTTATCGTCTATTACATCAAGATCCCTAGGGAATTGGATATTTCGTCTTACTGCACGCTCATTTGCCTCGGATGGTCGCTTCTTGACCCCTTTGTCCGGAACCGCGTTTTCTTTACCGCTAAGCAAATCAAACATATTATATCGTAAATGTTACGATAAAAGTTGTTTGACGTTTTGGAAAGTACAAGATTAGGATCGTCTACTTATTTTTATATGGACTGCTCAGTCGCCTACTACTCTCAGATGATGAATTGATTAAACGCTTTTTGTTAAGCTTCAAAAAAATTAAACAATTGTGTGCTAAAAAAGCAACGGATATACTAACCCAGTAGGAACAACTGGTTCTTGTGAATGTGGGATGTTCTCTGTGCCATCGTAGTGAAAGCTCGTTTCACTGAAAAAATATTCAAGTCAAAACAGTTCTGCAAGCTTTCGATCCAACTAATTATCACAAACTAAAACAAGTTGGTTTCATTAAATGTTTGAAATATCCAGGCAAGATAAGACCTTTTGCAGCAAATCGAATCGATACCAGATAAAAAGTTTTGGCTGGCACATTGAGCAAGCATGTGACATAAGGCAGAGCCGTTTAGGTTATCCAAAATTTATGAACACTACCAAAATGTGAGATCAAAAACCGAGCAGAGATTAACTTACGCAATAGAACTGATATCCGACAAGCTCCTATCCGTACTGGCAATTTTTGCAGTAACGCTTTTGGAATAGTCGTCAGACTCCTTAGCCGGAACAATTTTCACGAAAGAAGCTCTAAATTTCCCGACAACTGAGTCCTTGAAATTTATTTTTCGCGGTTTTGTCATCGAAAGTTTGTCAGCTAACGTAATTTCAGTCGGCCAAGCAGAATGATTGTGCACTAAGACAATAGGATTGATGTCATATTTTCTGTAGAAGACCCAGTTCAACCCTTTGGCCTTTTTTGTCAGCAGCAGTATCGTAATATAAGGCTTTTGTCGGAATAGAACCTCTAGTTGAGCGAGGACCTTCGACAATTAGGTTATCTGTTGATGTTTTTGACATGATTTGTTCTGAAAAGCGGCAACATTTCAATTCAGCTCATCGACAGAGCGTCAATTGCGGGTCTGTGCTCAAGAAATCTGTTATTAGGGGACATATAGTTACTTGTTAAGATATTTAGAAAAATCAAAGGTGAGCAGCTCAGCAGACAGAATAAATGTTTTCTTGAGAAAGAGGAAACTTAAGGAGAATCAGAAACTCAAAAATCAAAATTTATCTATACAGTAATGATGAACACTCAAAGAAAATTTAGAACCACTTGATAAGAGAAGTGTACATTTCTAAACCCCTTTCCTCGTTAAACTTTGCAAGCAAGCACGCACTATTTTCAATGAAATGTTTTTGCTTTACTCAGTAAAACTTTTAGTGAAATATTTTGCCCACTGCCAAAAGCAACTTCATGAAAAAATCACCTACAATAAAAAAATGCCGACAATAAAATTCCCACCCACCGCACCGGACGGCTGGAAAACAAGTTGCAAGACAATCGGATAAGATTGACCGAATCAATCAAATCGAAATTGCCATCAACAGTTTGGTTCAAGTTTCTTCAACACTTGAAGGCAGCAATTCAATTTTATCTGCCACGTATCATCTCACTGTTACCTGAAGCCTTATTTGCCACACTTCAGTTAAACGACAGTTAAATCCTAGCAGCCACACCTCGCCTGAATTTAAACTTAAATCTTATTAGACATATATCAACTGATTTATATGTTAAATCTTATCAGCCACACATCAGCAGATTGCCACGATTAATAATATCAGCCACACTTCAGCTGATTGCCCTGCTTAACATTATCAGCCACACTTCAGCTGATTTTTACCGCAAGCCTTATCAGCCACAGATCAGCTGAAAGACATTTTAAATCCTAGCTGCCACACGTCAGCTGAACTAAATCTTATCAGACACATCAATTAATTGATATGTTAAGTCTTATCAGCCACACATCAGCTGATTGCCATGCCTAATAATATCAGCCACACTTTAGCTATTTTTTTCCCAAGCTTTATCAGCCACACGTCAGCTGAAAGACAATTTAAATCCTAGCAGCCACACGTCAGCTGAACTGAAAACCTAAATCTTTTCAGACATATATCAATTGATTGATATTTTAAATCTTATCAGCCACAAATCAGCTGATTGCCATGCTTAACATTATCAGCCACACTTCAGCTGATTTTTACTGCAAGCCTTATCAGCCACAGGTCAGCTGAAAGACATTTTAAATCCTAGCAGCCACAGGTCAGCTGAACTTAAATCTTATCAGACATATCAATTGATTGATATGTTAAGTCTTATCAGCCACACATCAACTGATTGCCAAGCTTATTAATATCAACCACACTTCAGCTGATTTTTTCCCAAGTTTTATCTGCCACACATCAGCTGAAAGAGAATTTAAATCCTAGCAGCCATACGTCAGCTGAATTTTAAACTTTAATCTTTTCAGACATATATCAATTGATTGATATGTTAAATCTTATCAGCCACACATCAGCTGATTGCTATGCTTGATAATATCGGCCACATTTCAGCTAATTTTTACCGCAATCCTTATCAGCCACTGGTCAGCTGAAAGACATTTTAAATCCTAGCAGCCACACGTCAGCTGAACTTAAATCTTATCAGACATATCAATTGATTGATATGTTAAGTCTTATCAGCCACACATCAGCTGATTGCCATCCTTAATAAAATCAGCCACACTTCAGCTGATTTTTTTCCCCAAGTTTTATCAGCCACACGTCAGCTGAAAGAGAATTTAAATCCTAGCAGCCACACGTCAGCTGAATTTAAACTTAGATCTTATCAGATATATATATATATATATATATATATATATATATATATATATCAGCCGATAGATATGTTGCTTCTTATCACCCGATTGCTCTGCTATCTCTAATCAGCTGCACATTAGCTTATTGTCATGATTATTCTAATCAGCCACAGCTCAGCTGAAAAAATGACAGTCAAATTTTTTTATTTCCAAAATAAAAAAAAAGACAAAAAGCAAAGCAACAAATTACAACTTGAAGGCTAATAATAACAAGTTACAGGCTATTTGACAATTCAGTAACTTTACTGAGAATCTTCTCCTTAAATACAGGCCATAGTTCTACATATTCTTCGGGATAAAGATGCACACCATCACTTGCATTCACAAAGATGAACGGAGCAAATCCGATATGCCGACCTTTATATCTCTTTTGTAACCTATGGTTTGCATGGTCAGTCCCCACCAAATTTGCCATTCGGGGCACAAGGTCACAACTCAATAGCACCGTTTGATTCTCCTTACAGAAATTGTCGATTTTCTTAAGACTTTGGCACAGTCCACTGAGCGATGAGAGTGCACGTTCGCCAAGTCGACCAGTTATGTCGTTCCCACCCATAAACACAACGAGGAAATCTTTTTCGACCATAGAATTTTGATAGTAGCGCCAGTTGAGCGCCATCTCGCCTCCTTTTCCATAAATATTGAACTCCGGCCCAATAAACTCGGACATCCTAATTAATTGTGAGTCGCAAAGTAATCCAATTTTCAGATTCGAATTCATGGTAGTCTTAAAGAAAAAGATGTCTAACACTCTGCCCGCATTTAGAACGTTTATTCAGAATCAGGTTTGATGAAGATACAATGCCTTAATCCTAGCCTACTAATTTATCGCCTTTCCGGTCTTCGACCAGCTTTTTAGGCGCTGCCTCGACCCGTGCAGCTGGGGTTGACACTTGCCGCTGAAAGAAAAGCATGAAACAAACAGCAGAACACATAAATTGCATCATTATGGAGACGTCACGTAACATTCTGGTTAGTGAATGGGCCTTGGGTGCCCAATATTGCAACCCCAATAGAGGTTTTTCCCAAATTTCAGTGTAGATTACATGACTACATGACCAAAATCAAGAGAGTCGGTGGGGTCATCTACAGACCCAAAATTGACCCCCTAAAACTCTGAAAACGCTATATAAACTATATATGGGGAGCTTCCGCATTATTAATGGAGCTCGACGCACCTATTCCTGTAACCAAAATCACTTTTTTCACTATTTCACAAGTAGAGACGTTAAACGTACCGGTCACTAAAATGTCAAAATTGCGGTATGTGTCCTGGCCAATTTCTCAAAAACGGCTGAAAAAAACAAAACGCCATTTACAGGGATTCAAGCAGGGCTCAAGCTGAGTTCAAATCAACAAACAGATCGAAAATCGGTTCACTCTACGAGGAGATATTCCAACATCAAGGTACCGTACGTACCAAATGACCAAAATGACCTATTTCGGGTGCTGTTTCGCGTTATAAATATCAACTGTTATAAATAATAACAAATTATAACTATAACCAGGGCACCAGGACAATATACCTGGTCTATGGGACCAGTTTGGGTGACCGAAACTGATAGTTTTCACATCTTCCCAAGTGAATAACCTGATTCTGAGCATAAAATCAGGGGGTTGGGGGGGGGGGGTCACTTGCAGAGTGAAAATTGACCCCCTAGATCTCGGAAAACCCTATACAAAATATATATGGGGAGATTCCCCATTACAAATAGAGTTCAACGAGCCTATTCCTGCAGTAAAAGTCATTAATTTCAACATTTCACATGTAGAAACGTGAAACGTACCAGTCACTAAAAGGTCAAAATGACCGTATGTGTCGAGGCCAATTTCTCAAAAACGGCTGAAAGAAACAAAACGCCATTTACAGGGATTCAAGTACTGCTCAAGCTGAGTTCAGATCAAAAGACAGATCAAAAATCGGTTCACTCTACGAGGAGATATTTCAAAATAAACGATTCGTACCAGATGTCCAAAGTGACCCCTTTCTGTCCCTGTTTCTGTACTGTAACCTATAACCACTCATTATAACCACTGAATATAACCACAAATATATATATGGGGAGACTCTCCACTAACTCACGAATCTAAAACACTCAAATCTGCCCTTTAATTCTACATATAATAAGTTTAATATCGTGTTCATGGTCGTTCTTCTCTCCTCAGGAGTTCGTACCGGGGCCAAGTTCCAGGGCGCCCTTAGTACAGTTTGTAGCACTGCTTGAGATACGCATCATATTCAAAAATGAGCCCAATCGGTGCATTCTTCAAGGAGTTATAGCAAAAATAAGGTACCGTACCAAATGACCATAGAGGAGATGTACATGACCTTCAGAGCTAAAATTGAACACCTAAACCTCTAAAAACGCTATATAAAGTATACATATTTGGAATCTACGTTAGTCCAGCTGTTCAAAACACTAATTTTGTCACCCGAAGTAACAAAATTCAAAGGTTCAAAACGGGTACCAAGTACAGGTACCCTGCTTCACCGGGTCAAAATTGGGGCACCTGTCCTGGCCAATTTCTCGAAAACGGCTGAACGAAACGGAACGAGACCTATATCAAAACAAAGCTTAGCTCAAGCTGGGTCTAACAAAAAAAATCATCAAAATCGATTCACTCTACAACGAGTCATTGCAAAGTTAAGGTACCGTACCAAATCACCAAAAAGCCAGGGTACTCTGGCTGCAAAGCCAAAATTGACCATCTGAACCTGCAAAAACGCTATATAAAGTATACATATTCGGAATCTACGTTAGAAGGGCTAATCAGAACACTAATTTTGTAAACTGAAGTAACAAAATTCAAAGCTTCAAATCTGGTGCCGGATGGTGTCATCCGCTTCTGGGGCTAAAACGGAGGGCAAGTTCCCTGGCCAATTTCTTAAACACGGCTGAACAAAAAAAAACGCACTTAGTACAGTTTGTAGCACTGCTTGAGATACGCATCATATTAAAAAATGAGCCCAATCGGTGCACTGTAGAGTTTGTAGCACTGCTTGAGATACGCATCATATTAAAAATGAGCCCAATCTGTGCACTGTAGAAGGAGTTATAGCAAAAACAAGGTACCGTACCAAATTGCGAAAAAGTGAAGTGACAGATGTCCAGAGCCACAATTGACCGTCTGAACATCACAAAATAGTACGTAAAATATATATGGGGAGACTCCCCACTAACTGGGGATTCTAAAACACTAACACTTGTTGGGTAAATCGCGTGTTTTGTTATACCGAAATTTGGGTCAACCAGAATAGCCCGAAAGTTCGACCTATTTCAACATTAATAACTTATTGACTAGGCCGAATTGGGAAACCAACCAAACACTGCAAGCAAGAAGGGTTCAGTGGTAACAAAATGCGACCACTCCCGTTTGATTTGGTCCAGTACTTTAGAAGATATTAACAAAATACTGTTCGGTACCCCATTTTTTGGGCTAAAATCGGAGCCCAAAATCTCCGGAAATGACGTAAAACAACGTAAAACAGAGTTGCCGGCGTATTTGTGGGTGTGATTCTGGTCCACTTAGACCTTCTTGGTCACGGAGAACCTTCATGGGGAGGTAAGAAAAAATTTCCCATCTCGCCATGAAGGCTATGATGTTTTGTGTGTTTTGACACAAAACAACACTCACTGAAATTTGCCGAATTCATGAAAAAAGAAAAATTGTTGATTTAACCCCATTAAGAGATACAAATAGCTTCAGGAACTCAAATAGTGCCTAGAAAACATAAAAAGCACACAACAAAACTTGTTCAATAGCGAAAAACACCACCTAGCCATTAAATTTGAGAAAATATTTTGTTTTTCTGCGTAGTTGCGAAGAAATCATCAAACATTTGCCCGAAACCCCATTTTTTGGGTTCCCGATACACCTAACTTTTCCACAAATTCTTGGAAAACTACTAAAATCTGGGGCTCGGAGGTAATTTTGGGAGCAATATAATTTCAATTGGTAGCTACTGGACACAGGAAACCTCTACCATCAAGTGAGAAAAAGTTCCCACTTCACCATAGAAGCCAGTGTGTTTCAGAGAAAAAATTGGATTAAATCATTGTATATCATAAGCTGGAACGTACTGGATGCTTTTTTTATAATTTTTTTAGTGCTTACCACGTCATTCTTGCTTGGTGTGAACAGTTGAAACCATTGAAATGATCTTTGTACTCTATTTGTGGAAAAGAGTATTTCAAATACGTTATCGACGGCAAAGTTTATATGAAACTTTCCGTAAGGGATCGGGAGAAAACTTATTCTCAGGCAAAAAAATTTTCAACCCAATTTTTGTCTTTAACCTATTTTGGTTTTCCGTAGGAGATTGAAGAGCAGCATTTGTATGCATCTTTAGCACACTGAATCAAAAAAACATCAGAAAAACTTCAAAATCTCTCGCATGACAATTTTTTGAAAGCTAAGTGTCGAACTAAACATTTTGTCCGCGCAATAAGTGAAGCAAACTATATAGACAAGCTGGTCCAGCTAACTGGTTGTGAAACACAACCTTATTAACCTTTTTGGTCACGAAGTTGAGACGAAACCATCAAAAACGAGAAACGGACTCCTAATATTTGTCTTTACTCTGAACATTTGCTCAAAAAAATTAATGTTAAATAGCTTCTGTTCTTCTGATCTTCAAAAGTAATTTTGTCAGTTAATTAGATGCAATTTTAGTTGAACTAAACACCACAACGGTTAAAATGAATTGGATGGCCACTTTTCACATCGACAGAGGTGTCAGACTATTTGCAATGAAAAAAAATTCATAAAATTTCCGAATTTCATAATGAGAAAAATTGATGAAAAACCAAATGAAGGTAAGAAAATTAGAAAGAAGACATAGAGTGTTTAGCGAGATTTGTGGTTAACTCCATAAAGCAGTTTTTACTTTTCGAAAACTCTCAGAAACAAAGAAAGATGAAATTATCTACAATGATTAGACGAAACTTTTTTTTTGCATTTTGAAGTCGAATAAAGTTTTTCCTCAGCCATATAGACATAATTCCGTTTTTCCAATTTTTTTCCTAAACTAGCCAACTGAGGTTGTTTTAAATGGAAATCATGATCACCATTTTGAATCCGTAGTTGAGAAAAAAATCATTACATTATTAAAAAAGATCTCTTTTTTCAATTGTTTGGGACACGTTCTCGTACAAATTCATTTGAAGTAGATTCCGAAATACTTTCAGATGAAATTCTGAAAATTGATTGGATGTGATATCAGTCCAGGCAGACAACAATGGATTTAATTTAAATGAATGAACTTTTGTTACATCGAAACAACTGTCAGACCACTTGCAGTCCATTGCAAAAAAAAACAAATAAGATGTTCCAAAATTCTTCGTGGTAAAGTTTGATCAAAAAGCCCACT
Source organism: Convolutriloba macropyga (assembly GCF_964194025.1). Lineage (NCBI taxonomy): Eukaryota > Metazoa > Xenacoelomorpha > Acoela > Convolutidae > Convolutriloba > Convolutriloba macropyga. Next base: position 10,596,646 of record NC_134482.1, read on the forward strand.
TTTGAACTAAAACACAGATTGTTGATTGGGGTACCAGCCCCTTTGATGATTGTTTATTTGCACAGGACGCTCAGAAATGATTAAAAACAAAAACTACAACAAAATTTGCCTGAAAATTTTTTTTTTTAAAATTGTGAAGTCGAACGAAACTGATATCAGCTGAAAACCCAGAGTATGCTTCAAAAACGTCTCATAACTTGCTGAAAACCAAGTGTTATAGCAATCGGTCTTCTCAAGGAAGAACTTGCTACATTAACCAAAATTTTTTGTTGTCCGATTTACCACAAAAATTTTTTTTTTGGGAAGAAACTTTTTCTATATTCCATCGAGTTTTCATTTTCCCATAATTTTTTTGCTATGAGCTACTTTTCTACACCTGGAGATGAAACCGAGTGGAGGATCACAACTAAAGCGTTTTTGATAGTGACAAAAAATAATTGTTCTTATATGGATAAATTTTGTAGGCCAAAACATTGAGATGGGGTGGTTCAATTCTCGATGAGGTAAAACTTTGCTTGATATCAGCTGAAAAACACAAAATGTGATTCAAAGAAGTTTGGTTCCTCGAAACAACTCATTGGCCATAGCAATTGGTCTTTTTTAAAAAAAATTAGCTACATTAACCAAAATTTTGGGTGTCCGATTTACCCCAAAATTTTTTTGGAAGAACACTGAAACCATGTTCTATCAAATTTTCATTGTCCCAAACGTTTTTGTGCTATACGCCAATTTTACACCAGTGCACATGAACTTCAAACGCGAACGACAGATAAAACGTTTTATATGGTGCCATATATTGATAATATGAGAAGGGGTAACATCGAAAGAGAAAACAGTGATTTATTGCTTTTAGTTCGTTATAATGTGAGTTTTTGCTTGTTATCAATTCAAAAACACAAGATACGCTTGAAAAGTGGTCTGTTTTGTACCAAAAATTGGAATGGCAAGAAAACAGTCCTTCTTAAGGAAGAAATTCGTTCTTTTACGGAAAAGATTGAACCAAAACTGTTCTATGAAGTTCTATGACTACAACTTTTTCATTGTTGATTGCTAGTTGCGATCTCACTTGATGCAACGGCTTTTCATTGAACAATTCAGGGTAATGCATGGAGTTTTTAACTTGAAAAAATATTTTTCACTTTTCTCCAAATTTTTTTCTTTTTCTATGAAGTTCTATGGCTACAACTTTTCCATAATTCTCTGTTCGCTTAAGACTCAATTTTTCAATTTTTTTTCAAGTTGGTTTTTTGAAACATATTTTTCCCCTCCTTTTCATGATATAAAAAAACTTTGCATAAAAATTTAATTCCATAGAACTCCCTTTTATGAAAGTTCTATGACTACAACTTTTCATAGACGCCATAATATGAAGTTGTAACTTTATAACTTTTTGAATTATGGGGTCAACCCGGGCACGTTACCAGAATTGATTCCAGAGTTGCATCCAAAGACGCCTTAACAAACAGCCACTTATTTGCTGGCTGCAATTATCATTTTATTTACTTGCTTATTTTTTTTCTGAGCCCTTTTTTCAGGCTGATATTATTTTCTGCGAGGTCATGCGACAGTATGAGTCTGGCATGTAGTTCCAGAAATGTAGTTCCAAAAATCATAGAATCTATGTCGTCCTGATTTTTACTCTGATCATTGTAAAATTTGACATAATCAGGATACTTGACAGATTAAATTACATAATATAAGATATTGTATGATTCAGCGCTGAAAAAAATGCAAGATCAGTCCAGACACGCACTAGTCAGAGTAAAATTAGCCGCTTCTTGAATTGTGCCAATTCGACCCTGGTCATTTAAACTTATGGACGGCAAGGCTAGGTGCAGATTTTTGGTCTGGGATCTCATTCTGGGAAATGGTAAAATCAAATTTGGAAAAATTTTGCTCCTATGACACAGAGTTCTCCAGTCAGAGCACGAATTTAGTGATGGATCCCAAACTTTGGCACAAGGGTGAACCAGACGACAGCGGGTATAATGAAGATTGTGTAATTCTAGTGACAGTCAACAGTTTCGAAGCAGCTGATGTACCTTGCACGGGTAAACATGCCAGAGGGTTCGTTATTTGCGAATACATCGCAGACTCCGATTAAGCAGAGAACAAACAAAGTGGTGAACGCAAAGTAAGCCGAGATAAAAGCAAGCCGAAAATTATGTACCCGTGTCAGATATTTCCGCCCAAAATGACGTAAGAGTGGGACTGCAATGGGATGATTTTTTAGGAAAATGCAGCTCAAAACTGTAACTGTCTTTTTGGGCTGCATTAGGCTTCCAACGGGGGTAAAATGGTGCAAGATTCAGGGGGTAAAATACAAGCTAATCCCCCTCTCTTACATCTTTTTGGTCTGTCAAGGGGGGGGGGGGTAAAATGGTGTAAGAGTTCGGGGTAATGGAGAAATTAACCCCAAACTCTTACATCATTTTACCCCCCTTGACAGACCAAAAAGATGTAAGTGTGGGGGTTAATTTTTTTTGCAGCCCCACTCTTACAGCATTTTACCACCCTCTGAACCAATTACCCCCTCACTCTTAAACCATTTTACCAACGCTGGCAACTCACCTCTTACATCATTTCTTCCCATCAGGCTTACATTGCTTTAGCCCCCATACTTGAAGACTGCCAGTCTTGAACCCACAACCTCTCTAACCTCAGCTGCTTCTCCTTTACCACTGGACCATCAAAGCTTGTTCAACACTTTACGTTATATATATATATATATATATATATATATATATATATAAATATAAATATGTATATGTATATATATATATATATATATATATATATATATATATATATATATATAATACTTGTTAGAAATGCCCCCTCTCAACAAATTCCCCTCACTCTTATATCATTTTACCCTCTCAGAAAAAATTACCCCCAGACTCTTACATCATTTTACCCCCCTTGGCAGCCAAGCTCTTAGCTCATTTTACACCCTCTGAACAAATAAGCCCCATTTTTTACACCACTTTACCCCCCTTGGCAGCCCAAATTTACCTCATTTTACCTCCTCTGAATTGCAGCCCATTCTTTTATGGCAATTTAAGTCAGGGTGTAATTCCTCAAAATTCCTACCATTTCAGCCTATTGCAGCCCACTTTTACTTGGCAATTTTAGTCAGGGGGATAATTCCTCAAATGTCCTCCCATTGCAGCCCATTGCAGCCCACTCTTACGTTGCAATTTTAGTCAGGGGGTAATTCCTCAAAAGTCCTCCCATTGCAGCCCAACTCTTGCATCATTTTACTTTTTAACCCCCTTTGAACAAAATACCCCCACACTCACATATCATTTTACCCCCCATAGACAAATTACCCCCTCCCCATTCTTACAAAAAAATGGGAAGAATTTAGGGAGGACATTCGACCCAGGTAATAGTTATGTAATCTATCAAAAATAATACATTGTTAACCGTTACAATCAATATCCTATGTCAAAACAACGGTGAAGTAATCCTTTGTTTAATCTGCATGCGCATAGTATTATAGTGAATAATGTGTTCCAATGCACCAAAGAAACAAAAATACGTCAGTTTTTAGACATCTAGTGGGTACGGGCCTCAGCGGACCGATGTTCATTGCCATGCCTCTCAGCCGCTGTGGGATTTAATCTGGAAACAGCGGGCCGGTTATCAAGGCGAAGCGCCCCCGCCAGGAACACCTTAAAATACGGGTGCCCAAAATTTTTCGGCTTACTTGACCTCATATTCAAAATTTGGCCTGCTTGCCTATCGGCTTGCTTATCCGCCACCCAATAAAGTGTGTGCAATATTTGTAGTGGGTTAATTGAGAAAACCAAATACTCAATTATTCTTTGCTTGATAGCCATTTTTCTTGAGAAAACCGAAGCTAGGTGTATGTTAACGATCAGGCAATAATAAAGCACGTGGGAGGGGGTTGCCAATTGCGTCTTTGATTGTATGGAAAAGCTCTCTTTGTGTGAATTAAATATATACTGAAGAATCTGAAATCAAGCAACACAATCTAAGACAAGTGAAAAATGATGATAATTGTTTTCACAAAAAAAGTAAATTTTAACTGAAAGCGGTTTTTCTAAAAGTCTTGGAACCTAAAATTAAGTGCAATTACTTAGGGGTACTTTAGTAACAAATTAATACCAAAGTCATCTGAGCAAAGTTATTAATCAAAGCAGGGTATCAGCGAACAGATCCATATACCTGGTTTTTCATCAATTATTCTTAATAAAAATTACATTTTTCAATAATTATTTTTTTTACATATTTGTCCTGATATCCTCTTGAGGGGGAAGGAACTATATACTCAACTGTTTTTTTTTGTTCAGACAATTTTGACCGATCGATATTTTCATCGTAGAGATTTGCGAGTGGTATCGTTAAAAAACCCGTCCAGCTTATAAAATGTAACTAAGATTTTTTTTGAATTTCGTTTTCTAGAGCGATTTATCGTTGTTTAAACTTTTGTGAGTATTAGATCGATTTGCGTTAATTTTAAGGATACTTGTTGATATTTTTGCCTAAAATTTAGCCAACTGTGCTAAAACACTTAAAAATTGCTAAAAGTAGTACTGTTCGTGTTATTTTTAAAGACAAAAAAGGTTGTTGACAATTTTGATCTAATTTTTGGCTAAAACTAGGGCTAAATATTTCAACATTCGGCCTTTTCCATCAAAAATTGTCCGAAAAATTATTCTTTAGTCCATATTGGTTAAATTTGACGGGATTACACACGCAAAAAAAAACACTATTTTTGTTAACTGCAATCAGAGCTATTCCTACTTGCACTTCCATTGAGAGTAGTCTGGAATTAAAATTTTGCGGTTTTTTTTGCCGACTTTACTCTATGATTACCAAAAACGCAGCACTTATTTTTGATCTTTTAACTAAACAATTATCTAGATCTATAACATTCAGAACAAGTGTTTTCAATGAACTAACAGCATAAACAGGACTGCTTTTGGTCCAATCTTGTAACGTTACAATCGAAAACTGATTCGGATTTTATTCAGTCAGTTTTTTTTAAATATCGATCTTTTTTATGTCAATTTAAGGAAAGAATTCAAATCAAAACTCATTGGTTTGTTAATTTGACTTCCTAAGCAGTTCAAAATTAATGTCCTTAGTTTTTTTACTCGAAAGATAACGGTCTTCTTCACTTTTAAAAGTATTTTACTTTTTAATAAACAATGGCTTACTGAACTTTGTCACTATTTTTCTCTTAATTTAGTCAACTTGTAGCTTAGTGTCAGCAAAGAAAGAATGCTTCATCTTCCTCCTCTTTCTACTGATTTATAATTTAGACTTTTTGTGGTTTTACAAGTTAAATTTTGGCTTTCTGGCTTTGATACTACTAGATTTTAAAACTTTTTATTTTCAGGCATTGACGCATTTTTCACGTGTTTTTTTGTTTTGTCACAATCTTACATTTGACCGCTCATATATTGCATTAAAAGCGTTCACAATAAGGTACAATTGTACATATGAATGTCTTGAAAGCATAGATTAACGGTTTTCACGTACTTTTCTCGAAGAATTTAATTGAATTTTTATATTTGTAATTAACTGTCGCTTTGAACTTTGTCTTTTTGGTCATATGAATTTTCCTGGTCAATAACCGGTCTCATTGGTTTTTTAAAGAGTAATAAATTAGCCTATTTTTTGAATTGTGTATATGGCCTATGGTGTTCATGACTTCGAAAACAACAGTTTTCAAAATTAAAAAAAAAACCTTTTTGACTTCGCATAGTCCTTTTTTTTACTAATCTCCTTCTTTTGCTACCTAGTCTCGGTTTATTACAGGTCACATATGAAATTATTTTTGTAAAGTGAAGGTGCAAATTTAAATGTTTTTGAGGAATTCGTTATGACTTTACTGGCTTTGATACAGTTATGAATTTACTGGCTTTGAAACAAAATTGTTTTCGAAATGTTTACAGGATTATTCGTTTTTGTCCTCTTTTTCTCTTTTTTGTCTACTACTAGTACCTATTCTCGCCTATCAAAAAAAGGTCGCCTATCGCATTATTAGCGATCAAGTAAAGTTCATTTGAACATAATTGAGATCGAAAATATCACTCTACGATTTCGACAGCGTTTTCTCACAATTTTTTGTTGCTTTTTTGTTTGTAGTCTTTAATTGTAGTTCTTTTTGTAACCTCATAAAAATTGAATACTGACAGGTCATAATGCCCTTCTATAGAAGAATACTTGGTCAAAAAGATTTTGGATGTCATCAATTACTACCCAATGGTTTTCATTACTTTGAAATTAATTGTTTTTAAAAATTTAAGTCAACTTTTTGACTTTGCTATTTTTTGTTCTTTTTTGTCTAATTGTTACCGAGCCTTATTATGGAGTGCTTCCATATCTTTCTTAGTGAAATACAAGTCATTTCGACTAGTTTAAGTTTTACCTGATGCAATGTTGACCTCCTTAATAAGTTTTCTTTTTTATAAAAATTAGGACGTAAAGTTTTGGATGTATTTAATGTTTGTTGTTATTGTTGTTTGATTTTGTTTTCCGTCTGGACTTGCTTTCATACCAATGGCTGAACTCATTTAACTAATGCAGAGTTTTTTACTCCACTGAGTTCTTTGCGTTCGAGGCAATCTATTTGTTCATACACATTTTTTTAATGAAAAATACCGGATTTTTTGGGTGATTCTCAATCTCTTCCTCATTTGCTAGACATTTATGCCGAAAATGCGGATGAGCAGGTTCGAAACCTCATGTGCAAACGCACATTATTGAGTCTCCTTTTTTTCTACTGTCAATTTATCTCGAATTTCAATCGAAAGAACTGTCATACCGATAAAATAATAAAATTGGGCCAAATAATTTTATTTTCTAAAAACAAACACGATATTACCACCTTCTTGTACGTGGAGTAAATTTATTCCAAAATAGCTTCATCAAATAATTGACGCTAAATTGTAATTTCAATATTCTACAGCAGACAACAGATCGCTGTAATAGAACCTAATTATTAGGTAATTCGCACACATTTTCATTCGAATTAAATTACCGTTCCATATTTTTCGCATCAAGTTTTAAGTCAAATATGATTAACGGTTTAATCACATGAGATTATATTTGGAAATGTTGGAGAAAAATACGCGAAGAATAGATTAACTAGTCCTAGCATGCTATATTTCAATATAAACCAACTTCTAGCGTGTAATATACTTTTATATTTTGTTGAAGGCTAGGCATTGTAGGTGCAGGCCGTTTTATTTCGTTCGAAACGTTACTAAAAGCTGTGCTCAGGACTTGACTCAATAATTAGGACTTGACTAAAGACGTGTCAAGTCTAGAAGATGATAAGATCAGAGTTCTGATAAAGTTCTGATTCAACACTTACAGTTTCACTGAATCAGTACAGATGTTCAGTCCGGATGAAGAAATTTAGAAACTCAGAAACTTTGAAAAAAAATAGTAGGATGGATATTAATTTTGCAGAGCATGTAAGCAGAGGAATTCAAGTATGCTGGCGGCTGAGATAAATCTTGCTGTTCAGTTGAAAAAGTTAAGAAGCATAGATCACCCATTCTCTCTGCAATATGGGTTTTATTGCATCAAAATTGTCCTCACCTAGCCGTCAAAAAATCCGTTTAAAAGGTTGAGAGAGAGCAACCTAATGGAAATCGGGCATAACAAATTTCACATAGCTTTTCAAGAAGCTCTTTTTGTACAAGGTATACTTAGCATGAGAATGAGTATATACGATGCTGAATTTTGAGAGCTTCAGAGCGGTTGGTGTAATGGTTAGCACACTAGGCTAGCAAATAAGAGATACTAGTTCAAACCCAGCAGTGGTCAAATTTCATGATACTTGCGCTTACTTCGACCCCCATCAAATCCAAAGGGAAATCAGTTACTAGTCATTTTGTTAAGGCAACTGTTCTAGATACCAAACGTATTGGACCTACATTTTACGTTAGACATTTTGAGTCATTCGTAGCTAACATATTTTTTTTCTAATTTAGGAGTAGTACAATAAGTTTTAACGTTGTAAATGTTCATCAAGAGGCGGGAAATTCCTTTTCTGACAATTTTTTTCTATAGCGCTACCTAATTTGTACTGATGCTAATGAAAACGGGTGAGACCTGATAGTTTTCATTTCGTTAAACTGTGATCACAACTTGAGTTTTTTTGTTGTTCCATTTGGAGCTGGACTTAAATTTTTATGTCTGGTGGGTGTGTCCCTGTTTATTTGATATCAACAATCCGCCTTTGATCGCTAGAAATTTCAAAGTTTTGTGAAAAACAATTAAAGCTCAAACAAGATTCCTAGCTTGAGTTTTGCGATCAGAGCAGGCTTTGGTCGCAAAACTCAAGTTAGGAATCTTTAGGACTGAAATTGGCTCTGATCAAACCAGCTTCAATCGCGCACTGAGGGTGCCAGTACAGTTTCAGTCGCGCACTGGTTTGGACGACTGACTTAGGTCGTGCACTAGGCATTCAAGATTGTTTGGTTTGGCTCTGGTTGCGCATATCATCGTAGCAAATGCTGTTTGTAATAAAACTAAAAATTAGAATTAATTGAAATTAGCAATATTTTACAAAATTAGCTTTATTTGAAAAGTTTGCAATACTTCACTTTAAGATCTTTACACCCAAGATTATGAGTAATAAATTGCTACAATATTGATGCTCTTAAAATCAAACCTAATTCCTTTTTTTAAAAAAATCTAAAATGCGGTAATAATTTATTACCCTGGTCAGACCTTGCAGACTCTGGATCGGGCCCTGATTGGGTTTTCCAGACCATAGATAGTGCTCCCCCCCCCCCCCCCCCCCACTTGACCTGGGCTGGCTTAGGTCGCGCACCTCATCTGGGGTCCCAAGTTTAATTTTCAAAAAAAACAGTGAATGCCCAAACTATTGCTTATATGCCGCTAAAAACGTTAAAATACTTCGAAACTCCGCTATATGATACCATTGATTCCGCCAAACGCAATATAGAGAAATGGAGAAGTTGGTCAAGGTTGAAATTCAAGACCCTACATTTGCTAAAAGGCTATTGAAGTCGCTAAGATCTGAGAAAGGGGGCTCTGATTGGCTAAATGCGTTACCACTCATCAACTAACAATAATGATATAAAGCAATGAGAATATATCGATGAACTATGTCTTAGATGTTGTTGGAAAAACAAAGCGGATATACGCATATCGGGCAAAAAAATCCTTAATTAACTCGCCAAGTTGCATTATGAAATGTGCATTGATGTACAATCTCCTCTTTAACCATTCGGGGGGGAGAGCATTTAAGGGGTTCAATAACTACAGATATTTAATTTTGACCAGAAAAAAGATTAACTGGATTTGACGATAACATTTTTGCTTAAACGCACATTGATTTTAACGTTCTTATTCCCTTTCGTAACCAAAGTCATTGCAAACTGAAATTTAACATAGCAAAGTCTTATCAGAGATACTTTTTGTCTAACAGGGACTTAAAATTTGGACACTTTCGATGGCCTCAACATTAAATAGCATATATTCATTCAAAATAAACCATCAAAATAAAAATAAACTCAGATTTTATTTTATTTTATTCAGATTGTTACGCAGTAAATGAACGAATTTCATCCAATCAGAATCGAGTATTTCTAAACTTTAAAATAAGATTTAAATACGTCCTAGTATACGTAGAAAGTTCCGAAAAAGTTCATTTAACCTAATTTTAAGTAAATATAACCACTATATGTATCGAATAGGATGGTTTTCGGCTTAATATTTTTAGGTTTTCTAGACAAATGCCGATTGAATACGAACTGATTTTGACGTCAATGACATCAGACGAAAAAACCTGTTAAATGAACAACAAAATCTTGCCGTCTAAGTTCCACTTTTGGCTTTGTACGTTTTACAGCTAATACGTTGCTTTATACTTACACACGTTGAATTGAATCTTCGAAAGAGTGTGGTTTTACACATTTATATTGGTGCCGCCTTTAGTGTATAATTCTTAGCCTAATTGTTGTGATGAACTTATTAAATAGATGTTTGGATGACTCAAGGGCAACATCCTGGAGCGCAGTTTTGATGCTTTTCCGTTAACAATTTTGCCGTACCTGTAGAAAAATGAAGTACGATGTGGTTTGGTCCTTGCAGTGGAACTGATTCAACCTTGAACGAAGCAGATCAGTGATGCAAAGTGTCTGAATCAAACTGCACGGAAAAAGACGATGCCCACTCGGCAGACAATGTAACGTCGCCTAGCCGCAATTCACTAACAGAGCACACCGCAACAACTAATCCCAACCCCCATACAACCGTCACTCAACACTCGGACAGCTATTCGTCAAGTTTGCGCGGATATGTGTACGTCTTTCCTGAGAATGTAAGAGGGTCTTCTTTAGGGACAGATACCTTTACTTCGGACTTGATCACACCGGCCATCGATCGATTCTGTTGACGACGATGAAGACAATCGGGTAGAGGCGAAAGAGCAAGCCCTGACTATGTTGTACCCAGTGAAAGATGCAGTGAAAATTCCTACCTCAGGGTCCCCAACTCCGCATCAATGGAAAAGTTTTGCAACTGATACTATACAGACCCTATCAAGCACTGCATTAACGCTTCTTAGCCAACAAAAAAAACTGTAAGACAGAACATTAAAGAATTTTTTTTGCTGATTTGAGTGAATTAATTAGATTTATCTCCTAGACGGCAAGAATCCCAACCCGTGAATTTCTTTGACATTGGTGTAGAAGAATTAAACTAATCTTTGTAGAAAACATTGGTAAGGGGGCCCACAAAAACCAAGTTTTGAGACGAAAAAACATCAATTTTGAAAATTTTTTTCGATTTACCAAAAATTCGAGAAAATTGGTATAGTCGATTAGTATATCCGAAAATAACCGCAGATATAGAGGAAATTGATAGAAAATAATGCTAAATTGTTCAATTTTGGAAATTGTTGGTCAATTTTGATGAAATTCTGAAAATTTTAGAAAATCAATACCGAATATTGATAAACCGTATTTCCGAGCATAAAGATATTTCAATAAGATATTTCTTAACTAGGTAATTGCTACCATTGGTAATTGAAAAAAGTAATATCACACCAACAGAATTATGTTTCAGACTGACTAATTTTTCGATAAAATATTTTCTTTATGCTACGACTGATAAACGGATCATTTTGCAATTTCCATGGGTTTCTGGACTATATTGCACTTCAAAAGCTTTCTTTGTTTTGCTGGCGTATTTAAAAAAACCTGAAAGCGTAGAAATGAGAAATTTTAGATAAATTAATTAAACCGATGATAGTAATTATTTCGAAAAGTTTCTTCGAAATTGTTATTGTATATTGACGCTCCCTTTTTGCAGTTACCAGAATGACTTTTGTGTATAAATCGAAGATTATTGCCCTTTTTTTTCGATAAAAGGAGAAGACTAGGAATTTACAGGAGGGGCCGGCATGTAATCCAGATCTGAATACTGTAGAAAATTTATGGGGAATTTTGAAGCAGCGTTTACGAAAACAGACAGTTTTTTGCAAAATTTTCAACAAAAAATGTCCAAAATTTGGAACATTATTGACGCAGATATCGTTAGAAACATGTGTGAAACCTATAGAAACTTTCTGCTAGACAATAAAAACTAAGTTTTTAAGTACGCAGTTTTTGGTACCACTCTTGATCCTCGAAATTAAATTCTGATCAACAAAAAGTTGAAAACTTCATATTTTATTGGCGTTTTCAATCGGAAAACTTGAAATCCGAACACGCGCGGAAAATTTTTTCGAATACTATTAAAACCTAATGAATAGAAATAGAAGAAATCCTAAAATACTTTTCCGAAATGGCGGAATTCAAAACCAGTTGCTACTAAACTTCAGTAGCTCGTATCCTTTGTAAAATCAGAAATGTTCATCTATCAAGCAATCTTAAATAAAAGAATACTATTCTATGCGGTGGAAAACCAGTCAGATGAGCCATATTTTGAAAAATGAGATTACATCGGATGTGACCTTAACTCCAGTGAGCCATCTGTCAAAAGTATTTGACGTTGTTTTAGTGTTCTCGTAAAGAAGAAAAAATTTTTGAGAAAATCATATCATATTTTTTTGTACCAAGTATCCAAACAGTTGGACAACAAAGTGATCAATAAGTTAAAAATCTTTTATTTCGTGTTTACTGAAACATATTCAATTCAAACCAGAAAAAAATGAAATTGGGAGTGAGACATCTAATCTGCCGGACCGACGTCCCAAGTGGAGTTCCTCTAAATGCTATAATAATTTCTTTTTTCGCCCTGATACTCATCAATGCCCGACATGCTCCATGATCTCATGTGATATGAATTTCCTGATGATTTGAGAATAATCATTAAAATGATCGCTATAAAGCTCTACAGTTCTTGTGTGATTGTTGATATGAAACTATATAAGTCTGAATGATCTCAAAACACAGTTATAAAGTGGAGACAAAAATCAGCAAATAACAATAACATAATAGACAAACATTTGACGAAGTGATCTGAGAACTATGATTTCGTCAATTTGTATTCGGAATGGGAATTATGTATTGAGAAAAAAGGACTAAGCACTCTATTAGAAAATCATTCTATAAGTTGCCTTCTCAACTCTAAATTAACAAGGAGGCCCGATGGTGTGCGTTCTCACATAAAGTTCCGACCCCGCTCATCCACTTTTTCGGCGTAAATGTCTACCAAATGAGGAGCAGATAGAAAAGCCCAAAAGTTGAAGTGTTTTTCGAAAAAATGTGTATGAGCAAAGATTGCCTCCAACGCAAATAATTCAGTGGAAACAAATTGCGCCTTAAAATGATGAGATCAGTCAATATTAAGAAAGCAAGTTTGACGAACAACAAAATCAAACAACAATAACAACAAATATTAATTACATCCAAAACTTTATGTCCTTTTAAAAAAAAACTTACTGACAAGCTTGAAATAGAGTCGGATAAAACTAAAAGTAAACAAAATAACTTGAACTTCACTAAAAAAGACATGGATCCACTCTATAAATAGGTTTGGTAGCAATCAGACAAAAAAGAACAAAAAACAGCCAACCAAGAAAAAAAACTGGCTTATATTTTCAAAACCAATTAATTTCAAAGTAAGGAAAACAATTAGATGGCAATTGAATACATCCTATATGTTCATGATAACATACGTTTCTATAGGAGGGCATTTGAGGCGTGTCATTATTCAATTTTTTCATGCGGTTACAAAAAGAACAACAAAGAGAGACAACAACAAAAAATTAATTAAAATTGGCGAGAAAACGCTGTCGAAGAACTAAAGCCATATTTGGCCCCTCAAAATTTGTTCAAATGAGCCTTCCTTGAACGCCAAATATGTGTTATAGGTATTCTCATTGATGAGAATAGATAACAAGTTGACCAAAACAGAGAAAAAGGGCAAAAAATATTTAACGTTTTCGCTTTTTTTTCAAAAAACAATTATTATCAAAGTCCAGAATGTCATTAGCAACAAAATGAATTAACTGAATAGGTTTGCTGCGTCGTCCAAAGGAAGCACCTGAGACTTGAATTTATTCAGAATATGTCAAATAAAATGAACGTTATATATAGGCAAAAATCGAAAACTAGTTTACTTTTTGTGCGAAAAAACAGTGTCGAAGCCAGTAAATTCATAACAAATGCTTTAAAAAAACATTAAACTTTTTACCCTTGCACCTCCCTCGACAACAATAATGTCATATTTGACTTCTTATTAACGAGGCTAGGTAACAAATAGACAAAAAAGAACAATAATGCAAAGTTAAAATAAAAGCTCAATGATTTCATCATAAAAAGCCATTGAGACCTGTCATTATTCAGGTAATTTCTTACGACCAAAAAAATAACGTAAAAACGACAGTTGAAGACAATTGTAAAAATTTCAACAAAATTATTCGAGAAAGGGGTGTCGAAGCCGTAAACAATAATCTGTGCTTTTGAAGACTTCTGTAAGTCCGATTGTGCCTATTGTCAATTGCGAATAATGTGATATAAGAACTGTTAATAATAGAATAATGTTGCAAAACGAGAAAAAAGAACGTGAGAAAGGGGCCAATACCTAAAAAAAAAATTATGAAATCTATTACTATCAAAGACAGAAAACAATAAATTAACGCGTAAAACCGCACAAAAAATTAAAATTTAATTCAATTGAAAGAAAAGGAAGAATACGCATTTTTTCTTTGCGGACACTAAGCTACAAATTGATCAAATTAAGAGAAAAAATAGTGACAATGTACAATAAGCCATTGTTCAATTAAAAATCAAACATTTTAAAAATCAAAAAGTTCTTATTCTTTCCATTAAAAAATGATTCATTAATTTGGAACTGTTCAGAAAGCCAATCGGACCTATAAACAGTGAGCTTTGATGTGAATTGTTCTGTTCTTTCATTAACTTAAAAAAGCTCGAATTTTTTTTTAAAGACAGGTTGATTACAATTTTTTCCCATTGTAACAGTCCATGATTGCACCAAAACCAGTACCGCTATTGTTGTTCGTCCATTTAGAACTCTCAATTTTTCCCAATGCTTTAGATTTAGATAATTTGTTAGTTAAAAGATCAAAAACAAATGCTGCGTTTCTGACAATCATAGAGTAAAGTTAGCAAAAACGGCAAAATCTTGATTCTAGACTACTTTCAGTGGAAGTCGAAGTAAAACTAGCCCACTTTGTAGTTTAAAAAGACAGTTTTTGTTGTTTTTGTGGTGTGTGTATTTTCGGCAAATTTAATCATAGTGGACTAAAAAGCTTAATTCGTGAATTTTCTGATGAAAAATGCTGAATTTTGAAATATTTAGCAGAAGTTTTAGCGAAAAAAATTATATCAAAATTTTCAACAATACCTTTTTGTCATTAAAATTAAAATCAACTGTACTATTGTTAACAATTATGACAATTTACCAAAATTGACGAAATTTCAGGCGAAATTTGGGAAAATGTGAATAAAATCAACGGAAACTCGTCTATTATTCACAAAATTTCAAACCTCGATAACTCCCTGTAAAATATAAAGTTCAAAAAAATCTTTTGAACTCCAAATTCAACGCTGGAGTGGTTTTTTAATGATACCACTCACAACTCTGTACGATGAATATATCAGTCGGTCAAAAATGTCTGAACAAAAAAAAACCCATTTGAGTATATAGTTCCTCCCCCCTCAAGAGGGGTGGGAACAAAATTTTAAGTATAATAGGCCGTCCAGTTTTTTAAAGCTAATGAGGATGCCATCCAAGTAATTCGGAATCAAAACCTTCAAAAACGTTTTCGCAAAAGGTATTTTTTTAATTAAAGATTCTTTTAAAGGTTGCTTTAAAGAAATTAGAACAAATATTTTATAAGAAATGGTTTTCTCTTTAAATTTATTTTGTACGTAGAAAACTCTGTTAAAATTCGTCAATCTTGTGTCTCAAAAACTGTCTTAGCAAATAATGAAAACGCAAAGCTTTGAATTAATTAGGTTTTCCCATAGTAACACCAACGAAATTATAGCCACTCATTGTGGTATTTTTACAAAAATTTTGTGGCTAAAGCTATCTGACTACTATGGGGGGTATAATTAGATGGAACCAAATTAATAGGGTGAGAAGTAATCTACATGGTTTGTAGGCAAGATTTATAAAACGAGATACAAACAGGAAATTTTCAAAAAATCGTGTGTCATTTTAGCGCAATGCGTAGAATTCATTAAGTTTGGTCGAAGACTTAACATTAAGATCAAAGATTTGCTCGCAAAACTTCCGTCTTATTTAAAAGTTCCTAATCAAACGTCCTTACTCGAAAGACTTCTATCCGACTGTTGTCGTACAATTGTCCGTTATGAGAATTTCGTCGGATTCAAAAATAAGAAATTGTCGGTTTTCGTTGGTTTTCATTGGTTTCACTTCGCCAAGATCAAAACCCTTACGTTTTGGTTGTCTTGATCGGTTTCATCGCTATTTAAACGTAAGATTCATCGGTTTTTGCCGTTCTTAAACCCACTACAAAAAGACAGTCCCTGTCAGGGTTCGAACCTACACCCACAAACTTTCTAACCTCCTTCTGCTCCACTGCACCACATCTCAATTGTTTTCCTGAACTTCTTTTCCGAATATTGACGAAGATTGGTGTTATTCTCTGCACATAAACTGAGCGACCTATTTAAAACACTATACCTGAGTTATCAGACCAGTATCGATTAACAGAAGATAGAAATCGATTCTCTTAATTTGAACCGGCATCTGATAGAGCAGTGTAGGGAAATAAAAACTCGAAACCCCATTCGAAATCCGAAACTCCAAAACAACCAGGAAAAGAAATTGATCCTTGTCACGATGGCGGAAGTTCAGGCACAACAAGCGTGGCCAAAAAAGGAAACACAAAATTAAAAATTGCTGGTAACCCTAAATGAGAAGACGGAACAAAATTGACAACAAATTTGTAAAAAATCTTCGGTATCTTTGGTTTCAAACGTAAGAAAGTTTTGGTATGATTGTTTTTGGACGCAAGGGAGATTCGGTATGTTCGTGTTTTAGAAGAATCGGTATGTTCTGTATTTAAACGTAAGAGATCCTCGTTTTTTTTCGGTTTTAGACGTAAAAAATTGTCGTTTTTTCTAAAAAAAAAAAGAAAACACAAACATTGAAATTGGTATGTACAATGTAATTGTGATATAGAGTGAATTAGTATGGATGGGGATATCGATTTGGGATTACTAAATCCTTTTAATTTTAGTTATTTTTAATCTAGTTCAATTTCATCAACTTTTAGTTCTTATTTATTCAATTCCCGTTTGAAGTCAAATCTTCATCATTTCATGCTTGTTAAATTTGTTTACATATTTTCCTGAAATAATTGTCTGTTCATAGTGTCTAGTCATTCTGTTTACCGCAATTTGTAAAATTTAGTTATGATCAAATTGCTGATCACATTCTGTTAATCTTAACTTAATCATTCTTCTCGAATCTGAATCAAAGTTTAGTTGCATCTCTTTGAATCCGAAATTCGCTCCGCGAAATACTCAATTTCGCAATATTAGAATAAACCTCAATTCTGAAATCAAAATACTAGTTTGAAAACTAAAGCCAACTTAGCGGCGCTAATAACACTCAAAATCAGAGCTCAGAAAAACGGATTTCCAGAATACAAAATTAATAGTGATATCGCTCGGCGAAATAGTCAATATTTTTGTAGTGATAAAACTCTCAAATTCGCACCGCACGTTCATTCCGAGTACAGTAACAAAAAATTGTATGACATGGCGCAGTCATCTCGCGAATCTAGGAAGACACCGCTGTCAATAGATTCATTTTGGGAACGGCCTACCTCAGATCCTCCAATACGTTGGGAGAAGTGGCGCATTAAAAAAAATTGCAATCCTCGCACGAGAGAACATCACGCTAGATACGATTCTTCAACCAAAACCAACAACAGAACGACTACCTGTTGAGTCGAAACATAAATTGGACATCGAAGATGCGACAGAAGATACAGAAAAAGACCGACAAATCAGGAACAATCAACTGAAGCTTCAATTCGAACTGAAATGCCAAAAAAATAACGGAGGCAGGCGTTTTGTGTGGGGAAGGACCATGGCATCTATGTGACCAAAAATGGGTTTCACTCCTGTATATCAGCATCGGAACACAGGGAAGACGTCTTCTAATGCAAAAACTTCCGCACGATAACATCTACGATCTAACTACCCTCAAGCTCTGGGAGATGATGGAAATCGTTTTCATTCGTCCCAGAAATTTAACCTCTGATCGCTAAGTGTTTTTCTCGAGAAAACAAAAAAAAGTGAAACTGTAGAACAATTTTACAGCAACAGGTGATAATCAGAGACATTTTCATCACAAACATGATTGGATGACGATATTCAAGGGGAACTTCTTCGTGGCACAGTTGACCCAGAAAGAGCCCTCAGTATAGCTGTAAACACGGAGATGGGTCATCAAAATTAACCACGGATCTCATCCAACAACAACAACAATAACAACGCAACTGCTAGTGCCATCAATGCTATACAATCTTTCAATAGATTTCGCGGCGCGAATGTACGCGGAAATCAATCAGGCAGAGTAGCAGTCAATCAAGCAGCGATTGTTCAGTGTAGAGGATGTGGCCAAGTTTGGACTACAACACATCGTCAGGTTTGCCCTGCTCGGGGTAAGAAATGCAATCATTGTGGTCTACACAATCACTTCGCAAAGGTATGTCGGAAAAAATTCAATAATACAAGAACCTCTCGTCAAGATAATCGCATCAATAATGTAGAAACTGCTGAAACTACAGAACAAAACACACATTCGGAGAATCAAAATGTTAACTATATAAACTATTTTGAACAATTTAATTCCGACTACGATTCTTCAGACAATAATTACGTTGCAATGGTAGAAAATTTTAACAAACCACCTGTTGCACAACAAAACATGACGATAGCGATGGGAAGCACGCATTGTCATTTGCTCCTTGATTCTGGTAGTAGTTACACTATAATCAATATGTCACCTGCCAAGGAAATATTGTTTAATTGTGCGCAATCACAATGGTTAGAGAAAAAACCACTCGAATTGAAATCTTTTACAAAATAACATAGTCGAAACATTAGGAACGTTAAAAACACCAGTTCCTTGTAATGATTGGAAAAATCAAAAAGCAAAAATTACGGTAGTTGCGGACGGTTTTAGACCCATTCTTGAACGTCAACTATTTGATCAATTGAGGATAGGAATTTCGCAAAAGCCTTGCCCGATCATAGAGATAAACAACATAGAAATTCCTTGTGCAATAAAAAAATCACTGGCAAAAGAATTTCCGGAACTCATCTCACAAATAGGAAGATCGAAACATCATACAGTTAATTCAAAATTTCAATTAAATTATTGTGTCACGCACCAAAAAGGGAGAAAAGTACCAATCCATCTCCAACCAAAAATAAAAATTGATCTCAAAAAATTGTTAAATGAAGGATATATCGAAAAATTAACAAACTGCACTGATCAATTTTTCATATCTCCATTAGTTATAACAGTCAAAAAAGACCAATCAATCAAAATAGCCTTAGATTCCAAAATCTTGAACAAAGCTATTCACAAAAACAAGTACCAGATGCCAAATATTGATTCGCTAATTCAAACGATCTCACAAACACTGTCAACATCACCGCAAGAAACAGCTTAATTTGCGACACTCGATTTGCAGTACGCTTATAGTCAACTAAATTTGCATAGCGATACGGCCCGCCATTGTAACTTTAATTTAGTAAGCGGAGATATGACCGGCACTTATTGCTTCAAAACAGTATTTTACGGACTAACGGATATGCCAGTCGAATTTCAAAAAGCAATTGATTGAACACTCGCCGGCCTAACCAAAACATTCTGTTTTCTAGACGATATATTGATAGTAAGTAGAGGTAGAATCGAACAACATCTCGACCTCATACGAAAATGCTTAAGAAAATTAGATCAAGAGAATCTTCGAATCAATCTTGCAAAATGCCAATTTGCAAAAGATAAAATTGAATAGCTCGGGCAGAGCATCACTCAAACAGGTATAACACCATTATCAAACAAAACTGACACAATCGAAAAATTATCATCACCCTCCAATCTCAAAAAACTACGACCTTTTAGGGGATCAGTTCATCATCTGGGAAAATTTATCCCCAATCTATCGCAATTGTGTTTTCCACTTAAACACCTTCTTAAGAAAAATGCAAAATTTATTTGGGCTGATGAACCTGAAGACCAATTCAAGCTGATAAAACGGAAGATTGCTAAAACAACGGAAAATAATCATTTTAACCCCGGATCTAGAAACCCGTATAAAATGCGATGCCTCTTTTAAAGGTTTGGTTTGTGCTTTAGAACTCCAAACGGCTGGTTTTTGCATCACGATTTTTAACTTCTGTAAAAGATCGGTATAGCATCAATGAGCTTGAGTTATTAGGTGTTGTTTGGTCCATCTAACACTTCAAGTAGGATCTTTATGGTAAGCCATTCTCTGTAATTACTGATCCCAGGGCTTTGCTATCGATCTTGAGAGAAAACAGAGCTAACAAATCTTATAATGGTCGATTAACACGTTGGGTCGATAGATTAATACCTTTCAACTTTACGATCGATCATCTACCTGGATCAAAAATGGGACTTGTTGATTATATCTCACGCGACCCACAGCAAAAAGCTGTTAATATATCTGCTTATGATGAGCTATTCTTAGTTGCTAAATTAGATGTGATTAAACGCAGCACGAAACGCTTCTTATTAAATGCGGAGAATTAAACTAATTTTGCGGCGCGAAATTCAAATATAAAACAAGCCTCAAATATTTCGCATTCCAATGACAAAATTAGCAGTGAATTTGCACCCCGAAATCGAGAACATTCTGCGATTACGGAAAATGATAGAACAATTGGCAAATTAGCACCAAATAACTTGAATTCTAATACCCAAATCGAGACAGCAAACAATCCAAACTCGCTTTTTGCCTCCCATCACTCCACAAATCAGTCGCATAAAAATTTAAATAAACTTCAACGAATTGCCAGTAAATTTCAAAAGATTCTAATGATGTCAAACTCAGACGACGAAACTCTCATGCAAGTAAAGCAATCAACACCATCTAAATTAGGGTTTGCAGATGGTGCAGGCCCATCCACAGCCCCCGCAGTGCCAGCAACATTATTGACGCCAAACACAGACACCACTACAATTACTTCGCCGTCCACCGATGACCTATATACTGACGCCTTTAACTTCGCATTGTCTAAAAAATTTTCGAGTACCCTGATGGCAAGCAAACCTAACCACAAAGGACGCGATTCTAAAGGAGATCAGGGACTGTGTTCTCACAGAAAACGAGGACAGTTGTCGACAGATAAGCCCTTACATCCATAGTTTTTAGAAGGACCTTTATGTAAAACATGGATGTGTGTGCATTGACGACCACATCGCCATACCCAACTCAATCAAGGAAGCCTATGTGGAGGCGATACATGCAACGCATCCAGGAAGTTGGGGCATGACGGACATGGCGAAACATGCATGGTTGCCGTACATGCATTGTAATATCGTCACAGAAAGGGCAAAATGCAATCCTTGTGTCAAAATTGGTAAAAAATTTAAAGTCTCTTATTCTCGCTAGCAAATGTGCACCATTAAAATTATGCAAAGTACAAAAAACGAAATTCAAATTGATTTTTGCGGACCAATCTATAATGAAAAGAATCAAGAAGTCTACTTTCTTGCATGTATAGATCGATTTTCTAAATTTCCGACTGCGGAGGTATTTGATAGAGCAAATGCAGATAAAGTCTTGAAGTTTCTTCAAGAATATGTTTTACTACACGGAATACCTCGTTCTATTGGATTAGACAAGCGCGGTGCCAAACTGGTCCACAAATTAAAACGTTTTGTAATAAAAATAAAATACAATTAAATGAAGATCCGATACACGACCACAGAGCAATTGGACTTGTTGAAAGGCTTATTCAAACAATCAAGAATCAATTAGCTTGTATTAAAACGGCGGCGCAAAATCAATTTAATTTGAAATCATCGATAAACTCTATTATTTACCAACTACGTATATTCCCCCAAAAGACTATAAATATATCGCCATTTGAAGCTCATTTTGGCAGAAAAGCAAATACCCCATTAAGTAATATTTCAACCAAACCTGACCATAGTAGTCTCACATAAAAACGAATTTTGAATAAATATTTAGACATGGAGACAGTCCGTTGGTAGAGCTGATCTCGGAGGATATTTGGGACACGGAGGCAGGAAGTGAAATCAAAATGGAACAAAATTAAGACAAATTAGGCAAAGATGCAGTCAGACGGAGGAGGAATCCTACTAATGAATATCGTGTAATCCCTCATCCAGATGTGGGTCGGGCAGTGCCACGAACCGAGGCCTCACTTACAGTAAAGCAAGCAAAGAAGAAACCCAAGAGCAAAAGATCAAAGAAATGCCTCGATGGTCTCTACGAGGTTCTGGCGCCAGGATCATCAGTAATCAAAACAGACTCCTTCACATTAGTAATCAAAGAACCGGGGAAACGAGAGGTTATGATTAAAAACTCGGATTTGGCCAAACTCGGGACGAAAGCGGAACGTCAAACTGATTTACAAATTTGTCCCAACAGGAGATCAAAAATACTGTCAGGAAAGATAACAGAGGACTTAATCAACCAGCATGCGAGAGAGGCGAGGAAAAAGTTGGAGGGCAATAAAAAGCTGAAGCACCAGAAAATCGCTGATGATGTCAGCGCAGTTTCATCAATCCACTCAAATGTGACAAGAGCGTTGCGAGTACGAATGCCAGTTAAGCCAAAGAAAACCTTAGTACCCGCATCACCACAGCCACCAACTGAAAGTGTAACTGATTTGCGCCGCCAATGGAGCTTCCGCTTACATCAATTGTAATTGCAGAGCCACCAACGAGACTCAAAAGAAAAGCAGCAACTAAAGCTACTGAATATTTCCAGCCAATACAGAAAAGAAAAAGATCCTCCCCGTCAATTACAGAATCTGACGAGTCCCTAGCTTCCACTCAAAGATGTCCGCCGGCCACGCCATCATCATCAGCACATTTGCGTCAAAAACAACGACAATTAACCTTGTTCACCGGTACAAACATACCCGACCCAATACTATATTTCCCCGAATTACAAACGGCCAGAAACATCAAGGACAATTGGAGAGGCGGAAAGAATCTATGAAAGCGAATCTGATTAAAAATTTCGTAAGCATTATAGTATTATTTATAGTAACCAGCAAATATTTTATTAATTTCTTGATAAACTACTTCGTTGTTTGTTTTGTCGAAGGGGAAAAATGATATAGTATGAATTAGTATGGACGGGGCTATCGATTTGGGAGTACTAAATCCTTTTAATTTGAGTTATTTTTAATTTAGTTCAGTTTCATCAATTTTTAGTTCTTATTTTTCAATTCCTGTTTGAGGATCAAATCTTCATCATTTCATGCTTGTTAAATTTGTTTACATATTTTCCAGAGATAATTGTCTGTTCAGGCTGTCTAGTCTTTCTATTTGCCGCAATTTGTAAAATTTATTTATGGTCAAATACTGATCACATTCTGTTAATCTTAACTTAATCATTCTTCTCGAATCTGAATTCAAGTTTAGTTGCATCTCTTTCAATCCGAAATTCGCTCCGCGAAATACTCAATTTCGCAATATTAGAATAAACCTCAATTCTGAAATCAAAATGCTAGTTTGAAAACTAAAGCCAACTTAGCGGCGCTAATAACACTCAAAATCAGAGCTCAGAAAAACGGATTTCCAGAATACAAAATTAATAGTGAAATCGTTCCGCGAAATAGTCAATAATTTTGTAGTGATAAAACTCTTAAATTGGCACCGCAAATTCATTCTGAGTACAGTAACGAAAAACTCTATGACAGTAATGTGTATGGTTGACTTCAACTTAAGATGTGACCTTTAAAGTGCGCTAATGCAGCCCAGGTTGAGGTGCCAGACCGAAAGTCGATATGTCCAGACCGTCCCAGACGGAAAGTGTCTATGTCCAGACCCTCCCAGACGGAAAGTGCCTATGTCCAGACTTTCGTGCGTTCAAAATTTTTCGTGCGTTCATCGTGCGTTCAAAAGTCCTCATGTCCAGACTTTCGTGCGTTCAAAACTGCCTATGTCCAGACTTTCGTGCGTTCCAAAAGAAAATTCGTGCGCTCCAAAATTAATAATTTGTGCGTTCATGTCCAGACTATCGTGCGTTCAAAAGTCCTCATGTCCAGACTTTCGTGCGTTCAAAATTGCCTATGTCCAGACTTTCGTGCGTTCCAAAAGAAAATTCGTGCGCTCCAAAATTAATAATTTGTGCGTTCATGTCCAGACTATCGTGCGTTCAAAAGGCCTTATGTCCAGACTTTCGTGCGTTCAAAAATGCCTATGTCCAGACTTTCTTGCGTTCCAAAAGAAAATTCGTGCGCTCCAAAATTAATAATTTGTGCGTTCATTTCCAGACTATCGTGCGTTCAAAGGGCTTTATGTACAGACTTTCGTGCGTTCAAAATACCTATGTCCAGACTTTTTGTGTGTTCAAAAATTGACGATGTGTACTAAATTTGACGATTTGATCAGTCCAAAAAAAGCTAGTCCAAAATGGTTCGGTCAGTCCAATTTTTTCAACTCATCGCCAATTATGGCTAAGGCTGAGCATACCCACCTAAGTTGAGCACAATTGGACTAAAATTGACGATTTGGTCACCAAAACAATGTTCGGTGATCGAAAAAGTTCGGATACTTTTTTGGAAATAGGTAAAAACTTGTCCAAAACGGTCCGGTCAGTCCAATTTTTTAATTTCATCGCCAATTATGGCCAAAGTAGAGCATACCATCAAAAATGAGCTATATTGTATTAAAATTGACGATTTGGTGTCCAAAACAATGTTCGGTGATCGACAAAGTTAAGCCTCATCGAGCGCGGATACTTTTTTGGAAATAATTGAAAACTTGTGAAAAATAGTTCGCTCATTCCACTTTTTTTATTTCATCCCCAATTCTGGCTAAATTGGAGCCTGCCTAACAAAAATGAGCACAATTGGTCTAAGATTGACGATTTGGTCACCAAAACAATGATCAGTGATCGAAAAATTTCGGATAATTTTTTTTGGAAATAGATAAAAACTAGTTCAAAATGGTTCGGTCAGTCCAAATTTTTTAATTTCATCACCAATTATGACTAAACTGGAGCGTAACCACCCAAAAATGAGCACAATTGGATTAAAATTGACGATTTGGTGTCCAAAACAATGTTCGGTGATCGAAAAAGTTAAGCCTCATCGAGCGCGGATACTTTTTGAAAATAGGTAGAAACTTGTCCAAAATGGTTCGTTCCGTCCATTTTGTTTCTTTCATCCCCAATGTTGCCTGGTATGGAGCCTGCCCACCAAAAATGAGCACAATTGAACTAAAATTGACGATTGTGGTCACCAAAACAATGTTCGGTGATCGAAAAAGTTAGGATACTTTTTGGAAATAGGTAAAAACTTGTCCAAAACGGACCGGTCAGTCCAATTTTGTAAATTCATCGCCAATTGTGGCTAAAGTAGAGCATACCTATCAAAAATGAGCTATATTGTATTAAAATTGACGATTTGGTGTCCAAAACAATGTTCGGTGATCGACAAAGTTAAGCCTCATCGAGCGCGGATACTTTTTTGGAAATAGGTAAAAAACTTGTCCAAAGTGGTTCGTTCAGTCCATTTCTTTTATTTCATCATCAATTAAAGCTAAAGTAGAGCATACCCACCAAAAATGAGCTCTATTCTTTTAAAATTGGCGATTTGATGACCGCAACAATGTTCGGTGAGGAAAAAAGTTCGGATACTTTTTGGGAAATAGGTAGAAACTTGTCCAAAATTGTTCGTTCAGTCCATTTTTTTTCTTTCATTGCCGATAATGGCTGCAGTAGAGCATATCCACCAAAAATGAGCACTATTGTACTACTATTCACGATTTAATGACAACAAAAATGTTCGGTGATGGAAAAAGCTCGGATACTTTTTGGGAAATAGGTAGAAACTTCTCCAAAAATGTTCGTTCCGTCCATTTTTTACAATTCATAACCAATTATGGCTGAAGTGGAGCATACCCACCAACAAAAGGCACATTTCTACTAAAATTGACGATTTGGTGTCCAAAACAATGTTCGGTGATCGAGAAAGTTAAGCCTCATCGAACGCGGATACTTTTTTGGAAATAATTGAAAACTTGTAAAAAATAGTTCGCTCATTCTATTTTTTTATTTCCTCACCAATTATGGCTAAATTGGAGCCTGCATATCAAAAATGAGCACAATTGGACTAAAATTGACGATTTGGTCACCAAAACAATGTTCCGTGGTCGAAGAAGTTCGGATACTTTTTTGGAAATAGGTAAAAACTTGTCCAAAACGGTCCGGTCAGTCCAATTTTTTTGATTTAATCGCCAATTATGGCTTAAGTAGAGCATGCCCATCAAAATTGAGCACTATTGTACTAAAATTGACGATTTGGTGGCCAAAGCAGTGTTCGGTGATCGAAAAAGTTAAGCCTCATCGAGCGCGGATACTTTTTTGGAAATCACTAAAAACTTAACAAAAATGGTTCCCTGAGTCCAGTTTTTTTTATTTTAACCCCAATTATGGCTAAAGCGCAGCGTACCCAGCAAAAATGAGCACAATTGGACTAAAATTGACGATTTGGTCACCAAAACAATGTTCCGTGATCGAAAAAGTTCTTATACTTTTTTTGGAAATAGGAAAAAACTTGTCCAAAACGGTCCGGTCAGTCCAAGGTTGTAATTTTATCGCTAATTATGGCTAAAGTGGAGCGTACCTAGTAAAAATGAGCACAATTGGACTAAAATTGACGATTCGGTCAGCAAAACAATGTTCGGTGATCGAAAAAATTCGGACAATTACTTTGAAATAGCAAATAACTTGTCCAAAACGGTCCGGTCAGTCCAATTTTTTAATTTCATCGCCAACTGTAGCTAAAGTAGAGCATTGCCACCAAAAATGAGCACTATTGTACTAAAATTGACGATTTGTTGTCCAAAGCAATGTTCGGTGATCGAAAAAGTTAAGCCTCATCGAGCGCGGATACTTTTTTGGAAATCACTGAAAACTTAACCAAAATGGTTCCCTGAATTCAATTCTTTTATTTTATCACCAGTTATGGCTAAAGTGGAGCCTGCCCACCAAAAATGAGCACAATTGGACTAAAATTGACGATTTGGTCACCAAAATAATGATCGTCGATCGAAAAATTTCGGTTCTTTTTTTTGGAAATAGATAAAAACTATTTCAAAATGGTTCGGTCAGTCCAATTGTTTAATTTCATCACAAATTATTATTAAAGTGGAGGATACCCACCAAAAATGAGCAAAATTGGAGTAAAATTGACGATTTGGTGTCCAAAAAAATGTTCGGTGATCGAAAAAGTTAAGCCTCATCGTGTGCGGTCAGTTTTTGTGACCGGGTCAAAGTGTTGTTCAGATTAATGTTAATTTGATACGAAAAGTTCTAATTGTGTGTTCAAGGCAAATCAAAAGGAAAAATTAGCCTGCCTGCTTTGAAAAATAATCTTCGGTGAAAAAATTTGCATTGGGTCTCAAAATGTTATATTTTTTTCACTGTACTAACAAAAAAAACATTAAATTTATTGTTTTTAAGGGATTCCGCACTTAAAATCTGTTACGGTTTTCAATAGATCAGGCGTGAAAGAAAGGTTGCGCGAAAAGAAAGGGTCTTCAAAGTATCTTTTACGCATGAAAATTGGAAGAAGTTTTTGAAACTTTTCAATTTTTTTTTTAGGTGAATTTTAAAGCTTATCAACGTATTTTATCATTACAGAATATTTATCTGGCATATTTATGCTTGTTATACTGCTTAGAAACTCATCTTTCTAGATATGTATACAAAG
This sequence comes from Convolutriloba macropyga, assembly GCF_964194025.1. NCBI lineage: Eukaryota > Metazoa > Xenacoelomorpha > Acoela > Convolutidae > Convolutriloba > Convolutriloba macropyga. Next base: position 10,624,074 of record NC_134482.1, read on the forward strand.
ACTATCGTTTTTGAAAAAAAAAGGGTTAAAAAAATTGCAAGGAATTGGAAGAAAAGTGAAAAAAACGCCTTTTTTCACAATCAGTCCTGTTTTAAAGTTGTGTTTGCACTTCGAAACTTTGATTTCCAGTACGCATCGTGCAGCTTAATATCGCAGCTTTGTAACGAAACCAATTTTAATCTAAAAAAACGTTAAATTTTTTGAGAAAAAGGTCAAAGAGTACGACGTACTTGAGGTCGAAATTTCGAAAAAATTCGAATTTTCAAAGTTGTTTTTGTTAATAACTTCGAGCATAGATAGAGTTAGAAAGCGTTCTATGGCTTAAAATAAAGCTTGGCTAATTTTCGTTACGGTCATGTATATTGTTGCAATATTATCTCTGACCAAAGGTGTTGTATTTTTGCTTTCTCTGAAGAATGTCGAAAATGAGCTGTTTTTGACCAAGGGGTCAAAATCATCAAAATTTAAAAACTGTTTTTCCGAACTTTTTAAAGCTCCAGATGATAGCCCTTTTCTTCCTGATTCCAAAACACCTTCATTTTTAAAAATCGGTTCAGTCATCTTCGAGATATTAAGCTTTGAAAACAGGTTGGGGGGGTGGGATCACCAAATAGTTCCTATTATTCCGATCTGTATTCTCTTTTTTTAAAACTAACAACCAACTAGCTATATATATTCGGCAGCTCGAGGGCATCCGAAATATGTAATTTGAATGCAAGTTGTATTTCGCCTCTCTACAGGTAAGTTATATGTGTTGGCAATGTGAAATATTCGAATTAACTGCCCCATTGTCAACTGACCAGCTGTATACATTCTGAGCATGTCATCTGACAGCAGGAGGAGTGCTATGATGCGCTGTCCGGCTAGACCATTATAATTAACCTGCAAAGAGGTGCATATGAAATGAAATGTATCGGAAACGTTCAAATGGTGATAGTAAGTTAGTGAAAGCAATGAGAAAGTGTCAGAGCCCCCCCCCACCCCCCCCCCGTCGCTCATCCAGCAGCTACACCAGAATACCCCCGCCCGTGGATACTAAGCTACGTGTCGTACCCGTACGAGTGTTGCACGTCGCAGAATAGCTGCGCGCGCTTCTGTAGAGCGCAGATCAGAGTGTCGGGCATGTCCCAGGCCATTTTAATAGCAGAAATTGAGTATTTTAGATCTAGTGAGATGCAATCACGATACTTTGACGATGATGTACCCGGACAGGGCGTTAACGTCGATGAGTTTTTAAGTCCAGGAGGCCGTCGAAAAGAGATTAGAGTGAAGTGCTTGAGTGGTTTAGCTAAAGAAAAGGCCTTATTTGCAAGACGCCGGAAACTTGATTTAGATCTTGCTACATCAATAAAGTTTGTTAATTTCCAAGCTAATTGCGAACCCGATAAAGTTTTGTCCAAAGTGTGGAAGCTCTTCAAGAATGCCAAATCAGTCAAAATAGGAAAATTAAGACCGAACCAGAAGAGAGGAGAAAAAAAACAATGGCGATATAATGGATGGGTAAACTTTTTTGGCAGTGGTGATTGCAATCGTGCGAAGCGTCTTATCGAAAGAAAGAAGCGAAAATTCGGCAACATGAAGATAGAAGAGGTCGGGAATGTAAAGTGTATTGGATTTGATTATAAGAAGAAGTTCATAGTTTCACAATTGATACGATTTAAAGCGAAAAAAGAAGTTCCAAGACAGTTTTACAGCTGGGGTCACCATTGGTCCCCCAAAAACGATAGTCGTTTTGCTGAAGATTTTTTTGATGGCTTGTTATCTAATGGTGTGGTGCTTGTTGAGTGATCTTGTGTTCTTTATTGTTCTTTATTGTTTTGTCTTGTAGTTTTAGTCGATAGATTGAGAATTTTTTAAAATTGATGTCTATAATAGCATAACCTGAATTCAAGAATGTGCAATTTGACAGCTTTTTTTTTCAGTTGTTCTATTTATATTAATTACTTTAATAGTTGGTTTGTTTTTGAGGATTCTGCAGGGGAAACCCTAGATTACCAACAGAATCGTTGAAAACATTCCATTTTTTCTTGAAATTTTCGATTTTTCCGAATAACCAATTTTAAATAAAGCTATTTTTGATTAGATCATAGAGTTGTCCGAATCGAATCAAACTTGGTATGGAGTATCCCCTGTGTAGCTAGAGTCTAAAACAAAAAGAATTTTTGGTATAGCTTGCCTAGGAAAAAAGTTAGCTTTTCATACGGAAATATGCTATTTTTTCAAATAAATAATTTTAAAAATAGGTCTTTTTCGTCGGGTCAAGGAGTTGTCCAAAGTGAACCAAACTCGGTATTGAGTATACCATGGGTGCCTAGAATCTAAAACAGAAAGAATTTTTGGGATAGCTTGCCTAGGAAAAAAGTTAGCTTTTCATACGGAAATTTGCTATTATTTCAAATAAATAATTTTAAAAATAGGTCTTTTTCGTCGGGTCAAGGAGTTGTCCAAAGTGAACCAAACTGGGTATGGAGTATACCATGGGTGCCTAGAGTCTAAAAAAGAAAGAATTTTTGGTTTAGCTTGCCTAGGAAAAAAGTTAGCTTTTCATACGGAAATTTGCTATTATTTCAAATAAATAATTTTAAAAATAGGTCTTTTTCGTCGGGTCAAGGAGTTGTCCAAAGTGAACCAAACTTGGTATGGAGTATCCCCTGTGTAGCTAGAGTCTAAAACAAAAAGAATTTTTGGTATAGCTTGCCTAGGAAAAAAGTTAGCTTTTCATACGGAAATTTGCTATTTTTTCAAATAAATAATTTTAAAAATAGGTCTTTTTCGTCGGGTCAAGGAGTTGTCCAAAGTGAACCAAACTGGGTATGGAGTATACCATGGGTGCCTAGAGTCTAAAACAGAAAGAATTTTTGGTTTAGCTTGCCTAGGAAAAAAGTTAGCTTTTCATACGGAAATTTGCTATCATTTCAAATAAATAATTTTAAAAATAGGTCTTTTTCGTCGGGTCAAGGAGTTGTCCAAAGTGAACCAAACTGGGTGTGGAGTATACCATGGGTGCCTAGAGTCTAAAACAGAAAGAATTTTTGGGATAGCTTGCCTAGGAAAAAAGTTAGCTTTTCATACGGAAATTTGCTATTATTTCAAATAAATTGCAATTATTGAATTTTAAAAATTGGTCTATTTCGTTGGATCAAGGAGTTGTTCAAATCAAACCAAACACGGCATGGAGTATCCCCAGTGTATGTAGAGTCTAAAACAAAAAGAATTTTTGCTATAGCTTGCCTAGAAAAGAAGTTAGCTTTTCATACGGAAATTTGCTATTATTTCAAATAAATAATTTTAAAAATAGGTCTCTTTCGTCGGTTCAAGGAGTTGTCCAAAGTGAACCAAACTGGGTATGGAGTATACCATGGTTGCCTAGAGTCTAAAACAGAAAGAATTTTTGGGATAGCTTGCCTAGGAAAAGAGTTAGCTTTTCATACGGAAATTTGCTATTATTTCAAATAAATTGCAATTATTGAATTTTAAAAATTGGTCTATTTCGTTGGATCAAGGAGTTGTTTAAATCGAACCAAACTCGGCATGGAGTATCCCCAGTGTATGTAGAGTCTAAAACAAAAGAATTTTTGCTATAGCTTGCCTAGGAAAGAAGTCAGTTTTTCATACGGAAAGTTGCAATTATTTCAAATAAATAATTTTAAAAATTGGTCTATTTCGTTGGATCAAGGAGTTGTTCAAATCGAACCAAACTGGGTATGGAGTATACCATGGGTGCTTAGAGTCTAAAACAGAAAGAATTTTTGCTATAGCTTGCCTAAGAAAGAAGTTAGTCTTTCGTACGGAAATTTGCTATTAATTCGAATAATTAATTTTAAATAATTTTTAAAAATAGGTCTTTTTCGTCGGGTCAAGGAGTTGTTCAAATCGAATCAAACTCGGCATGGAGTATCCCCAGTGTATGTAGAGTCTAAAACAAAAAGAATTTTTGTTATAGCTTGCCTAGGAAAAAAAGTTAGTTTTTCATACGGAAATGTGCAATTATTTCGAATAAGTAATTTTAAAAATAGGTCTTTTTCGTATGGTCAAGGAGTTGTCCAAAGTGAACCAAACTCGGTATTGAGTATACCATGGGTGCCTAGAGTCTAAAACAGAAAGAATTTTTGGGATAGCTTGCCTAGGAAAAAAGTTAGCTTTTCATACGGAAATTTGCTATTATTTCAATTAAATTGCAATTATTGAATTTTAAAAATTGGTCTATTTCGTTGGATCAAGGAGTTGTTCAAATCGAACCAAACTCGGCATGGAGTATCCCCAGTGTATGTAGAGTCTAAAACAAAAAGAATTTTTGCTATAGCTTGCTAGGAAAGAAGTTAGTTTTTCATACGGAAAGTTGCAATTATTTCAAATAAATAATTTTAAAAATTGGTCTATTTCGTTGGATCAAGGAGTTGTTCAAATCGAACCAAACTCGGCATGGAGTATCCCCAGTGTATGTAGAATCTAAAACAAAAAGAATTTTTTGGATGGCTTGCCTAGGAAAAAAAATAGCTTTTCATACGGAAATTTGCTATAATTTCAAATAAATAATTTTAAAAATAGGTCTTTTTCGTCGGGTCAAGGAGTTGTCCAAAGTGAACCAAACTGGGTATGGAGTATACCATGGGTGCTTAGAGTCTAAAACAGAAAGAATTTTTGCTATAGCTTGCCTAGGAAAGAAGTTAGTTTTTCGTACGGAAATTTGCTATTAATTCGAATAATTAATTTTAAATAATTTTTAAAAATAGGTCTTTTTCGTCGGGTCAAGGAGTTGTCCAAAGTGAACCAAACTGGGTATGGAGTATACCATGGGTGCTAAGAGTCTAAAACAGAAAGAATTTTTGCTATAGCTTGCCTAGGAAAGAAGTTAGTTTTTCATACGGAAATTTGCTATTATTTCGAATAAATAATTTTAAAAATAGGTCTTTTTCGTCGGGTCAAGGAGTTGTCCAAAGTGAACCAAACTCGGTATTGAGTATACCATGGTTGCCTAGAGGCTAAAACAGAAAGAATTTTTGGTATAGCTTGCCTAGGAAAAAAGTTAGCTTTTCATACGGAAATTTGCTATTATTTCAAATAAATAATTTTAAAAATAGGTCTTTTTCGTCGGGTCAAGGAGTTGTCCAAAGTGAACCAAACTGGGTATGGAGTATACCATGGGTGCTTAGAGTCTAAAACAGAAAGAATTTTTGCTATAGCTTGCCTAGGAAAGAAGTTAGTTTTTCGTACGGAAATTTGCTATTAATTCGAATAATTAATTTTAAATAATTTTTAAAAATAGGTCTTTTTCGTCGGGTCAAGGAGTTGTCCAAAGTGAACCAAACTCGGTATTGAGTATACCATGGGTGCCTAGAGGCTAAAACAGAAAGAATTTTTGGTATAGCTTGCCTAGGAAAAAAGTTAGCTTTTCATATGGAAATTTGCTATTATTTCAAATAAATAATTTTAAAAATAGGTCTTTTTCGTCGGGTCAAGGAGTTGTCCAAAGTGAACCAAACTGGGTATGGAGTATACCATGGGTGCCTAGAGTCTAAAACAGAAAGAATTTCTGCTATAGCTTGCCTAGGAAAAAAGTTAGTTTTTCATACGAAAGTTGCAATTATTTCGAATAATTAATTTTAAAAATAGGTCTTTTTGGTAGGGTCAAGGAGTTGGCCAAATGGAACCCAACTCGGTATGGAGTATACCATGGGTGCCTAGAGTCTAAAACAGAAAGAATTTTTGCTATAGCTTGCCTAGGAAAAAAGTTAGTTTTTCATACGGAAAGTTGCTATTATTTCAAATAAATAATTTTAAAAATAGGTCTTTTTCGTCGGGTCAAGGAGTTGTCCAAAGTGAACCAAACTCGGTATTGAGTATACCATGGGTGCCTAGAGTCTAAAACAGAAAGAATTTTTGGGAGAGCTTGCCTAGGAAAAAAGTTAGCTTTTCATACGGAAATTTGCTATAATTTCAAATAAATAATTTTAAAAATAGGTCTTTTTCGTCGGGTCAAGGAGTTGTCCAAAGTGAACCAAACTGGGTATGGAGTATACCATGGGTGCTTAGAGTCTAAAACAGAAAGAATTTTTGCTATAGTTTGCCTAGGAAAGAAGTTAGTTTTTCGTACGGAAATTTGCTATTAATTCGAATAATTAATTTTAAATAATTTTTAAAAATAGGTCTTTTTCGTCGGGTCAAGGAGTTGTCCAAAGTGAACCAAACTGGGTATGGAGTATACCATGGGTGCTAAGAGTCTAAAACAGAAAGAATTTTTGCTATAGCTTGCCTAGGAAAGAAGTTAGTTTTTCATACGGAAATTTGCTATTATTTCGAATAAATAATTTTAAAAATAGGTCTTTTTCGTCGGGTCAAGGAGTTGTCCAAAGTGAACCAAACTCGGTATTGAGTATACCATGGTTGCCTAGAGGCTAAAACAGAAAGAATTTTTGGTATAGCTTGCCTAGGAAAAAAGTTAGCTTTTCATACGGAAATTTGCTATTATTTCAAATAAATAATTTTAAAAATAGGTCTTTTCGTCGGGTCAAGGAGTTGTCCAAAGTGAACCAAACTGGGTATGGAGTATACCATGGGTGCTTAGAGTCTAAAACAGAAAGAATTTTTGCTATAGCTTGCCTAGGAAAGAAGTTAGTTTTTCGTACGGAAATTTGCTATTAATTCGAATAATTAATTTTAAATAATTTTTAAAAATAGGTCTTTTTCGTCGGGTCAAGGAGTTGTCCAAAGTGAACCAAACTTGGTATTGAGTATACCATGGGTGCCTAGAGGCTAAACAGAAAGAATTTTTGGTATAGCTTGCCTAGGAAAAAAGTTAGCTTTTCATATGGAAATTTGCTATTATTTCAAATAAATAATTTTAAAAATAGGTCTTTTTCGTCGGGTCAAGGAGTTGTCCAAAGTGAACCAAACTGGGTATGGAGTATACCATGGGTGCCTAGATTCTAAAACAGAAAGAATTTCTGCTATAGCTTGCCTAGGAAAAAAGTTAGTTTTTCATACGAAAGTTGCAATTATTTCGAATAATTAATTTTAAAAATAGGTCTTTTTGGTAGGGTCAAGGAGTTGGCCAAATGGAACCCAACTCGGTATGGAGTATACCATGGGTGCCTAGAGTCTAAAACAGAAAGAATTTTTGCTATAGCTTGCCTAGGAAAAAAGTTAGTTTTTCATACGGAAAGTTGCTATTATTTCAAATAAATAATTTTAAAAATAGGTCTTTTTCGTCGGGTCAAGGAGTTGTCCAAAGTGAACCAAACTCGGTATTGAGTATACCATGGGTGCCTAGAGTCTAAAACAAAAAGAATTTTTGGGAGAGCTTGCCTAGGAAAAAAGTTAGCTTTTCATACGGAAATTTGCTATTATTTCAAATAAATTGCAATTATTGAATTTTAAAAATTGGTCTATTTCGTCGGATCAAGGAGTTGTTCAAATCGAGCCAAACTCGGCATGGAGTATCCCCAGTGTATGTAGAGTCTTAAACAAAAAGAATTTTTGGTATAGCTTGCCTAGGAAAAAAGTTAGTTTTTCATACGGAAATGTGCAATTATTTCGAATAAGTAATTTTAAAAATAGGTCTTTTTCGTATGGTCAAAAACTTCTTGAAATTGAACCAAACTTGGTATAGAGTATCCCATGTGTATCTAGAGTGTAAAACAGAAAGAATTTTTGCTATAGCTTGCGTAGGAAAAAAGTTAGTTTATCATACGGAAATTTCCTATTATTTCCGAATAATTTTGAATAAATAATTTTTTAATTAAGTCTTTTTCATCGGGTCAAGGAGTTGTTCAAATCAAACCAAACTCGGTATAGAGTATCCCATGTGTATCTAGAGTGTAAAACAAAAAGAATTTTGGCTATAGCTTGCCTAGGAAAAAAGTTCGTGTTTCATTCGGAAATATCGACTTATTCGCTTATTATTCGCTTATTCTATTTTCAAAAATATGGAAATTTGATCGGGTCAAGGAGTTGTCCAAATCAAACCATACTCGGTATGTAGTATCACCAGTGTAATTAGAGTTTAAAACAAAAAGAATTTCTGGTATAGATTGCCTTGGAAAAAGTTAGTTTTTCATACGGAAATTTGCTATTATTTCAAATAAGTAATTTTGAAATTAGGTGTTTTTATAACGAATTTTAAGTAAAGTTGATTTTGATCAGGTCATTGAGTTGTCCAATTCGAACCAAATTTGGTATGAGGTATTCTCTATGTATGTACGAGCAAATGTTCAGCTTGTAAACAGGTTTATTGTTTTCAGTTGTTGTAATGCACCAAACAGAAATTTACGCAAATGAAAAAGGTGTTTTTTGCAAAAAGCGAAGATTGTCTACGGCCATTATTAGCAAATCTAATCATGGAAATGAGGATACATTGCGGAAAGAAATTGAACATCTCAAAAAGAAGGTTGAGGAGCCGAGCAAGAGAGTTGAAGAACTCGAGAAAGCCAAAATTGAATTGGTAGACCTGACCAATGATAGCTTTGACACTACGGTATCGGTACACTCAGAAGACTTAATTGAGGTTCCGAATGGCATCTGAAAAAATGGAGTTAGATTAGTTGTAGCTGATTGATTGAAACAGTTGTTCAGACATCGAAAGATCAAACTTGAGGCTTTTTTGTTAATGTTTAAACTCTGAAATACTCTTACGTTGTATAATGTTTGTTGCGGTTTTTAATCATTTTCCTAACCGGCTTTTCGTCCCCTTAGCCTAAAACGTTTCTCAATTACGTGAATGTTTCCATTCATCAATATTTTTCCTTACATTCAAGACTTTATCTTTTTCAGGTTGTGAAAATGTCCGGCTTCAATTGGTTGATTATGAGTCTCGAGAAAGACGACGCTCAAATTATTGATATCAACTCTAAAATGTGGGGAAGCTTGAGCTATGTTGACAAGGTCAAGAGAACGAAAGGCACCCAAACCATGCTCCTAAAGGATGGAAGGTTGCGGTCTTACCTGATTTTGAAGCAAGGAGCAGACGATTTCTCTAAAGATCTTGAGGAACTGAAAAAACAAATCAAAGTTCCTGATACAGATCGCAGGCCACAATTAACAGAAGTAGACGAAACGGCCTCAACTGCATCAAAGAAAAATTCCTCTGTTGTGCAATCGTCTTCAAAAGCTGTCCAGGGAACCACTGTCTCGGTATGTTTAAACTTCCGGAAAATAGATTAAATTTTTTAAAAATGAAAAATAAAACATTTATTGTAACTTATTGTTTGCTCATTTTTATTATGGTTTAGTGCTGTGAAGAACACAAGGGAATTGCGAAGATGCTGCTATTGAACGAGAAGAGGATGCACGACATGGTCACCCTTCTGCAAGGCTCTACTAGTCAGGCAGCGGATGACTTGATGAGCCTCAAACGAAAATTCAATTCGTTTGTTCGTATTTCTAATTTGCTTTCGTTTTTTATTTATTGGCAACCAATGTGAATATTTTTCATAGGTAACCCATGCACTGGCGGGCATTGATAGTGTCGAAAATAGTGGAGATGGACAACAAGCTCAAGAAGAAGATGATGTAGCGGAAGACAAAGATCTTGAAGAGGCCTTAATACTTCGACTTGTTGAGAAAAAGCCCCCCGTGCAATTTGGTCTAAATGGAAAAAATTTAGACCTCATTTACAGCGGACAAAAACCCACTGACTACGGTTTAGCGCTACGAAAGTGGATTTGGGGCATTGACCGTTTGTCTTATGAAATGATTTTGCCGTCAAAGAGCTTAACTGATGGACGTAAATGTGCCACGAAAGATTCAATGCTCAAGTTCTTCCGTGAGTTTGTACTATTTTTCACAATCACTTGAAACTTGTTTAATTTTGCGTATCAATGTTTCTTCTGCGCTCAAGGTTGTTCTCTGGGTAAAAATTTGTTTGAACATGAATAATTTTTTAGGATCAATTGAGAGGAAATTTCCGAGTTCATCCTTTCCCAATGCTAAAGAACAGGCAAAAAAAGCAGCAAACAAGGCTGGACTGAATGCGAAACAGCGGATAGAGGGCAAAGGAAAATACAGCGAGCAAGCAAAGGAGTTGAAGAAAGCCAAATATGTGAAGAAAAATGCTGGAAAGTAAATTGCTCTTAATCAGATCTGAGTTGCTTGTTTTAAACTATACATGTACTGCAGTTTGTTATTTTATCAGGCACTTATCTCATTTTGTAGTCTCCAATTGCAGAGTTCTTATATAAATGTTGTTAGTTATAGCGTATATCATTATTGTGGAAATTTTCACCGTTTTACTCGATATAAATTTGTTGTTTTTAGTTAACTTTGAACTGCTAATTGTACTCTTTTTAACTCAATTGAGGAGAGAAACAGTAAACCAAAACAAAGCAAGTTATGTATTTAATAACAAACGCTTTATCCCTTAATGATCTGAAGAATTTTTGTAGTAATTTCTCGATTGTCTTTAAGATTTATGGAGAACTCCAAACAAGACAAACGCCCTAAAAGGCAATCCAAAGTTCCCAGCTTCGAGACAGATCCTGAAACTCAAGTCGAACGAAGTATTCGTTACGAGCACAGGAACACAGCTTTTATTTTTATCTAAGAAAAAGCGTGTGTTACGACAACACTTAACAACCGCGCTTGGCCTCGAGGATACAGTGATGAAGAAAAGCTAGCTCTGAGACCGGGACAATATGAGTTTATCACTCACAATAGTACACCACAAAGAATGATGTATTTGGGAAGAGCATCAATTGAGAGGGCGAGAGAGCACAAGAAGCTGGCATCCGAGGTTTATGTTAAAGGACAACGACCGCCGTATATATGGGAAGGACCAGGGACTGAAAATGCCACCATTGTTACCAGTGAGCCAACAGTCAGTGCAACCCAACCAGCCAACGTATTTGTACCAGAATCACCGGATATGCTCTTTTCTCCTGAACCGGTCAACGAAAATCCAACCAGAAATACAGCCGAACAATTGACTGTAAAAAGCAAAAACGTTGCTAAAACATCTTGCCAAATGAAAGCAACAACACAGCCACTTCTGTTCCAAGAGTGTGCAACAACATCAACAGCGAATGCCAGTGCACAGGTACTCTCATGCGGTCTGAAAAAGCGTTTGGTTTTATTGCTTTTTGATTGGAATTTTTTTTATTTAGGGTGCCTCTTCGATTTGTATCGAGTTCAAAGAGTTTTTGAAAGGCCACGAGGAAAGAATGTGTCGAGCTACTCAAGTTGGAGTTTCTATCAAAGCGAAACACGACAAAAAGCGAAGGAGGCTTTTAGGAGAATTGAACGATACGGTATGTCCTTGTGTAATTTTCTCATACGTCTTAATTCATAAATTTTCGAGTTTTGTGAAATGATCTATAACATTCTGGTTTTGACTTTAGCTAGATGAAGTCAATGAAATATCGCCGCTCCAACGGTTTGGGTTTCAAAGTGTGGATGAGGATAAGAGTCTTTTACAAGCCTATCCCATTCATCAAGTTCAGTTTGAGGGCGAGGATTTGATGAAAACCCACCAAGCGAGTTCTTATCCATCTCAACTTGGGCGTACTTTGCGAAGAACTCTGTTTGGGATCGATGGTTTGGTTGACGAGATGATGAACAGTGAAGGCTCGTACACCCGGTCTGAGGCATCCAAGGAAAAAACTCTGTTGTTCGAGGGTAATTGTTTTCATGAACTACTAAAAATTATTTTGATAGTTAAGTCCAATATAAACAGAACATTCAACTCAAAAAAACAAAACGCTGAACTGAGAGATGTGAGGTTTAGTTTTTTATTGTTTTTATATCCATCCTTGTTTAGATGTTGTAAAGCAGAAGTACCCCATTACACCCCGCCTGGCATTGAAGAAGGCAAAGGACTCCGCAAATCAGGCTGGCAGAGAAAGGCGAAGTTACCTGAAAAATCCAGAAAACCTGGAGCATAGTGTCGAAGCAACAAATTCTACCCCGCCTACTACTACTTCTAATCAACTTGAGTAACTGTTTCTGTGCCTCTATTGTGCTCGTGTTTACGTAACTGATAAAACAGTCTAATTGTAGTGATTAATAGTGAGTTTGTTTTGTTTAAGGCTTATGTTTCAATACTTAGGGCATTCTTATCTGATTAGCATGTGATTTTTGCTGCTGCTGTTTTTGCTGATAAATTGGTTCTGTTTTGATTGAGTTAATTTGTGATTTGTTTACTCAGCATTTCTTGCAGTAATCAGTTTTAGTGTTTTAGTGCTCGTATTTACCTAACTGATAAAACAGTCTAATTGTAGTAATTTATAGTGAGTTTGTTTTATTCGAGGCTTATGTTTCAATACTTACGGCATTCTTATCTGAGTAGAATGTGATTTTTGCTGCTGTTGTTTTTGCTGATAAATTGGTTGTGTTCTGATTGAGTTAATCTGTGGTTTGGTTACTCAGCATTTCTTGCAGTAATCAGTTTTAGTCCTAAAATTAGTGTCTCGATTTTTGTTAATGATTATTTGTCTTGCTATTTCGAAAATGAAAAGTTACGCGTCTTCATAGTTCTTTTTAATTCTTGTTTGCCATCATAGTTCTTATGATTTGAATGGGTGGAAACGCAGATTCAATTTTTGATCATTTAATTATTTTAAGATAAAATGGATCTGTGCGAGAAGCTCGCTCAAGTTGAAGGCTTCGTGGCAGGTCATTATGTTGAAAAATCTGATCACGAAATACACCTGCTTACAGAACTGATTTCGAAAGACAGCTATCTGGCTTTGATGAACTCAGACAACCACTTCAAAAAGTTGCATCAAGATTTGGAGGAAGTTTATAAATGTTCATTTAATGCGGGGTTTAGGATTGAACCTGACAATTTTGGCGGTTATTGTTTGATCAATCGCAGCGGGAAAACAATTAAATGTGGCGAAATTGAAGTTGTTGTTGGCTTGTTGGCAAAAAAGCCGAAAGATCGTTAGATAGATGACTGGTCTTTAATGGAAGGCGACAAGTTGTTGGTAGGAGTCGCAAGATGGGCAAATCATTCGTGTGTCCCAAATTGCGACTACTACATGTGCGGAGGATACAAGGGGAGAGAATGTGTACGACTAAGAGCTTTATGAGAAATCAAGGATGGTGAGGAGCTCACAATTTTTTATAATGTAGATTTTTTTGGAGAGAAGAATAAGTTCTGTCTATGTGAACATAGATCAAAACATGGCTCAGAAGAAGAATCGCAAGAGATGAGTGATGAACCTGTTAAACCACCGAAACGAAAAAGAAATGTAAAACCACGGATAAAAATAACAGCTAGTGACGTACGTGGTTCCTTACTCACTGACCTCATTAAATTCTACAGCGAGGATTCGAACGTCAGTTTAGCTTCAGAAGTTAGCTCTATTCCCTTCACAAATAGCGATTTTCGAGATAATTCAATCAGTGATGCAGAACAAATTGAAAAGGATGATAATTGCTCTGATTTTTCCGATGGTTTTAGTAGTACCGAGATCAGTTATCCTTCCGACCAACTTGAAGCTCGTGTTGGATTTGATTTGTTTGGAAATTTTTCAGCCCCCGAGAGCGATTCAGAAAATGAAGAAAAAGATGATAATGATCACACTGTGCTATTAACTGAAGTACCGGGTGCCTCAAAAGAAAATCTTAAAGCTTCCCTTTTAGCTATTGTGTCGGTTCATAATGGCTCTGATTCGCTATTGAACGATCTTTTAAAGCGTGATCAGTTGCTGTTCGGTGGTCAAACAGTTTCGCCGTGGGCCGTCAGGAAACAGTTTGAAGAATTTTGTACACTTACTTTACCAATCCAGTAAACAATCCCTTAACAACGGCGAGCTAATTCTGTTAAATTTTCGTCCTTTGTTGATTGACATTATTGAAAACGCACTCCCCGAGATGCTAAAGTACGCCGATGAGAAAGATTCTTCACGCGATATTTTGATGCCAACTTTTTCCATAACTGAACAACGGCGAATAAATGTCAGATTAATTGTCAACACTGATGGTGCTAATGTATGCAAGACACCCATAACTTCAGCTTGGCCTCTTTTCTTGGCAGTTGCAGATCTAGCTCCTAAGGTTCGCCACCTCTTCAAAAACCTTGTTCTGGGAGCATTGTTTGTTGGCTAGGGCTACCCTGATTTTGATATCGTCTTTGAACATATAAAACAAGAATTGTCAGTTACAGAGAAAATCATTTTCAATGGAGACGATTTGCTTGTTACATTTGAACCTATTTTGCTAGTTACTGACCTGATAGCAAAATCTAAGGTTCTGAAAATGAAGCAGTGCAATGGTTTCTATGGATGTACGCTTTGCAATCAAGGAGGAATTCATGTAGCGGGTTCCCATCGATATCCTCACGATGAAAGCTTCCAGATGCGTTCGTTTGATGCCCATATGCAAAATATCCAAGAGCTGGAAAGGGGAAGTGTGGATGAATTAAGAGTTGAACTCGGTCGAAAGGCGGATTGTGAAATTAAAACTCTCGGTGTTAAAGGGAGAAGCAAAGCTTTCGATCTGATTTCAAATCAACCACTCTCATCTCCAGTTGACCCGATGCATCAGTTGTTCCTTGGTGTTGCAAAAGATATTCTATTGCATCATTATGAGAGGATGAGGCCTGAGCATAAAACTGAAATCAATTTTTTTATTGAGTCCCTTGATTTACCAAAAGAGTTCAAAAACTCACTCCGGAAACCTGATTCGCTGTCCAACTTCAAAGCAAAGGAAGTGAAACTCTTACTACTGTACTTGTCGCCCATAATTTTTCCTCCATTTTTGTATGGCGAAGAGAGAAAAAGTGACGAGTCTGACCTAAAGAAGCTAGTTTTTTCGATTCGAGAACTTTTTTGAGTCGTCCAACAACGCAAATTTATGTGATCAGCTTCTAAATGAGTTCTGTCTGAGCATGGCGGACAAAACTAATAAAATGGAGTCAATAAATTTCCATCTTTTGAGACATCTAGGTTGGCAAGCGAAAAATATTGGACCACTGTTTACGACATCTGCTGCTATGTTTGAGTCTGCTAACAGGTTGCTTATTGCACCACTAACTGGAACCGTCAATCAGTGTCAATTAATGGTTTGGCGATTTGTAAGGGCCAAAATGATAGCAAAGATGAGCATTAAGGACGACTGTCTCACAGAAATGCTGACAAATTTTCACGAGAAAAGAAAATTGGATGAAAGTTACGGTTTCGTGGAAAGTTCAGAAACAAGAAAATTTCGCCAAGAGCATCCGAATTTAAAGTTGTTCTGTCGGAATATTGATTTTTGCTTCCTATCATCGGCTGCATATGGACGGGGATGTACTGCTGATAAATATGTTGCTGCATTTGTTGATGGTGAAATGATTGCCGGAGAAATACTGTTCTTTTTTCGTGGAATTGCTAACAATTGTGTGCTCCGAAAATTCAAAATTGTAAGAAAGTTGACATTGATAAATTCTCAGGCCCGAAATGTTGTCCCATTCGGATTTATTGTTCAGGATACAGAAGAGAAAATGCAAATTTGTTTAAGTGCCATCAAACATAAACTCTTCTATTTTCAGTTCAAAGAAGTGTCATATCTGATTGCCATGCTGTGTCATTATGAGCATAATTAAACAATTTTTGATTCGATTTAGCAAATGCAAATTGTAATTAAAGTCTAACAGAACCAATTTTGTAGTTCAGCGTACCTGCAAAAAATAGTTGAAACTATTTTTTCCTGCAATTTTTGCGTGCTTCTTAAAAATTTTTATCATAAGAAAAGAACTTAATTATAAGTTCTGTCAGGTGAAACAGTTGTTGAATTTAAAGCGATCTCGGTATTGAGTATAATTGTCCATTCCATGTGAAGTGTTTATTGGGGAATGTGAAACGAAAGGAATTGGTTTTCATACCTAAATTTCCGATTTAATCGAAAAACGAATTTTAAATATAAGCTGTTTTTGATTCGGTCATAGAGTTGTCCAAAGTGAACCAAACTCGGTATGTAGTGTTCCATGAGTACCTACAGTTTAAAACATAAGGGATTTTTGATATAGCTTGTCTAGAAAAAAGTTAGGTTTTCGTACGGAAATTTGAGATTATTTCAAATAAGTAATTTTAAAAATAGATCTTTTTCGTATGGCCAAAAACTTCTTCAAAGTGGATCAACCTCGGTATATAGTATCCCCATTGTAGCTAGAGTCTAAAACAAAGGGAATTTTTGCTATAGTTTGCCTAGGAAAAAAGTTAGTTTTTCATACGGAAATGTGCAATTATTTCGAATAAGTAATTTTAAAAATAGGTCTTTTTCGCATGGTCAAGGAGTTGTCCAAAGTGAACCAAACTCGGTATTGAGTATACCATGGTTGCCTAGAGTCTAAAAGTGAAAGAATTTTTGGGATAGCTTGCCTAGGAAAAAAGTTAGCTTTTCATACGGAAATTTGCTATTATTTCAAATAAATTGCAATTATTGAATTTTAAAAATTGGTCTATTTCGTTGGATCAAGGAGTTGTTCAAATCGAACCAAACTCGGCATGGAGTATCCCCAGTGTATGTAGAGTCTAAAACAAAAAGAATTTTTGCTATAGCTTGCCTAGGAAAGAAGTTAGTTTTTCATACGGAAAGTTGCAATTATTTCGAATAAATAATTTTAAAAATAGGTCTTTTTCGTCGGGTCAAGGAGTTGTCCAAAGTGAACCAAACTCGGCATTGAGTATACCATGGGTGCCTAGAGTCTAAAGCAAAAAGATTTTTAGCTATAGCTTGCCTAGGAAAAAAGTTAGTTTTTCATACGGAACTGTGCAATTATTTCGAATAAATAATTTTAAAAATAGGTCTTTTTCGTCGGGTCAAGGAGTTGTCCAAAGTGAACCAAACTCGGTATTGAGTATACCATGGGTGCCTAGAGTCTAAAACAGAAAGAATTTTTGGGAGAGCTTGCCTAGGAAAAAAGTTAGCTTTTCATACGGAAATTTGCTATTATTTCAAATAAATTGCAATTATTGAATTTTAAAAATTGGTCTATTTCGTTGGATCAAGGAGTTGTTCAAATCGAACCAAACTCGGCATGGAGTATCCCCAGTGTATGTAGAGTCTAAAACAAAAAGAGTTTTTGCTATAGCTTGCCTAGGAAAGAAGTTAGTTTTTCATACGGAAAGTTGCAATTATTTCGAATAAATAATTTTAAAAATAGGTCTTTTTCGTATGGTCAAGGAGTTGTCCAAAGTGAACCAAACTCGGTATTGAGTATACCATGGGTGCCTAGAGTCTAAAACAGAAAGAATTTTTGGGATAGCTTGCCTAGGAAAAAAGTTAGCTTTTCATACGCAAATTTGCTATTATTTCAAATAAATTGCAATTACTGAATTTTAAAAATTGGTCTATTTCGTTGGATCAAGGAGTTGTCCAAATGGAACCAAACTCGGCATGGAGTATCCCCAGTGTATGTAGAGTCTAAAACAAAAAGAATTTTTGCTATAGCTTGCCTAGGAAAGAAGTTAGTTTTTCATACGGAAAGTTGCAATTATTTCGAATAAATAATTTTAATAATAGGTCTTTTTCGTCGGGTCAAGGAGTTGTCCAAAGTGAACCAAACTGGGTATGGAGTATACCATGGGTGCTTAGAGTTTAAAACAGAAAGAATTTTTGCTATAGCTTGCCTAAGAAAGAAGTTAGTTTTTCGTACGGAAATTTGCAATTATTTCGAATAAATAATTTTAATAATAGGTCTTTTTCGTCGGGTCAAGGAGTTGTCCAAAGTGAACCAAACTGGGTATGGAGTATACCATGGGTGCTTAGAGTTTAAAACAGAAAGAATTTTTGCTATAGCTTGCCTAAGAAAGAAGTTAGTTTTTCGTACGGAAATTTGCTATTAATTCGAATAATTAATTTTAAATAATTTTTAAAAATAGGTCTTTTTCGTCGGGTCAAGGAGTTGTCCAAAGTGAACCAAACTCGGCATTGAGTATACCATGGGTGCCTAGAGTCTAAAGCAAAAAGATTTTTAGCTATAGCTTGCCTAGGAAAAAAGTTAGTTTTTCATACGGAACTGTGCAATTATTTCGAATAAATAATTTTAAAAATAGGTCTTTTTCGTCGGGTCAAGGAGTTGTCCAAAGTGAACCAAACTCGGTATTGAGTATACCATGGGTGCCTAGAGTCTAAAACAGAAAGAATTTTTGGGAGAGCTTGCCTAGGAAAAAAGTTAGCTTTTCATACGGAAATTTGCTATTATTTCAAATAAATTGCAATTATTGAATTTTAAAAATTGGTCTATTTCGTTGGATCAAGGAGTTGTTCAAATCGAACCAAACTCGGCATGGAGTATCCCCAGTGTATGTAGAGTCTAAAACAAAAAGAGTTTTTGCTATAGCTTGCCTAGGAAAGAAGTTAGTTTTTCATACGGAAAGTTGCAATTATTTCGAATAAATAATTTTAAAAATAGGTCTTTTTCGTATGGTCAAGGAGTTGTCCAAAGTGAACCAAACTCGGTATTGAGTATACCATGGGTGCCTAGAGTCTAAAACAGAAAGAATTTTTGGGATAGCTTGCCTAGGAAAAAAGTTAGCTTTTCATACGGAAATTTGCTATTATTTCAAATAAATTGCAATTACTGAATTTTAAAAATTGGTCTATTTCGTTGGATCAAGGAGTTGTCCAAATGGAACCAAACTCGGCATGGAGTATCCCCAGTGTATGTAGAGTCTAAAACAAAAAGAGTTTTTGCTATAGCTTGCCTAGGAAAGAAGTTAGTTTTTCATACGGAAAGTTGCAATTATTTCGAATAAATAATTTTAAAAATAGGTCTTTTTCATCGGGTCAAGGAGTTGTCCAAAGTGAACCAAACTCGGCATTGAGTATACCATGGGTGCCTAGAGTCTAAAACAGAAAGAATTTTTGGGATAGCTTGCCTAGGAAAAAAGTTAGCTTTTCATACGGAAATTTGCTATTATTTCAAATAAATTGCAATTACTGAATTTTAAAAATTGGTCTATTTCGTTGGATCAAGGAGTTGTTCAAATGGAACCAAACTCGGCATGGAGTATCCCCAGTGTATGTAGAGTCTAAAACAAAAAGAATTTTTGCTATAGCTTGCCTAGGAAAGAAGTTAGTTTTTCATACGGAAAGTTGCAATTATTTCGAATAAATAATTTTAATAATAGGTCTTTTTCGTCGGGTCAAGGAGTTGTCCAAAGTGAACCAAACTGGGTATGGAGTATACCATGGGTGCTTAGAGTTTAAAACAGAAAGAATTTTTGCTATAGCTTGCCTAAGAAAGAAGTTAGTTTTTCGTACGGAAATTTGCTATTAATTCGAATAATTAATTTTAAATAATTTTTAAAAATAGGTCTTTTTCGTCGGGTCAAGGAGTTGTTCAAATCGAATCAAACTCGGCATGGAGTATCCCCAGTGTATGTAGAGTCTAAAACAAAAAGAATTTTTGCTATAGCTTGCCTAGGAAAAAAGTTAGTTTTTCATACGGAAAGTTGCAATTATTTCGAATAAATAATTTTAAAAATAGGTCTTTTTCGTCGGGTCAAGGAGTTGTCCAAAGTGAACCAAACTCGGCATTGAGTATACCATGCGTGCCTAGAGTCTAAGGCAAAAAGAATTTTAGCTATAGCTTGCCTAGGAAAAAAGTTAGTTTTTCATACGGAAATGTGCAATTATTTCGAATATTTAATTTTCAAATAGTATTTTTTATCAGGTCAAGGAGTTGTTCAAATCGAACCAAACTCGGTATTGAGTATACCATGGGTGCCTAGAGTCTAAAACAGAAAGAATTTTTGGGATAGCTTGCCTAGGAAAAAAGTTAGCTTTTCATACGGAAATTTGCTATTATTTCAAATAAATTGCAATTACTGAATTTTAAAAATTGGTCTATTTCGTTGGATCAAGGAGTTGTTCAAATGGAACCAAACTCGGCATGGAGTATCCCCAGTGTATGTAGAGTCTAAAACAAAAAGAATTTTTGCTATAGCTTGCCTAGGAAAGAAGTTAGTTTTTCATACGGAAAGTTGCAATTATTTCGAATAAATAATTTTAATAATAGGTCTTTTTCGTCGGGTCAAGGAGTTGTCCAAAGTGAACCAAACTGGGTATGGAGTATACCATGGGTGCTTAGAGTTTAAAACAGAAAGAATTTTTGCTATAGCTTGCCTAAGAAAGAAGTTAGTTTTTCGTACGGAAATTTGCTATTAATTCGAATAATTAATTTTAAATAATTTTTAAAAATAGGTCTTTTTCGTCGGGTCAAGGAGTTGTTCAAATCGAATCAAACTCGGCATGGAGTATCCCCAGTGTATGTAGAGTCTAAAACAAAAAGAATTTTTGCTATAGCTTGCCTAGGAAAAAAGTTAGTTTTTCATACGGAAAGTTGCAATTATTTCGAATAAATAATTTTAAAAATAGGTCTTTTTCGTCTGGTCAAGGAGTTGTCCAAAGTGAACCAAACTCGGCATTGAGTATACCATGCGTGCCTAGAGTCTAAGGCAAAAAGAATTTTAGCTATAGCTTGCCTAGGAAAAAAGTTAGTTTTTCATACGGAAATGTGCAATTATTTCGAATATTTAATTTTCAAATAGTATTTTTTATCAGGTCAAGGAGTTGTTCAAATCGAACCAAACTCGGTATTGAGTATACCATGGGTGCTTAGAGTCTAGAACAGAAAGAGTTTTTGGTATAGCTTGCCTAGGAAAAAAGTTAGTTTTTCATACGGAAATGTGCAATTATTTCGAATAAGTAATTTTAAAAATAGGTCTTTCGTATGGTCAAGGATTTGTCCAAAGTGAACCAAACTCGGTATTGAGTATACCATGGGTGCCTAAAGTCTAAAAGAGAAAGAATTTTTGGGATAGCTTGCCTAGGAAAAAAGTTAGCTTTTCATACGGAAATTTGCTATTATTTCAAATAAATTGCAATTATTGAATTTTAAAAATTGGTCTTTTTCGTCGGGTCAAGGAGTTGTCCAATGTGAACCAGCTGGGTATGGAGTCTACCATGGTTGCCTAGAGTCTAAAACAGAAAGAATTTTTGGTATAGCTTGCCTAGGAAAAAAGTTAGCTTTTCATACGGAAATGTGCAATTATTTCGAATAAGTAATTTTAAAAATAGGTCTTTTTCGTATGGTCAAGGAGTTGTCCAAAGTGAACCAAACTCGGTATTGAGTATACCATGGGTGCCTAGAGTCTAAAACAGAAAGAATTTTTGGGATAGCTCGCCTAGGAAAAAAGTTAGTTTTTCATACGGAAATTTGCTATTATTTCAAATAAATTGCAATTATTGAATTTTAAAAATTGGTCTATTTCGTTGGATCAAGGAGTTGTTCAAATCGAACCAAACTCGGCATGGAGTATCCCCAGTGTATATAGAGTCTAAAACAAAAAGAATTTTTGGTATAGCTTGCCTAGGAAAAAAGTTAGTTTTTCTTACGGAACTGTGCAATTATTTCGAATAAGTAATTTTAAAAATAGGTCTTTTTCGTATGGTCAAGGAGTTGTCCAAAGTGAACCAAACTCGGTATTGAGTATACCATGGGTGCCTAGAGTCTAAAACAGAAAGAATTTTTGGGATAGCTTGCCTAGGAAAAAAGTTAGCTTTTCATACGGAAATTTGCTATTATTTCAAATAATTGCAATTATTGAATTTTAAAAATTGGTCTATTTCGTTGGATCAAGGAGTTGTTCAAATCGAACCAAACTCGGCATGGAGTATCCCCAGTGTATGTAGAGTCTTAAACAAAAAGAATTTTTGCTATAGCTTGCCTAGGAAAAAATTCAGTTTTTCATACGGAAATTTGCTATTATTTCAAATAAATAATTTTAAAAATAGGTCTTTTTCGTCGGGTCAAGGAGCTGTCCAAAGTGAACCAAACTTGGTATTGAGTATACCATGGGTGCCTAGAGTCTAAAACAGAAAGAATTTTTGGGATAGCTTGCCTAGGAAAAAAGTTAGCTTTTCATACGGAAATTTGCTATTATTTCAAATAATTGCAATTATTGAAATTTAAAAATTGGTCTATTTCGTTGGATCAAGGAGACGTTCAAATCGAACCAAACTCGGCATGGAGTATCCCCAGTGTATGTAGAGTCTTAAACAAAAAGAATTTTTGGGATAGCTTGCCTAGGAAAAAAGTTAGTTTTTCGTACGGAAATTTGCTATTAATTCGAATAAATAATTTTAAAAATAGGTCTTTTTGGTATGGTCAAGGAGTTGTCCAAAGTGAACCAAACTCGGTATTGAGTATACCATGGGTGCCTAGAGTCTAAAACAGAAAGAATTTTTGGGATAGCTTGCCTAGGAAAAAAGTTAGCTTTTCATACGGAAATTTGCTATTATTTCAAATAATTGCAATTATTGAATTTTAAAAATTGGTCTATTTCGTTGGATCAAGGAGTTGTTCAAATCGAACCAAACTCGGCATGGAGTATCCCCAGTGTATGTAGAGTCTTAAACAAAAAGAATTTTTGCTATAGCTTGCCTAGGAAAAAATTTAGTTTTTCATACGGAAATTTGCTATTATTTCAAATAAATAATTTTAAAAATAGGTCTTTCTCGTCGGGTCAAGGAGTTGTCCAAAGTGAACCAAACTGGGTATGGAGTATACCATGGGTGCCTAGAGTCTAAAACAGAAAGAATTTTTGGTATAGCTTGCCTCGGAAAAAAGTTAGTTTTTCGTACGGAAATTTGCTATTAATTCGAATAAATAATTTTAAAAATAGGTCTTTTTCGTCGGGTCAAGGAGTTGTCCAAAGTGAACCAAACTCGGTATTGAGTATACCATGGGTGCCTAGAGTCTAAAACAAAAAGAATTTTTGGGATAGCTTGCCTAGGAAAAAAGTTAGCTTTTCATACGGAAATTTGCTATTATTTCAAATAATTGCAATTATTGAATTTTAAAAATTGGTCTATTTCGTTGGATCAAGGAGTTGTTCAAATCGAACCAAACTCGGCATGGAGTATCCCCAGTGTATGTAGAGTCTTAAACAAAAAGAATTTTTGGGATAGCTTGCCTAGGAAAAAAGTTAGTTTTTCGTACGGAAATTTGCTATTAATTCGAATAAATAATTTTAAAAATAGGTCTTTTTGGTATGGTCAAGGAGTTGTCCAAAGTGAGCCAAACTCGGTATTGAGTATACCATGGGTGCCTAGAGTCTAAAACAGAAAGAATTTTTGGGATAGCTTGCCTAGGAAAAAAGTTAGCTTTTCATACGGAAATTTGCTATTATTTCAAATAATTGCAATTATTGAATTTTAAAAATTGGTCTATTTCGTTGGATCAAGGAGTTGTTCAAATCGAACCAAACTCGGCATGGAGTATCCCCAGTGTATGTAGAGTCTTAAACAAAAAGAATTTTTGCTATAGCTTGCCTAGGAAAAAATTTAGTTTTTCATACGGAAATTTGCTATTATTTCAAATAAATAATTTTAAAAATAGGTCTTTCTCGTCGGGTCAAGGAGTTGTCCAAAGTGAACCAAACTGGGTATGGAGTATACCATGGGTGCCTAGAGTCTAAAACAGAAAGAATTTTTGGTATAGCTTGCCTCGGAAAAAAGTTAGTTTTTCGTACGGAAATTTGCTATTAATTCGAATAAATAATTTTAAAAATAGGTCTTTTTCGTCGGGTCAAGGAGTTGTCGAAAGTGAACCAAACTCGGTATTGAGTATACCATGGGTGCCTAGAGTCTAAAACAAAAAGAATTTTTGGGATAGCTTGCCTAGGAAAAAAGTTAGCTTTTCATACGGAAATTTGCTATTATTTCAAATAATTGCAATTATTGAATTTTAAAAATTGGTCTATTTCGTTGGATCAAGGAGTTGTTCAAATCGAACCAAACTCGACATGGAGTATCACCAGTGTATGTAGAGTCTTAAACAAAAAAAATTTTAGCTATAGCTTGCCTAGGAAAAAAGTTAGTTTTTCATACTGAAATGTGCAATTATTTCGAATAAATAATTTTAAAAATAGGTCTTTTTCGTCGGGTCAAGGAGTTGTCCAAAGTGAACCAAACTCGGCATTGAGTATACCATGGGTGCCTAGAGTCTAAAACAGAAAGAATTTTTGGTATAGCTTGCCTCGGAAAAAAGTTAGTTTTTCGTACGGAAATTTGCTATTAATTCGAATAAATAATTTTAAAAATAGGTCTTTTTCGTCGGGTCAAGGAGTTGTCCAAAGTGAACCAAACTCGGTATTGAGTATACCATGGGTGCCTAGAGTCTAAAACAGAAAGAATTTTTGGTATAGCTTGCCTAGGAAAAAATTTAGTTTTTCATACGGAAATGTGCAATTATTTCGAATAAATAATTTTAAAAATAGGTCCTTTTCGTCGGGTCAAGGAGTTGTCCAAAGTGAACCAAACTCGGCATTGAGTATACCATGGGTGCCTAGAGTCTAAAGCAAAAAGAATTTTAGCTATAGCTTGCCTAGGAAAAAAGTTAGTTTTTCATACTGAAATGTGCAATTATTTCGAATAAATAATTTTAAAAATAGGTCTTTTTCGTCGGGTCAAGGAGTTGTCCAAAGTGAACCAAACTCGGCATTGAGTATACCATGGGTGCCTAGAGTCTAAAACAGAAAGAATTTTTGGTATAGCTTGCCTCGGAAAAAAGTTAGTTTTTCGTACGGAAATTTGCTATTAATTCGAATAAATAATTTTAAAAATAGGTCTTTTTCGTCGGGTCAAGGAGTTGTCCAAAGTGAACCAAACTTGGTATGGAGTATCCACTTTGTAGGTATAGTGTTACACGAAAAGAATTTTTCCGATAGCTTGGGTAGGAAAAAAGTTAGTTTTGCGTACGGTTTTTTTTTTTTGAAAAAAATCAAAAATATAGAGTTAAAAATGGGTGGGACGCCTTTCGGGCGTCAAGATTTTTCGGTGCTCTCTCTCCCCTCTCCCCTCGTTCTCTCGCCCCTGTTTTCGTCTCTCGCTCGTGTCTCGCGTTCTCTCGCTCGTCTCGCGTTCTCTCGCTCGTCTCGCGTTTTCTCGCTCGTCTCGCGTTTTCTCGCTCGTCTCGCGTTCTCTCGCTCGTCTCTCGCGTTGTCTCGCTCGTCTCTCGCTTCGGTCTTTTGGTTTGAGTCTATGATGTGTGTTTATGATGTATGATATATGTTGATGTTGATTTCAGCTTTCTTGAATGAGTGTCAAAAAAAAGTCTTATCAAAAAAAGTCTTATTAGAGGTTCAATTTATTCTTAATACTGATAGATAGACTTCTTGAATTTTGCTCACGCTAGCAAAAAAAAGGCTGTCTACTATTAGTATAAAGATGTTCATGTACCTCACGTAAAAAAGACTTTATATGTGGATTTGTGGACTCATGGAACCCTCTGGCGTCTTCATCTTCAATGGGCATCTACAAGCATAAAAGGTTAGTTTTTTAGTCTGGACATATGCAACTTTGAACGCACGAAAGTCTGGACATAGGCCTTTTTGAACGCACGATAGTCTGATCATGAACGCACGAAAATGTTTTCGTGCGTTCATGATCAGACTATCGTGCGTTCAAAACGGCCTATGTCCAGACTATCGTGCGTTCAAAGTTGCATATGTCCAGACTATCGTGCGTTCAAAGTTACCTATGATCAGACTATCGTGCGTTCCAAGTTGCATATGTCCAGACTATCGTGCGTTCAAAATTGCATATGTCCAGACTATCGTGCGTTCAAAATTGCATATGCCCAGACTATCGTGCGTTCAAAATTGCATATGTCCAGACTATCGTGCGTTCAAAATTGCATATGTCCAGACTATCGTGCGTTCATTTTTTTTTTCCAAACCGTGTAATTTTGAACGCACGACGCCACCTTGTGCGTTCATTTCGGTCTGGACATATCGACTTTCGGTCTGGCACCTCAACCTGGGAGTGTACATACGATGTGATCTGCCACAAAGAGACATGGTAAACCCAAGATAATATTAATGACCAGCTATCTTTCTTCCATCCTACTCAAACCCGCTTCAAGACGGGGATCCTACGGCTCATAAATTGAGACACGGTGTTGTTCTGATAGCAATCCACAACATTCCACACACACTCCAATCCTGTAACACTTCAAAACTGGACCCGTAACATTTGAGTTCTCCGTTCTAGGTGGCAGAATTGCAGTTTCCTCCATTAACGTCGACCGTCAAACAGTAGATGAAATTTACACCTTGTTTTGAATAATTAAAACCTAAAAAGAATGCATAAATATATTCGTTTGTGTTGACGTAAACTGGACGAGAGTTGATTGGCTAGTCTAATCGCTGATGAGGATAACGAAGCAAAATGTGGCAGTTAGAATAATTGAACTTTCACATGTGCCTGACGTGCAAGCAGAGCAGCAGTCCTGATGGTCTCTTGAACCAAAAACCCGACCAGGTAGCTGACTTTGGATCAGACGCTAAGCTCTAACAATGTTTTATTTGGACAAAGTAAAAAAAAATCAGTGGCCTTGAGGCCTTTCAAAAACCCTAAAGAGAGACATGTTCACACAGGAATCCAAAATAAATGCCAAACATGCTTACAAGAAGGCAAACTGGGAAGCAATGGATAATTAAATTGCTGTCGAACCTTTCCGGTTTTACTGTCACAAGCACAATTAATATTTGAAGATAAAGTCTTTGCAACAATACGGTCGTCACATTTTCAGAGGCAGATCGAAACTAGACCAAAAAACTTGCCCTCTGCCAGATGAAATATTCCTCGTAAGCACTGAAAGCCAGCACGACACAAAAATCGAAGCTTCAAACGATGCTCAGGTTGTAGATATACTCATCAAGTTTTTCTCCGGTGACTTCAACAGAGAAAAATAACTCAATTAATCCCAGCAGAAGCCTCCAACAACACTAGCTTTCCGTGCATCAGAGCAATTGTAAAAACGCGTATCTACAATGTCAGGAGAGCTTTTCTCTTTCTGAAGCGCAATATCTCCAAGAACGCAAATATCTTTCCAAATTAAATGCATCCGTCGTACTTGTCTTAACTTTTGCCAGTCGAACGCGGTACACCTCATAGCAGACCTGAGAGAGGTCCAAACAGTACAACAAAAAGCTGCCAATTGGATCTTTGTGTCAGGAAGGGATTACAGAAAAAACGGTTCGAACAGCTGTAAGTAGTATCGTATATATACAGGAAGATCGGGGGAGATCCTTTGGAGATTCGTTCGGCAGAGGGAGATCCCTGATCCCTTAGGGGAGATCTTTAATGTTAAGAAAGTGGTAATTGCGCTACTTGTATTGCGGCTTATTGTTGGTATATATATTTCGCGAGTAACAAGATCCATCACGTTAGCGGTATTTTCGCTACATGTATTTGTGTGAATATACTTTCGTTGGGAGCTCAAATGGTCAATCCTAGGAGGCAACACTAGGATTCATTTTGCCAGAACAGTATTTTCAGAAAAGGATGGCCAAAACGATAGCAACCGTTGATCTATAAAATATTCATGAAATTTACCTGGAGCTAAAGAGCAATTATCCAAAGTACGGTGAAAGGTTTCTGTATTTTCTAGCTTCTTGCCAATAACTTGATCCTGTTATTGATTTGGAGGCAGCATTGAAGCTGAGACCGTATGGCGGTCTAATTGGAATTGATAATTCGTCGCTGGACAACTACTTCAAATCGTTCAAAATAATTCGACTTCATGCAATACTCCACGACGCATAGGGTTTCATAGCAGAGTTCAGTCGTAAAGGCCCTGGATACTCCTATGTGTTACCTTGTCCAATTACGAACGAGTATTTGGGTCACATCACGGGATTCGCTTTTTGTTTGTTTGTGAAGACGTTCAAAAACAATTTGTTCACTTTGTTGGGATGCTGAAACAAGAAATAGTGCATTACTTAGTGCAATATTACATTTTGAAGGTTTTCGTTACAAGAAAACTGGTTTTATAATGAAAGAGTTATCGCTTTGTTCAAATAATTATTCGGACACAATTCTTTTTCTTCCGCCATTTTCCTGCAACTCACTTTCCGCTAGTGACAAGAGATCTCATAAGTGGGTTACTAAATTTTTACATGGTTTGTCTTGAAACCGCGGTATTTATCCTTACTGGTTTCTATCACAAATTTTTGTCGCCATTAAACTTACGTTTCCGTTAGCGAAATTTTATGCCAAAGGGAAAGAGAAAACAGAATCAATCAAAACTCTCTTGCAGAAAGAGGTAATAGCTTTGGAAACTCTTCTATGTCCGAAAGTTGAAGATATTAAATCGCCAATTGATATTACTTGCGCTCTGCACTTTTTCTACCTACCGGAAAAGTTAAAGAGGAAACATTGTGCTTAAAGGAAAACAGTTGTATTTCTATTGGATCTCTCTGCCATCCAATGAGCCGTCGAGTGGAGAAGGCAGCTCCGTCAGTTTTTCAAGTTAATTTATCTCCAAGTTTGACAGTATGCAGTTACATAACGAATGATAATCAGTTGACATTGACTTCATTAAAAGAAGAAAAAATAGAATCACGGGCACAGAATGTTCTGCGAAAACAACAGATTCTCTGCCACACTAAAGAAATTGAGACGCTGAAGATATATCTTTCATTACTTGAATATTTTCAAATGTATCATGTCGTTACAACAGAAAATGAGAAAACTGAAACTAACCCCTTTATCTACACCCAAGTGGCCAGCACCAGTTCAATTACCTCTGGACGATGACAGTCTCCCTGATGAAATTAAAATGTTGGTCAGTGAAGGCAACGTAGAGTCTATTGTCTACTATGGAAAGGGTTACGGCATGCAGGCAAACTATAAAGTGACTTACAAAAAAGACGACAAAGATTCTAGATAGACTACTTATGAATTCTATTGGATTGAAAGAGAGACTAACAAAAAAGCAATTTAAACTAAAAAACTGAGTGTTAATTCGTTTTTGCAAATAACTTATTTTCAAATGAGTGTTAAAGAAGACCAGATAGACTCAGCTAATATAGGGGGTTTGAATGCTTTATTTTTTGATGAGGAAAATCGAGAGAGGCGTTTGTGGAAATTTTTTAATTCTCGGGTGCCAAGTTCCGAAGTCGTCTTTTTTAGTCAAATTTTGATAATACTTTTTCTTATCGTAGTGTCTTTAACCACGCTTGTGTTTTCCCAACTTGATTGTGAAGAATCAACATTTTGGTTTTCGATGCTTTAGTGCACAGTTGGCTACGCTCTTCCAAATCCAAAGCTATGAACAAAATAATATCCACTGGCGATATGCTTTTTATGGCTGTTTGTGGTCCGTCGTGTTGTGGAAAAACAGAACTTATATTTCAAATGTTATTGAGAAACAGTTTCTAACCAAATTTTAGTTCTATTTAGTTCTTCTATCAACCCGAGCAGCCAAAGTTCAGCACAATAAAGCGTAAAGTGAACATTTTTTTCACTAAATTTTCTGGATTCGAATTCATTTCTCAGCTGGAAAATTGTCTGCTTGTGTTTGACGATTCGTGTGAAGAATTTTTCAATGACAAAGAATTTTCAAAATTTGCAACTGCCGCACGCCAAAGAAACATTAGTGTGATTTATGTTAAGCAAAACTTACTTCAACAGAGTAAATGGTCGCGAACAATTGATCTGAACACAACCCATATCATTTT
Source organism: Convolutriloba macropyga (assembly GCF_964194025.1). Taxonomy (NCBI): domain Eukaryota; kingdom Metazoa; phylum Xenacoelomorpha; order Acoela; family Convolutidae; genus Convolutriloba; species Convolutriloba macropyga. The sequence goes on from NC_134482.1 coordinate 10,653,524, forward strand.
GTTCAAATCACGTAGAGACGTACAGCAGATCACCTATGTCGGAAAACAGTTGAACAATACAAATTTTTTGAAGGAAAGCTATGAACTTGCGACAAAACAACCTTTTGGACACTTAATCATTGACTTAGATCCAAAAACATCAAACTCATGCGTTATTGTTCAAATATTGTACAACTAGGTCCAACAATTTTTTATCTACCACCCTCCAAAGTGGGTATCACTACTTCGACAGATGAGAAAGAAAGAGTTATGTATGCTAAAGCAAATGCTCGAGCTGCCCGAGAGCAATTTCAGAAAGTTCCTCAAACAAGCACCAAATAGCTTTAAAAACTTTCTCTGTGAGTGTTTGCTCAATGTAATCAACGGCAACGTTCCAGTGAACAAGCAGTTACTTAAAAATCAGGAGAAATCATTTCAACAATTATTATCAAAGCAAACAAGTTTGGAGAAAAAGCGAAACGTTTTAGCCAAAAAACCAGAACTCATTCGAGCTTTGGGATTGTCGTGCTATATTTACTTGAAGGCAGAATAATGCATGCAGAAGAGTTTGTTTTGATCCAAAAAAGAATGTTCATTTCAGAAAACCCAACCAAGGAAGAAATATTTGATAATCCAAAGTCTCAGCAAAAAGCAACTCAGTTAGCACTCCTACAGAGGACTAATCCAAAATTTGAACGAAATCATGAGAAAAAAGTACACGATGCGGACGCTAACACTGATAGGTTGATCACGAGAACAAAGAGAAGCGGTGATGCAACAAGTGACGCAGACGATACAAGAACCAAATCGTTTTTTAGTGATGACAGTAAAATAGAACCAATAGTGAGGGATTCAGCATTCGCTAATAATGCTAGAACTGAAACTATTGGATGAAAAAAAACCAAAAGAGTTGCAATTATCCTATATAAAATTTTCAATTCAAATAATGTTTCTATTAGTGAAGAGACTAACATTCTGCAAATTAAAGATGAGCCTCAAGGAGTAGATGTAACAAGCTTTTTGTACAATTTACAACCATCCACAAAAAAAAATGACTTGCCAAAAGTATTCCAAAATCTTGAGTGATTTTGATATATCAGCTGACTTGGTTTATAATACTCACGCAAAAAAGTTGTAGATCAGTTTTACAGTGAAGATGAAAAGGAAACTTCATCAAGACAACCGAAGCAGAAAACAAAAAAAGAGCAACAAGGAAGACGATCTGAACCAACGGAAAAACACGCAAAGCCAAGAATCGATGAAAGTAAAGAGAAGACAGCGGAAGAGGCGCGTAGAAAAGACTGGGATATCTATTGACGATGTGCGGAAACTTGACAAGCTCTATTTAAACGGTCCTGCGTCATTTGGAAGCCTAATGAGATTGCAAAATTTGAGTAAATTATCAATGACGAAAATTAAAATGTATCTGGAAACGAAACCATTTTTCAACAAATACCGATCACGTCGCCTCAGATTCCCAAGGCTTAATGTTTTTGTTAATGACATAAATGAGGTCTGGTCCGTAGATCTAGCATATGTTGATAAACTTAAAATATCTGCTTGTGGCTGTTGACTGTTTGTCAAGATATCTCAGGGTTGAGCCACTGAAAACGAAATATGCCACAGAGACAGCACAGGTCTTCAAAAAGATGATCAAGCATAAACAACCTGAGAAAGTTTGGGTTGATGATGTTACAGAGTTCCTAGGTGCCTTCAAAGCCCTATGCACTGAACGCGGATTTCATTTATACAGTACGTTCAGTGAGAAAAAGTCTGCTTTTGCGGAAAGAAATATACGCTCTTTGAAAAATATAATCTACAGTTATTTAGATGAAAAGTGGACTTTTTCATATCAAGACAAATTGGATGCGTTTGTTAAAACAATCAATTCTAGAGTAAACAGAACGATAAAACTCGCCCCGAACAAAGTCACGAAGAAAGACGTTCCAAGGCTTGTGTCCTTGACTGCAAATGCAGCGAATTCTAAAAAAACCAAGTTTTATATTGGTGATTTTGTGCGCATAGTGAAAAAGGAGGAGACTTTCGGGAAGGGCTACAAACAGTCGTTTACTGACGACGTATTTGAAATTGCATCTATCCCGACATTGCATCCTCCCACGTACTCTCTTATTGATGCGGATAAAGAAGTTATCCAGGGTAAATTCTATCAACCCGAACTTCAACTAGTACGAAAGTTTCCTCTAAAAAAATGGGAAGTAAACTATTCGAAGACGAGTTTATGGTACATATTATTTCTAGCGCTTCGATGGAGATCTTTGATCGAAACACACTAGCTTCGTTCAGAAACTTTTTCAACGATTAAATTCAACTATCTGGCGATTGGAGGTTATCTCTAAGTGAAATTATTTTTCCGACCAAAATTCAGCATGTTGTGAATAGAGATTTGATAGCATATAGTCTTAAGGGTTATGAGGACTCACAGAGAATCTCATCTGATGCCAATATCATTTCTCGACCTTACAGTGGAGAAAAACTTCTCTTTCGTGACTGGAAACTTTGACAATGTTGCTCAACTTCTATTTAATATCAAGCGAACAGTTGGACAAATTAATATTTCGTTTCGCCTAATCAAGAGTACTGGAAAATACGAAATACTTTTTGGTAAAAATGAGGGAATCACTTTTCCTAGTGAAGAAATACCCAGTATTGTGGTTTTACAGGAATTCCAGATAATCATGGTGTACATATTGGGTACAAAATGAATACAGCTACATCAAAGAAATAAATGAAGAGCGATGAGACAAAAGCTTGTTATGGAGAATTCCCTGCTGATCTGTGCGCGGGAAAGCACCTAAAAATCATTTACACAAACAATATTGAGTATCAATATGTTAGTGATGCTAAGGCGCCGTTATTACGTGTCATTGGTTCAAAACAACGTCTGAAAAAAGGGTAGCGTGTGTGACCAACACATAGAACAGTTTTTTTCAAATTTCGACTATGAATAACTACTTTCAATTACGATTCAATCAATTTCCATAGAGTTACGTACCGAAACAGGTCAATTATTCCCCTTTTCAGGGACCAGTAAAGTAATATTAACGTTACAATTCAAAAATTTTGCTTATTAAAACAATGGAATCGTACTATTCCAATCAAACATCTTCGTTGCCTTCTTTGTCTGGACACTATAGACAAAGAGGAAGTGGCTTTGGAGCTTTAGCAAGTGGCATAGGTTGAATCGTTTTACCGCTTGCACGAAAATTCATTCTACCCGCAGCAAAACGTGTCGGAAAAGAACTTCTCTTACAAAGTGTACCAGAGTTAGTGGATGTTGTCAGCAAAAAAAATCCGCAAAGCAGGCGTTGAAAAACACTATTTCGAATACAGTCAAAAATAAACAGGAGGCTCATTAGCACTGCGAATGAGACGACAAAACCGAATTAATCGGAGACTGTCTAAACGTTCTGGCTCAATAGCTAGAAAAAGTACTTATACGAGAAAGACAGTCATTTCAAAAAATAAACAGCCAAAAAGAAGTCGGTCGGATTTCTTCGCTAGAGTTAAAGATGATCGGTAATATGTTACCAACAGAGGTAACACATAGTTCCCTGGATTTGTTTGACAAAAACCAGCGCTTGTTGTAACTTTTGATGGTAGTTTTTGTCAAAAAGTAGGGCCGGTGTCCAGCCCTAACGGACCCATGCTCGAATTTTAGGTGGTTGGAGACAGAAATAATTTCATTGACCTATAAATAATTTTACTGGAAATCAAATGCAAGATAGTTCAAGGCTCCGAAGCCAATTTAAAATATGACGCTGGAGCTGCAATAAGACGCCACTTACTTCTTCAATAATGTTTTACATTCGCTCTCTTCTGACTGCACAGTATCTGCCAACGGATTAAAAATTTCAAATGCAAATGGAAATTATGCTCACAAAAGTTTCATTGAAACTGAATTTTATCATAACAAAGATGCTAAAGCAACTTGGTTGACATGTCAAGGTTCTTCATACGAAGAGAACCCCGGGGCTATTCCGGAAACTGAAGTTAACAGACAAAAGGCTTTGGTTAGACAATCTGCTGAATGTAATTTTCATGGAAAAGTAGCTGTAGATTTTTTTACTTGCGATCGACATCTTTTGAGTGGTGTGTAGCTGCAAATTTGTTTCGACGATCAATAGATGATTTTGTCACAATATCCGACGATGCTGCAAAATCCTACAAAGTAAAAACTATAGAAGCTAATTTGTATGTGAGAAAAATGACGTTGAAGGACGACGTGGTTTCTGCGATTGAAAAACTTTTCCATCAAGTCCAGCGTCCTATCCGTATTTCGAGACCATAACTAAAACGTTTCTTGCTTCCACTGGCTTGCAAAGCTGGAAACAAGAGGATGTTTTCAGCAGGGAGCCAATTCGATTTCGAGCTTTCTGCCTTAATACAAATGAAGCATTTTTAGGAAGCAAACAACTCAATCCTTTCCACTTTCGTAAATTCAATCTGGAGCAGATATGTATTTGCCGAAATGGACTTCCTGTTGCTGACAGTCCAATAAGTACAACTGATGACAAACGCTTATATTTCAACACAATGTCAGACTAAGCCTATATTGACAAAGATCTCAGTACCCGAGCCGTTTAATTATGGTGTTTGATCTCACAAGCACTCAGCAGGCGTCACATGATTTTATTCACCCTGAACTCACCAATTATTCAATTTCAATTGAGTTCAAGTTTTCATTTGCCCTGCCAAGTAATATAGAAATATTCATTATTGGTGAGAAAGCGCGTACTATTTTCATCGATTCGGCTAGGAAAATTTCGAAAAATCATATTCTGACAAACTAATGGATGAAAACGAAATAAAAAGCCTGATTCAAGCATGTAAACTTCTAAAGTACAAATTTTGTGGAGTCTTTGCAGCTGATAATTTTCCTCTGAAATTGTCACAAAAGAGATTCATTGTTGTGAATGTATCCTGTTCTGATTCTATTGGAGCACATTGGACACTTTTGTGTAGGAAGAACGGCAATTACATTTTCGCTGATGCGCTTGGAAAGAAATTAACATCATACAAATGTTTGTACAACAGACTGGCCTCTACTGCTCTTGATATTCAAAACGTGTATGAATAGCTTAGAAATCAACCTATACAAACACAAAACTCTATTTTGTGTGGCTTATTTTGTATTTATATTGCTCATTACATTTATCACGAAACAGAAATTGTAAAAATGAGTGATGTTGATTTGATTTGGTTTGCGTTTCATATGATGCTCTAACTATTTCTACTAAAACTTTTCTGCTTAGTTGAATAAAGTTTTTTTTCAAAATTTTATTTTCTCTTCATACACTTTGCGTACAAACAAAACATCAGTATCAGCAAGCAAATTTACAAATCCGCTCAAAAAATGTCCATTATTTAGCAGAAAGCACCTGAGTGTGGCCCAGAAAAGATATCTTGAAATCTTTTTAGAGATTCACTTGCAAAGCTATCAGTTTCAGTTTGTTGGTCATTGGACTTTGTAATACAATTTTGCAATGACTTTTGATGAAGTTGAAACCGTGCGCTGCTTCCTTGCTGTAGTCGTCGTTGATTGTCTTCATTCAACGTCACGTTGCGGCTGTTGTTGTTGTTGACTTTTTGATTAGCAGCTACGTTAAAGAATTTTGGCAGCAGTTTCTGAATTGAGTGGGAGTCTACGCTCAAATTTTTGTTGCATTCAACCACCAAAACAAGCTTATGAAAAATTTCTTCATTCATCTCTAGGGTATTTGAATTGGCAAACAAAATCTTGAATGTCGTGTAGAGACAAGGCACTTTATAGCTTTTTTTAAACTTTGGTTTTTCTGAAGACTTTGTCACGTCTGATGTATCCACCAAAACATGGTAATGGTTAGATTTCAAAGTGCAAAAGTGGTTTTCAAAATGAACACACACAGGATAGTTTTTACACCATTTAATTCCGGTTTTTCATCGCAAATTGAAAATTCGAACGCCTTCTGAAATTGTTTGAAGTAAACCGGCGATCGTTCAAACCTTGCTTCAACCATTTTGATTAATCTGTGGAAGCGGCCTAGGATGAGGACGCGGATTCGTATCCAAAATCTATTTCTGCTAGTTTAGGTTTTTTAGCCACCGGTTTTTCAGCAACAGAAGTATCTTTTTTCCCTTCTGACTCTGGCACCGAGTTTCGTATCCTGCCACTTTTGTTCATAAGTTTGTCAAATTATTCTGTTGTAAGGGATATTCTCTGTGCAAATTCATATTCTTTGCCTTTTCTCTTAAAAAAGTTTCAAAAATACATACGTCCCGGAGTTTTCATAGGTTTTGAGAGTAGCTCTTATCAACCTCCTTTCTGTTTTAGATATATCGAAATAGCAATCACCGTACTCTTTGTCTTTGCTGGCAGTTAAAGGCATTTGTATCAAATTATCTTGGAAGTTTTTGTTGTAGAACGTAGTCAATTGTTAGTAAAAAGTTAAATTATTCAAGTTTTCACTACTCATTCCAAAACAGTACTAATAAGGGTGTTTCAAATAATTTACATATATCAATGTCTTGAGAGATCCGTGTATTTCCCTTAATATTTTTATATCGTGGAGTTATATTTAGAATAACACGCGGAATTTCTGGGCTTTGCCTTGATAACCCCCCCCCCACACATACACAAATTCACACAGGTAATAGTCCCTAACACCACGAATTTCAAAGAAACTGACTGATAATAGGGGAATACGCGTTAGGTGTGATAATTCCCTCGTAACAAGGAACCAAAGTGTGGTTTCAATTACAAGCAACGTGCTCCCCACCTCAGGAGCGCGGCATGCTTGGGTTACACGTGTGTGGTCTACTTATCCAACTTGGTCCAAATTAATGAAAAACACCTTGCGTTCAATTAAATTCTGTAAATACATGTGCAGTTTTAAGGTGTGTGACTAAATCTGTTATAGACAAAGCAATAAAGCACATATGTTTTCATTCTAACTTCCGGACCAAGATAGTTTGCCTTTGGGTGTGCCGGGGCAGATAAGAGAACTGCCACTGGAAGCATTGTTAACTCAAATAAACTACATGGGGTAAATTTCACGCTACATTTTATTTCATTTTGGTTTTGAAACAGCAACTTTTTAACTTTGTTGAAAATCTACCGTCTGAGCAGAAGTTAAATTTTGTGAAAAAATATCCTTGCGCTTAAAATACCTTCACAACTTTTTCTTGTTCAATTATCAAAAACTTTCAATTTGCTCATCTTCTCTTCAAAGCATTCCAAAATTCTTTAAAACATTTTTATCTCTTCAAAAATCTTCAAACGCAGAAAATGTTTTTCCATATCCTGAGCGACCAAAACAATGTCTGGGAGCAAACAATTGTCTACCAAACCTTTTACAAAAACTTTGTGGTTTTTATCCAACAAAAAAGGACAAACGAGAAAGAAGAGAATTGGACAACGCTTGAACACTTAATGATACCCAAAAACTTCATTAACTTCATTGCAACCTTGCCGGACAAAAAGGAGAGTGAAGATTGCGGTGGAACCTTTATCATTTCAGGCGGGTTCGTTCCACCTTTGTCGCTAACACATCCTCTTTACCCGTATGACATTGTGACACTGCCAAAAGAAACTCGAACTATTCTATACAAATACGATTGTGACTGCGTGCCCTTTTTCGAAAACCAGTTGGGAATAGTTCGGGCCTGCATTGACCTAGCCGATTTATGGGGCCTTCCACATTCTCCCGAGTTACCACCACCAACACCAGGATGTGTTTCAACGCCAACTTCTGATCCTAGTGCCACTGTGACTCCGGAGAGCTCACGGTCTCTGTTTTCCCCCGTTACAGAGGAGAAACTTGCATGGAATTTTGGTTCACTACCAACTGCAAGTCAGTTGCTGCAGAATTTGACTGCGACCAACTTCAGATCACCAACAACAAATTTGGAAAACATGCATGAAGCAACGGCAGAAAATGAAAACAGAAGAACAGAAACAACACCTGACAACCCCGAGACGCCAAAAGTCACTCTCGCGCCAAGAAAAATAAGGTCCATTGGACCCTGTGAAAAACTCTTTGATTAGAAATTCTGAAAGGAAACTTAAACTCTCAGTTTGATTGTGTGAAAAATTGCTTTTTGGAATAATCAAAAATTGTGTTTTATAAAAATGTTTGAGTCAAATTCTATGATTATTTTTTTCGATTTTGTAAGCAGATTAAATTTTTTTTGTGTACAAAATAAAAATTTAATATTTTTAGTTTGGTTTTTGAAAATTGAAAAAAATTTGAAGGACTAAGGACAAACTGAAAAATTTTTTTTCGAAAACCTGGAAAAGTGACTATATTTGTCAAATGAAGAAATATCTATAAACATGGTTTTATAGGGAACCATATCGTCTTTAAAACAGGAATTGAGCAACTTTATTGAGAAGTGGTGTCTTTGCCCATTTTTTAACCATTTTTTGAACAAATTGCTCAAAAAATTGGCAAAAATCTGAAGAAAAACGTAAAAAAAACAGTGAAGACGAAAAAGTTGGATAACTTTGTGCGGAGACATTTTGCTGAGCGCAAAGTGTTCTACAATAAATCCCGTAACAAAAATTTTGGAGCAGCACAATTTCCGGGTCAGAGAGAACAAAATCTATGTTCAATCATATATATTTGTCTTTAACTTATCACCCTACAAGTGGAAGACTGATGAGGAAACTACTGAGAAGTATCACATATGATGTAAAACAACAGGCTCTAAATTTTTGGTCCCCATAAACTTTTTTATATCTGTAGCAGAAATAAAGTTTTTTGCAAAAAGCTAAAATTTTTAAAAACTCTAATTTTTGAAAAAACCTTTTTTCTTTCCGATAATTTGAAAGCATGCAAGTTTTTAACGTTTCAATGTTATCCCCATGTTTTTTACTACATTTTGAAGGTGTTACTTCAGAAATGCCTCATTAAAATTTTTAGAGAAAAAACACTTTTTTTCTGAAAAAAATCATTTTTTCGGAAAAGTTGAAAAAAAAATGATGTGCTTGTTTTGCTGAAAAATACTCAGAATGTTTTTCTTACGGCCATGTAACAGAAATAAAAGGTTATGATGATCATGGCCAAAAAATCCCGGGAATACGGTTTTTGCAAACAGCTGTTTTCAATTGGAAACATGTGGCTTCCAGATGTTTTGGAAAATCGTGTTCCCGAGGTTTTTTCACACTTCTGTAAAAACAAGTCTTCAAAAAATCTCGCGCTGTGAAACGTTGATCATAAGAATGATGAAGCTAGCTGTTCGCCAAGTATGAGTTCCATTAAAAAATGCGAAAAAAATAAAAAAAAATCAATTTTTTTTCCAATTTTTAAAAACATTTTTTCTTAGTTTTTTAAAATGTTTCAACCCTCAACTGATTCCGCTAAAACCTCCAGTAATCATTGATGAGACTTGTTATACTAAAATTCAAATCTATTTTCAAAAAATAAATTTTTTCAATGTTTATGGTCAAAAAAACAGTAATAATCAACTTTTTTATCCCTAAAAAGAGATATTCAGTTCCACTAGAACATCAACAAAGCTATTTAACCATATAAGGTTCGCTAAAACACGTCATTGCATAGTAATTACGCATATATTGCATAGAAGATAAGCATATGTCTCCGACTATTACGGCAAAACATTGGTATTTGGATTTTAATTCAAATTTGCATAAGACATGATAGTAGCCCTCTTTGGTCAGAATACCAATCATATATGCAAATGGATTTGCATACAACATGATCTACGCCCTCACTGGCGAATGATGGAATTTGCATAAAACAGGGACTAAATTTGCATAAAATGCTAAACGCCCTCAAAAGGGATAAATAAATGTTCTTTCTAAAGCTTCATCCATCTCTTAATTTAATTAATTGGGCTGTGAACCTTGGGCAAAGATATTATTCACTCTTCTGTAATCCTTTAGTTAACTAATTGGAAAGAAATTTTGTCCCTAGAAATTTCGTTTTGAACATGTTTTCAAATTCAATCAATTAGGACGTTGGTAATTTTTAGAGAGTTGAAGTTTTGGTTTAGTTCGAACTCAAGACCATTTTATCTTCAAATTGATTCAACTATGAGTTTCTCGTGCAAATTTTGTAACGCCAAATTCACATTTGGCACCAACCGCAATCTTCACCAAATGAACTTGCATCCAGATGAATTTGGAGTGCCAGTGTACCGCTGTGAACACTGTGATTTCACTTCAAGAGACCTACGAAATCTCAAACAAGATTTCGGAAACCAACATAACCCACTAGTACAATGTTGTCTCTACTGCTACATTGGCTTTGATTCTGCTGATCGCTTTGCCACACACATAAAAGATCAACATGGACCGCCCTCGAGAACTAGCGAAACAAGCAGAAGACAAACAGAATCCGCCTTTCAAGGAGCACTTCAAGTTTTCACTATTGATTGAACGGAGGACGACCAAGATCTCATGGAGTTCATGCTGAACAAAAGAGACATCATAACTAACCTTATAAACAGCGAAATTTCGAGTGCAGCCAAAAAAGTTCAGTTTGTTGTGTCTCTGGATCTCTACAAAGAAAGAAACGAAAATGGCAACGAAGAACTGGCTACCGAAATCTTTGCTAGCTCTGAAATGACTACAGTGTACTTGGACGGACTCTCGAACGAAGATTTTTTCAAGATGTTGATTAAGATGTTGAATATTCTCTTCATTTTTTCGTCACAAGGCAGTGGATGGATTCTACGCAAAGTAAACAGACTGGAAATCAAGATAGCCGCCTTTGCCCCCGTGCATGCATCGTCATATATAGCTCTACCTGGATTCCTGAACTGATGCCGTTCATTGCTCAAAATACAAAACCATTTTCATCACAACTGATTCGTGTATTGTTTGGCTTCGTGGATTGTTTGATTGTGACGAATTCAGATACGTACAAGAATGGTGAAGAACAGCCGGTTGGAGACTATCAGATGCCCATGCCCATAAACAGGATCCCATAGTTTGAAGACGCCAACGACGTTCGTGTCAATGTTTTCGGGTAAGTTTTTCTTTAATAATATCAATAAAAATCAAATATTCCCGCTAAACGAATCAAAAATTTAAAACTGTATTGGTCTTCATGAATCTGTTTTGTTTACAGAATCGAGGGAACACGTTTGGTGATGATTTACGTTTCCAAAAAGCTAAACAAATCCTTCACAATGGAACTTCTTCTCCTCCACGATGAGAATGCCCATCACTACGTTCTCATCTTGAATCTGGAACGATTTGTCGCATACTTCAAAGGTATAGCGCATCGTGCAGCGCAGCTTATTTGTCGAAATTGCTTTCATTTGTATACAAACAGAGAAACTTATGAAAACCATGTTAAAACATGCAGTGAACATGCAGCAGCAGAAATTGTTATGCCAAAAGAAAGCAACACTTCCCTACAGTTCCGAAACTGGAAAGCACACTGGTTTCTTCCTATCGTTCTACTTTGACACAGAATATTCTCTTGTTCCAATCGCTACAGCACAACCCTCACCCTCTACATCCTACACAGTTGCAATAGAAAAACATGAACCTTGTGGTTATGCTATAGCAGCCATAGAACACGGTAAAGCAACTCCTGTCTACTTTGAACTCAAAAGAGGTGACAACTGTTTGAACGAATTTGTAAAATCTGTTTACGTGCTGGCGCGGGACATCTACAACCGAAAACAAGCTTTCTACGAACCCTATCGAGGACCTATTCCAGCGCGTGAAGTTAACACAAGATGTTGGATCTGTGAAAACGAAATAAACGATGAGGCTGAGCTTGTTCTTGACCATTGTTACTATGATGTTCAATTTCTAGGGTGGGCGCATCAACTCTGTAACACTCGTCGCAGAACATCTAACTTTATGCCAATGATTGCTCATAATATCAAAAAGTATGATATTCATCATATATGTCTCGCACTAGCAGAGTGTGAGCCGGAAACGAAGTTGGAAGTTATACTTTCTACGGACGAAAACTATATATCACTCTCTGTCGGAGTGTTCATAAAAAACTTTGATTCGGAGGCCGGACAACAAGTACCCATCTTCGAATACATAAGATTAATTGACTCGTTTAACTTCATGCCCCAATCACTCGAGTCCTTGGTAGCTGATTTGCCTGACAATCGCTTGGACATTCTACGGTCTAGGTATGAATCTTACTCCAATAGCGATTTTCAACTTTTCTGCCAAATAGGTTTTTACTGTTATTCCTACATCACATCAGAACAGGTGTTTGAAGAAAAAGTCTTGCCGCCATTATCGGAATGAAAAAATACATTGCATGGCGCTGAAGTCACAATCAGCGAAACCGACTACAATCATGCTCAAACAGTGTTTTCAAAATTTGTTTGTCAAAACATCGGCCACTACCACGACCTTTATCTAACCTGTGACACTTTGCACTTGGCGTGCGTCTTTGAGGCTTTCAGAGATATCTGTTATGACACGTACGCTTTAGATTGCGCACAGTACTATCGAGCATCAAATTTATCAGGAGATGCCTTCCTCAAGGTGTGCAAACCCGACCTGCATTTGCTAACCGAGAGAGATCAATTTGAACTTGTAGAGAACATGATACGCGGAGGAGTGTCTTTAATCTATGAGCAACGACTCTTTCAAGCAAACAACTGCCATCTGCCGAACTATGATGCTTCTAAGCCGTCAACCTATGCGATGGTGCTAGACGCAAATAACTTTTACGTCGGCGTAATGCAGAACGATCATTTGCCCTGAAAAAATTTTGCGCTAGATGCTCACATCACGCTCGATGAAGTGCTCATAATTTCGTCAGCGGCCCAGCATGGACACATCATTAAAGTTGATATTGATTATCCACCCGAATTTCATGAAGCTCATCAAGATTAACCTCTGGCGCCATCCAATTTAAAAATCAAACATTCTTGGCTGAGCGGTTACCAGAAAAATTTGAAAGTACAGATGCACTTACCTGAAAAGTCATCGAGGCCAAAACTCGTCCAAACGCTGTTGCCTAAAAACCGCTACACGCTACATTATCGGCTTGCACAATTCTACAATTCAATGGGGCTCAAAATCACTAAACTTCATAGGGCTTTGAAGTTTGACCAAGCCAACTGGATGCGACCCTACATGGTAGTAAAAAATGCCAGTCTCCGAATTGCTGCCAGTACTGCTTTTGGCAAAAAGTTCTATAAGGGCATGAATAATTCAGCGTTCGGAAAAACATGTGAGTCGAAAAGGAACTGTGATCAAGTCGTTGTTGTTCGAAATGCTCAAAGAGTGCTACAAAGAACGCAAAACTTTCATTTTAAATCGTTCAAAATCTTTGGAGTGAGCATGGCTGCTATAAAAATTGCAAAAAAAGCGGATTATTTGGAACAAACCTACTATTGTAGGGGCATGTGGACTTGATCTGGCCAAATTACACATGTTCCAATTCCATTATACAGTGATGAAGCCAAATTTTGATTGCAAAGTTCTCTACTCGGATACTGATTCACTGCCATATTGAATCAAAACAATAGACGTTTATGAAGATATACGCCGAAAAATTCATATATTGCAACATTTCAACTTCTCTAATTATCCATCACAGCACCCGCTCTTCTCCAAAGTAAACAAATATGTCGTCCTGAAGTTTATGGACGAGTTTGCCAGCGTGCCTATTCAAGAATTTTGTGCTCTCAAGCCGAAACTCTACTCAGTAATTGCAATTGGTAAGTTAATTTGCATCACACTCACACGTATCAATTTACAGCTTGTTAGTTGGGACTGTTCCTAAAGTTCAATATTTTAATTTATATGGCGGGGAGAAGAAATCAGCTAAAGGAGTCACAAAATTAGCACAACGACAATTGACGCAAGACATATTCAAAGAAACTCTCTTCCCTGGTCGTTTGATTCGCAGGCAAAACCATAGAATAGCTTCTACCAGCCACCAACTCCATACAGTAACCATTAATAAAGTGTCGCTCAACGCTTTCGACGATAAACGATACGTTCTTGATAATGGGATCGATACGCTGCTGGTCATATAAATATTGTCCACGATCGTTTCTCTGACGAAGACGACAATTTCGATAATGAATCGTTGAGTTCCTGGTCGTCTGGAGAGTTGCACGAAATTGAAAACCAGAGGGAAATTGAAACCACAGTTGAAACGAATACTGTCAACGCTGAATTTCTTGACCCCGGCTTCGTAAGAACCGCCGCAATCACAGAGTCTGATATTGATTCTGAGGAAACTGCCGATGAAAATGAGATAGAAGAAGAACTTCCAGTGTATAACCCGTTTATTGATTATGAAGCGATAGAATCAGACTCTTAATTAACAAAACAAAGCGCTATTTTCTATTCAATCTGACGCTTTTGTACGTCTTTAATTCTCTTATCTATAACAGTTTCTATAACAATTCTATTCTATATGTTGTAGCGTATAAATTCAGCTTTAATTCAAATCTACTTTGCTAGGTTTTGCCACAAATAAGCAAGACAAGTTGAAACTGGAATGGTTTTCCAATAGCGCAATACCAACAATAAGCCGCCAGACAAATACCTGTAGCGCAATTACCCCTTTCCTAACATAAAAGATCTCCCCTAAGGGATCAGGGATCTCCCTCTGTCAAAGGATCTCTCCCCCGATCTTCCTGTATATATACGATACTACTGCTGTACTTTGTCTCTGGCTATATTCCTAGAGCTGCATAACATGCTCTACTTCGTCTCTCTAATACGACTAGAATAAGGTGTTTCTGAGATAGACCTACCATAACGAAGACACCTAGCCACAATGCAGCTCCAAGGGACCGAATTCCAAAAGGTCGGTTAAAAGAATCTGGTAAAAATTTTTGGGTATGTGCACCCAAACAACAAACTCTTAAACCTATTGAAGGAACTCTCCCAGACAGAAACCTATAATACTAAACAAATCACTTAGGAATCGGCACGAGGATTTTTTCCAGAGCTAATCGAAGAGTAGGATTCGTGTTCGTATAAAATACTGTAAATATAGCAAACCATATCAGAAAATAATAATAAAAAAAAATAATTTGTTCCTGCGTAATCGCAGCGGAACAGCATTGGCCACAGCGGCCTGTTCTCAGCTGCCCTTTTTCTTATTATTCCCCACTTTTCAGACTGTTCTTTTTATGAGCATCATTGCTCGTTTTTTGATGACGATGGCCACTTTTTTTGCGTCTGAAACTTTCAAGGGTACCATCATTGCATCCAACATTGGTCAGGCTATGGTCAACCTGAAGCTATGGTTAAATAAGAGCTCATCCTTACACAGACAGCTTAACGGAGGCAGGGGATTGAACTCTCAATCATTGGCGTGTGAATCACACACCTTACCTCTCGGCTATCACGCAACAATATATACTATCTTTTATATAATATAATATATACAATATATAAAATCGGTAAACAAAATCAGAAAATAAACCAAGCGAAGAGTTAATACCAGAGGGATTCAACCCTGAAGCCTACTTTCTCTCTCTCATTCATGGGTTATATCATTTTTATTGAGACAATCTTGATTTGTTGAAGACAGAACGTCAACCAAAAGTTGATGTTCATGTACGATCGATATTACGCAACAGACTTATTGTAACAACTCATGACAGTGTGATTTATGATCATTCAAGTGACGAAACATGCGGTATCCAGAAGGAAGCGGAAAGACACGTGGCAGCTGAGGAAATACGTCAAAATACATCAGGATGAACAATTAGCACTGAATACTCTAAATGTCTTTTGGTAAAACAGATGGAATTTGTCCTGCCTGCTGAATAAAGGAACAAGTAGACCAGACCAGGTAAGATGCAGCAAAAGGTAAAAACAAACGCGAAGTTTGTTGACGGGAAACTGCTATTTACGGACGATACTGTCCGTAGTTTTTGTGAAGTGATCCAGGGTCTGGCTGTCAGATTTGCCAGCATTGCCACTGGATTGGGCTCCTTAGAGCACTTGAAAAGGCTGTAAACTTGGGGAAAAAAGAAAACTAGAGCAAACTTTCTCGAATTGTATTTAAAATGTATTTCGTTACAGATCTCATTAATATCATTGTTGCAAAAAAAGAGGTTGTCTCTGAAAAAGCCAGTTGGACAAACCGGTGTTGGCAGTTTTTCGCCAAGAGCTCAGAGATATCAAGAACTCAAGTTGAGAGAATGTCAACGGACTGCTACCTTAGTGACCCAAATATACAGTAAATGACAAATTACAAATTAAATGAAATACTTATTCTAACTGAAATTTACTAGCTTCTAAGATAATTACGTGAGAATCCCACGCCAGGGGAGAGTCTAAGGGATGGAAAAAGGCAGCTCAAGGAAACTTAGAAGAGATTTTTTTTTATTGCAGTCGCATTAATGTGTCAAACTATCTAAAGAAGCAAAACATTTGAGTTGTAGGAGAGGTTATAGAAAATAACTATTGCGTACTGAAAAAAAGTAAATACAATGAAGACAAATAAATAGAAATTTGGAGTGACGCAATTGTGCTTAATACTGAAAAGAAGTTCGGTTTGACATGAGAATGCTGGAAAAGAATGGTAGGCCTGATCAATCAGATAAAACCAAGAGCTCAAAGATATCAAAAACTGAAGCTGAGAGATTGTCAAAGGACTGGTAACTTAGTGAACCAAATATCCAGCAAAGAATAAATTAATTGAAATACTTTTCCTAACTGAAATTTATTGACGACGTTAGAGGAGCACGCAGATTTACGCTGCAGTTTGAAGGTTTAATTCACTATTGTTTGATTATGGGTGTACAAATATTGGTAGTAAATCAGCTTATATAAGCAGTGTAAATTACCCACCAAAGCTTGATCTGGATGCCTGAAATTAGCTCAAAGTTAGCGCATGTGCTTTCTCAGTTTTCTTATTCCAAGCAATTTGGTCATAATATCTGCAGGCATGTTATCTGTAGTCAAATCAGACAGTTCGAGTTTCTGCTTTTCTATCAGTTCTCGCACAAAATGCAGCTTATGGCAAAGTGCTTAGTTTTTCCTTAATGCATAGAATTCTTTTTTAGGGCAAAACAAGCCTGATTGTCCACAAAATTTTTTTTAATACTTCTCATCATTTACAATAGTCTGCGCAGAGAAAACAGTAGTCTCGAACGCAATGGTGTCACATTCCCATTGAGGTAAAATTTTTCAGATTAAGATTTTACGTTTTTTTGCTCCGCGTCAATTCTATTTTCTTGTCTTTTCGAACGAAACAAGAAATCAAATATCGCTTACCGCCAATTCTGGAAGAGAGCTGTTGACATACACTGATGACATACATTTGGGCGGAAAACGTTCTGGGTGTTTGGATAGAAAACAAGCTAGAATTTGACAATTTTATCATCACCAAGGTTAAAACAGCCGATGGAATCATTGCCCCAACAAAAAATGCTTCTGCAACAACATAGTAGAGATTGTCAGCAGTATTTTCAAGTGGGTCATTCGACCCCATAACAAAATTGGAAAACATGTCAACCTGATCGAAAATGTCCAAAGGAGAGCCACAAATTTAGTCAACCAATTGAGAGATTTGGACTATGAAAAGAGACTAAGGGTACTGAATATTCCAAGCGCTTTTTCCAGACGGAAAAGAGGAACCATGAAAGAAATGTACAAGCTAACAAACCAATTATGCAAAAGCAGTGCAAGTGATTGATTGTTTGAGCCTAACGCTAGAATCTCCGAAAGAAACCAAAAAAAGATGATGTCGATAAAAGCAAGAATCAAAAGCAGACAAAACTGCTTCACTGTGCAAGCGGCCAAAAACTGGAACAATCTGCCAAAAGAGGTTAGATCCAGACCCAGTCTAAGCGTCCTTAAAACGAGATTAGACAGGCACAGAATGGAAGAAGAAGAAGAAGAAGAAGAAGAAGAAAAAGAAGAAGAAGAAGCAGAGGAAGAAGAAGTTAATTTCTTCGATGGTGACACATTGTAAAACATGAAACAAAATATTTATAACATCAGAGAGGACCCTCGTATCAGCCTTGAAGGACTCTGAGAACTTAATAGAGAACCAATCACGTGTAGGTTATGTTGATTGCGTCTTAATGCTCGCTGGTACCGGACCGTTTGAAATCCGCAGGAAGAGCGCCACTACTTATCAGTTTATTGAGTAGAGTAGTTCCTCTGAAAGTCAGCAAATTTTTCCGGACATGGTTTCCTATGCTTGGCAGAGAGTAAAAACCTAGACTCGAACCTCGGGTATCACTGTTATTTCCCACAAACAATTTACTCAGTGAATTTACCGTAAAATCTTTCCTCGCTACCTTCAGACAAAATTTGATGACTGGCAAAGAATTTTTCGGTTGATTCTCATGGCGATATCAAGTTAATCAATCTCAGAGTTCTCTTCTGTATTAAATGAATAGGTTCCAGAGATTGTCTTGTTGTATATCCATAAACAATTAAAGTATGCCATTTTGAGTGATGGGTTGAGTGAATGTTCTGTACAACCTCCACAGTAAATTTTTCTCTTGAATATTTCCAAGTCTTACTACAGCTGATAAGTGCTTTATCAATTTGTTTCTAACCTTTTTGATTTAATCCGTGAAATTCAAATTATCATTCAAAACAAAGCCAAAGTACTCTACTGACGCTGATGAAACTCTTAAACTTCCATTGAAGGTTCCAACACTTTTTCGGAGCCCAGAAAATGAACCATTGGTTTTTTTCAACATTCGAGGATAAATTGCTTTGTTCTAAGCAGTATGTTATGTCTCCAACATCTGCGTTAAGAGTTTGCTTGCTTTTTTATCCTGTTTATACAAAAATTCCTGTCATCAGCGAACAGATAAGAATCAACTTCCCACTACAATTAGGTAAATCGTTTATATGTATGGTGAACTGTAACGATCCTAAAAGAGTCAGACAATTAACTGATTGAAACGACGAGATTGTTCCGCCCAATTGAACCGTTGTTTTCTCTGGAGAGGTATGATTTAAACCAATCCAGACAATCACCATACACTCCATATCTTTCCAATTTCCGTAAAAAGAAATTTTGGTTGAGGGTATCAAACGCTTTCTAGAGAGCAATCAACACGCAACCGAAACAATGATCTTGATCATGCCTCATTTTTCTGTTAATTCTGCAAAGGCCATTAAAGTGTTGTACTTCGGTCTTAATCCAAACTGTTTTGGGTAAAAAAAGTTGTTTTTATTCAAAAAACTGAGAAGACTGCGCAGAACAATTCTTTCAAAGATTTTACTTAGGCATGGTAAATTTGAGATTAACCTATAATTCTCAATGGAGCATTTATTGCTGTAGTAATTTTCCAATTCTTATTGATTCATTATTCATATCTGTCAGATGATGGAGGATTGAACCATTACGTAGTTTTTAAAACTTTGTAGATATTTTCTTTATGCCTGTTGCCTTTTTTCAATCAAAATTTTTATCTCGTCGATCACTTCGAAAACAGAAGCGCCGATTAAGAACATAGAATGATTAATCCTTTTCTTGAGTTGGTTTTTTTTCCAATTGGGTTCATTTTAAGGAATTGGAAAAATCTGCTCCCAATGAAATGAATTTGCTATTAAAAATGTGTTCAATGGACTTCTCATCTGTTATCATATCATCGTTGTCATCGTTTAAAGACATCCTTGGTTTTGATTCTTTTTTGTCTTTTGTCATTCAATTTTTTGTGTCGCATGATTTCGTTGAGATATGAGCAAAAAGTTTCTGTAGTTTAGAGATGTTTTGCTCAAATTTTTTCTTATAAACAATTTTTTGAAGGTTTTATTTGTCTTTGATAGTCATTGCGCAGGCTTCAATACTTTGACTTAATCTCAAGCGTTGTTGCTTGTCTGTAGCTATTCAAAGCCCTCTTGACCTTGACAGCGCTTTTACGAACTTTTTCCGAGAACGCGACTGATATTCTTTGGTTTAACGCGCTGCAATTCGGTAAACAAACGGATTGTGTCAGATATTGAATCGGCTAAGTAGGTAAAAAATTTTGTTTGCTTCGTAAATTCTAATTTTTTGGCAGGAACCGCCAAAAATTCTCTCAAGCGTTTACTATCATTCAGGATTGTCAAGTTTTGTATCAAATGCACGGGGGAGAATGAGTGGATCAAAATCTTTTGCAAAAAGAAGTTTTACTAACACAACACAGTGGATGAGTGGATCAATATCTTTTACAAAAAAAAATTTATTTTCAGAGCACATTGGTTGGATAAACCTAATTCTTCAACTTGAAAATCTAGTTCCAAGGAGGAATCATTCAAGATGTTGTGCTCAATTAATGTGAACGTGTTTTTTGTGATTCGTCTTGGTCAGCTTTTTCGCACTTTATACTAAGTAGACATTAGTCAAGTGAGTGATTTTTATTAGATCAAAATTTATAATACTGAGCATAACAATTGGCGCGGTATATTTTGTAAGATTATTCAGAAGCGAACTCGTATTTTTAATGAAAAACTTTTTGTCAGTTGATGGAGCTCGAGAAATACACAGAACTATATAGGATTCTTTCATCACATTTGTAAATTTTACAACAACTAGGTTTAATAAGTCATGCGAAACGTTCAGTTGCTGAACCTTCAGGGACTCCTGGAGGTAGATACCTACCCCGTCATTTCTTGAGCTGCCGTTATGATAGAATATCGGACTGTATTCCTTTAAAACAAACAAATTTTTGTCGATTTGTTCAATCAACCATGTCTCGGATAGACATATTATCGACGGATTGTTTTTCGCAAAATTTTTCATGTATGTTTCTAGTTCATCAAAACCAATTATGAATTGACCTTATATTCAAATGTACAATCCTTTCATCTACTGCCAGAAGTTGAATTGTTTTGTTTTGGTTGCAGTATTTAAGACACCCCTCTAGCAAAAATTAGGAGCTCTTTTACAGACAGCAGTCACTAGTTGTGGGATGTGTTTTTGTATTTCGAATAAAATTGCGAACACATGTGTATCCTGGCTATTGTAGTTAATCAGAATTTTCTCATTCACCATGCTAACCCTACTGATATCGGACTGCTCAACTAGGGCATTTGCAATATTTGGTCGTAGAAGGGTTACATCATCATTGATATACACATTACTGCCAGCATCTCGCAACTTTTTTGTAGCAGTCAAAACAGAAAACTTTACTACACGTCTGACGAATTTTGCTATTATTGAACGAGATACATTGCGACGGGGAACCCTGTGGCACACGCTGATATCATCTTTCTTGATAGTAATGCTAGCTTGACTCACTGCACTGATTAATTTTGGGTAGGTACCCTCATTGTCTGTCTCGGGAATACCCAAATCGCGGATGTTGTCCCTCCTAACCTATTGCTCTCTGAAATCTGCATTGAAGAAGAAAAGAAGAAGAAGAAGTACAAGAAGAAGTCAATTTCTTCCCCGCTACTTTCAGACAAAATTTGATGACTGGCAAAGAATTTTTCGGTTGATTCTCAGGGCGATATCAAGTTAATCAATCTCAGAGTTCCCTTCTGTATTAAATGAATAGGTTCCAGCGATTGTCTTGTTGTATATCCATAAACAATTAAAGTATGCCATTTTGAGTGATGGGTTGAGTGAATGTTCTGTACAACCTCCACAGTAAATTTTTCTCTTGAATATTTCCAAGTCTTACTACAGCTGATAAGTGCTTTACCAATTTGTTTCTAACCTTTTTGATTTGATCCTTGAAAATCAAATTATCATTCAAAAGAAAGCCAAAGTACTCTACTGACGCTGATGAATCTATTAAACTTCCATTGAAGGTTCCAATGTGTTTTGGGAGCCCAAAAAAATGGACCATTAGATTTTTCAATCAAGGATAGCTTATTTTGTTCAAACCAGTGTGGTATGTCGCCAATTTCTGCGTTAAGGGTTTGCTTGTGTTGTTAACCCAGCTTATGCAAAAAAATTGTGTCATCAGCGGACAGATAAACAATCAGTTCTGACTGAAAATAAGTAAAGCGTTTATATATATATATATATATATATATATATATATATATATATATATATGATGAACAGTAAAGGTCCTAAGATAGAGCCTTGAAGTACACCGCCTTTAACTGATTGAGACGACGAGAGTGTGCCGACAAATTGGACCGCTTGCTTGCTTTCGTAGAGGTATGATTTAAACCACTCCATATCTTTCCATTTTCCGTAAAAAGAAATTATGGTGATGGTATCAAACGGTTTCCAGAGAGCAATCAACTTGCAACTGAGACAGTGATCTTTGTAGTCACCTTAAAAATGTGCTCACGATTTTTTTAATGCGGAAGCTATCGAAAAATTACATTTCAAATGTATTCAAACAAAAAAACACTTGAAAGTGGCAGCTAAACACGCTGATTTATGGCTTATTATTTATTAGACAGTATCTTTAGCCAATTGTCATAAGTGTTTATGGTTCAAGCATTGGAACCGAGATTATGCAGGAGAATAAATATGATGTTCAACGCTATCGTTGGGAGCAACACTGCGTTTGGGAAAAACCAACAGAGCAAGGACTCTGGGACCAGGTTATCTTGGCAAACGCCAATAAAGATAAAACCGGTGGCTAAACCGGTTAAGTTTGAGTATCACGGTTCAAAATAACTTTTAACGCAATTGATGAAACTTCCTTCCCTACATTTCATTTTTATGGAACTTAAATTGTTTTAATACTTATTTGAGCTGAACTTTGCCGATAATTTCTGAGCTCAACCATTTCAAATTTTTCTCAAGAATTTAGAGGATACTTTACAATCTAAGTTAATTGAAAGGGCTTCTATATTGGTGACAGAGATAGGATAAAGAGCAAGTCACTGGGAGTGAAGGGAACCACAGCAAGTCACTGGGAGTATTCAGAGAAGAGAATCAGAGCAAGTCACTGGTAGTGTCTGAGCAGTCAGTGGACGTTCCTGGCAGAGCTCGGTTTCAGTGGTCAGTGATAGTTGGTTGCTTTTTTGAGGTGAAATATATTCCCAGAATAAGTGAATTCGCAGTTTTTCAAGTGAGGAGAGCTGCATTGAATTACCACAAATAACAGGTTAGTTCACATCAAAGGTGCTATTTGTGTCATTATTAATTGTTTTAATGTAGCAACCGGAAACTGGGGCGAAGATTTGCATTCCTGAACAGAATAAGATGAGTGTCAAAACTTATTACAGTTTCCAGCTCAAATGGTTTAAGAACCCATTAAGTTTTGCACTTTTCAATTTAGTAAATGTTTTTATGTAACAACCGGAAACTGGGGCAAAGATTTGCATTTCTGAACGGAAAAAGGTAAAAATTGAAACTTTTTACAGTTTCCGGATCAAATGATTCAACAAACTATTAGGTAATGCAGTTTTTGGTTTAGTAAGCTTTAGGTTGGGTTATTCGGCTACCTCAAACATTAAAACGAAAATTTTATCCAGTAAAACGGATAAATCCTTTAGAATTTAATGTTGATCCGGAGTATATATATATATATATATAAATATATAACAGTACTGAAAAATAACTGTAAAATAAAGGAACTATCCTAGTAATTTGAGTCAAAATGGCAGCGGTTTTCGTTTCAAAAATGTTATTGCCGGAGGCTTTCACCGGTTCAAATGATTTTGAGTGCTACTTGACACATTTTGAGCTATTGGCGGGGCTGCAAAAATGGAAACCTACAGAACCTGCAAGCTCTGGCGGAGCAGCTCGCAAAAAAGATGCGCGGTCGCACTACTTTGTCCTCCGCTTACAGAAGTCAGCAACTGAGTTCTATTGAACGTTACCGGAGAACGTTGTTGATAGCTACGATGAAACTGTTAAGGCTTCTCGAAATCACTGCAGCGAAAAACCGGTTGTTTTCCGTGGACGGCTAGCGCGTCGTTTTCAGCACCCAGGTGAAAAATTGACAAATTTTCTGGGGGTTCTAAAGCACTTAGCTCACAAAGCACATCCAGAGTAGTCACAAGATATCCCTGACCACTTAGTGCTCCGGTTTTTTTTCTGGAGGGACTACATAACAGTCAGGTTAGGTTAGACCTAAGAAAAACATTAGAAGATAAAGATATGACTGAGGACAAAGCGCTAGAAAGAGCGTTAAATCTGGAAGCCGTGACAAGAATAGAAGAAGAGGAACAAGTGCCTCAAATTGCTGCCATTAGACAAGATAACTCAAACAAATCCCTAGTCGAGGCATTTAATGGTTTGGTTCAGAAATTATCGGGAACTGCTGATGGCAATTCCAGGGAAAGTGCCGGTAACAGCCAAGGCTAAGTTTACACACGACGTGGGTGTCAAGGACAGAAAAACTTCAACCAAAACCAAGGCAGACCCAATTTATTAGAAAACCAAAATTTGGATTCCCCAATAATGATAAAAAATTTTAAAAGAAACTTCAACGATACATGTACTGGATGCGGACAAAAGGGCATAGAATTAAACAGTGTCGGAATTGTTTTTATTGCGGGAGTTACCAACACATAAAACGGTACTGCCCTAACAGAAAACCCGAGCAAACAACAGAATCAGCAAATGTTATGAAAGACTGTTCAACTAGCACAACAAAATGCTTTAGTATGCAAATACTCATACAAGGGCAAACGAATATGGGTCTAGTCGATAGCGGCAGTAGTGTATCCCTCATCAGCGTTGAACTGCTGAAAGCAATGGGAGACACAAAACGATTAGAACCATACAATAACAGAGATTTAGCTGCTAATAACACATCAGTTAAATTCTTAGGAAAAAGTTGAACTTTTAGTTCAAATGAAACCCAAACAATCCGAATATTTGCATGAGTTTTTAGTCACTCAAGAAAATCATTTCTCGCTTCTACTGGGTTTGGACATCCTTACTGAACAAAATTGTACACTGAATTTAAATGAAAAGATATTACTTTGTGGTCCAGACAAATTCACTATTCCGCTTATTACTCAGAAAGTAAACAACCTTAATTCATTTACTCTTCTGTTGGAAACGCTCATAATACCGGCAACACACGAAGCCTGGATAGAAGTAATTGTGAAAAATGAGAACGCTGAGGTGACAAAGAAAATTCAACGCCTAGTTGAAGGCGTCAAGTACATTGAAAATTGCACTGGTATTTTAGTGGCTGACTGCTTGATTTCTGTAAACAATTCAAAGAGCCAATTGAGGGTTGTTAACCGCTCTGATAACGAATTCATGTTATTCAGAAATACTAAAATTGGAGACTTTTTCAGCAACGATGACAGCATACAAGTAAATGGTTTGTTCACAAGCAAGAACAAGCCAAAACATCCGGAAGTTTTCCGGATGAGGACTCATGCAACATTAGAGGGGACAGATTTGAGTTAAAATCAGTCCAACCAAATAGTTGCAATGTTCATGAGGCACAATCAAGTATTCTCCAGAAACTCAAATTACGTGGGCTTCTGTGATGAAAATAAAACATAAAATAAAACTATAAAAAGATGCAAAACCAATCAGACGGGCCTACGGCAGTATGAGTTTTGAAAAACAGAAAGCAATAAGAAAAAAGTGGAAGACCGAGAAGACGCCAACTTGGTTGAACCAACTCATTCATACTGGGCAGCACCGTCCATTATAGTCATAAAGAAAGAAGGGAACATTCCGACTAGTAGTAGACTACAGAGGTCCAAATAAACAAATTGAAAAAACAAGCTGGCCATTGCCATGAATTAACGATGTAAATGACTCGTTGGAGGGACAATTTTTTATCGAACATCGACCTAACGTCAGGCTAATTGCAAATGGCCTTAGAGGAGGAATCACAAAACTTGACTGCTTTCATCACTCCTATGAGTTTGTATCAATGGAAGATGTTAACAATGTGTTTAACCTCAGCGCAAGGATTGTTCCAAAACTTGATGGGGTTAATCCTTGCAAATTTTTCATAAGAAGTAGCCTTGATATTTTTTGATGACATAATATTTTTTGGGAAGTATTTTGAGGAACATTTATCTCGACTTGAGCTTGTGCTTTGTCGTATAAAGGAAGCCGATTTAAAAATAAAGGGCTCGAAATGTCGTTTCTTTCAAAAACGCATTCTTTTTTAAGGTCAAATTATATCAAAAGATGGGGTAGAGGTTGATCCGGATGAAGTAGCCGCACTAGAAAATATGAAACCTCTCTCAAATTTGAAAGAACTTCGTGCGGTTCTTCGATTAGTTGGATTTTACCAGCGATTCATTGCAGATTTTGGCAAAATAGCTCAGCAGCTATTCCGTTTGCTGAGTAAGACTGAAAAGTTTATTTGCACTACAGAATGCGGCGAATCTGTGAACCAACTTAAATTAAAATCACAAGAGCACCCATACTGGGTTTCCTAAACGATACCGACCCTTACACGTTGACCACAGATGCTTCCCTAATTGGAATACGAGCAATCATCGCCCGGAAGCAGAACTGGTGGGACCGAGTAATCGCCTATTCCAGTATAACTCTGAAAAGGGGCCAACGAAATTACTCAGCAATAAAGGGAAAATTATATGCTATTAATTATTCCACTCATTACTTTCGGAATTACTTACTGCGAAGAAAATTTACCATCAAAACAGATCATCGCGCATTTACGTGGTTGTACAGTTTAGGGGAACCCGAAGGAATGCGGACCAGATGGATTGAGATCCTGGGACAATTTAATTTTGAAATCCATAACCAAGCAGGGAAGAATGTACCTCATGCCAATTGCCTATCCAGAGTGCCAGTGGTTGAGGACTCATCTCCCGTGGACGAAAAAAACCCAGATACTAATCGACCAACCCACATAAAACAGCTGGTCCGATGTTTTTGGAGAAAAGACAGATGATCTTCGACAGCATCCGCAGAATTTTCGAGAATAAAGAAGTGTTCTGCTAGGTGGAACAAAAGAAACGACCTGAAAAAAGACAAATCGTTGGGGTTTCAAAAACAACATGGAAGCTATGGACTGATTTTCAAAATTTGTATATCTCAAAAAGACTGCTAAGGCCACAAAGGCAGCTCGAAAAAAATTATTAAGTCCAGCAAATAATTGTACACAGATTATACTTGGATGTCATTCTAACTCTTTTCCATGAATCCATGTGGCACCTGGGAGTGCAAAAAACTCTTGAAAAAATCCAAGAACGTTTCTATTGGGTCGGAACAAAACGTGATATATACAATTGGATTTTGAGCTGCGATAAGTGCTCATTGCAGAAAAAACCTCAACAAAATCACAGGCGCCCATTAACAGTATGGAAACCGAGCAATGCTTTTTTGCAGGTGGCGCTAGATATCATGAGACCTTTACCCGAAAGTGATGGTTTCAAATATATTTTAATTATAGGAGATCAATTCTCAAAATGGTACGAAGCGGTTCCTATGCAAAATCAGGAAGCAAAAACAGTAGCAATTTCTTTTGTGGACTGTTGGGTTTCACGACTTGGTTGCCCTGCGAACTTGCGTAGTGATAAAGGTACAGATCTTATGTCAAATCTTTTCAAAAACATGTACAAAGGATTGGGCATTGATCGCCTCTCTAAAACACCGTATCACCCTCAGGTTAATGCAATGATTGAGCGAACGAACCGAACAATTGAGGAGATTTTGGCAAAATACGTAGGAGAACAACACAGCACTTTGAGTAAATACCTTCAAGTAATAATGATGACATATCGCAGTTCTGTTCACACAGTAACAAAGTACAGTCCCTATTATCTTCTGTTTGGCGCTCCTTGTGCACTACCAATTGATTCCATGTACAAAACACTCCAAAATCAAATCTTTGTAACCCCAAGTGATTACGTTTGTAACCTGAAAAAGGAGGTGCAACTTTGCCACGAACTTGTACGATTGAATATGGAAGTGGAACAAGAAAGACAAAAAACTTACTACGACCGAAAACAGTTTGGACCTAAATACCAAACTGGGGACCTGGTCTTGCTGTTTAATCCAACAGTAAAACCAGGGCAAACAAAAAAGTTCAAGTCGTACTATAGTGGTCCTCTTGTTATACGAGAGATAATAATTGATTTGAATTTCATCATTGAAGACCTAAAAACTCAAAAACAGCAAAAAGTGCATTATTACAGACCCAAGAAATTCAAATTTCGTCAACACAAATACCAGAAACAAAGTAAATTAGCCAAGAGGCCGGTTAGCAACGAAGAAAAAGAAGACAGTTTCATTGAAATTGAAGTCGAGCAACAAGGCTCTTGAGTAAGTAACCCGGGAACAAAAAGAGAAGAGCTCCCAAGTCAAACTGAAGTTAATCCAGAGGTGGAACAACATGATTAAGGTTTGTTGGAGCCTAAACCTGACATCGAGACACTGATGGATACAAATATGGAAGCAAAAGCTAAAGATAGTTGAGCACAGCCAACCAGTTCCAACAAAACAAAGCTAAACAGCACTCAGAGTGAGACTACCAGAAAAACGAAAACAGCAAAACAAGGCAAATAGAACAACAGTACAACAAGAGATCAGAGCGAAAATCACAGTAGTTCAAAAAAAGTAACACGAAGTTCAAGTAGACAATCAATTCATGAAAAAGACCCAGACTGGAAACCAGGACCTGGCCGTGTAACAGTCGAAACATCAGAAAAACCTAATACGCGACCTGCTGCCAGCCTATCAAAACCTAGCAAATTTAAGGATTATTTCTTGCATAAAGATAACTGTTTTAGCAGAGGCACACAGAGAAGATGACATCAGACACTGACTCAATTTGTGGTAAGATATTTGCGTTTTGCATTGTCATGGAATCCATAAAAAGCAACAAAATAGAAATTACAGCATATAACTTTGAAAAAATAAAGCAAACCTCTAGGTTCTCATTGTGGGAAAAAGATAATTGCACTCAAAACCAAAAACATGCACTTTTACTATCTACCGGACACGTATTATATCATTAGAATTTTAAATCCACTTAAATTACTGCATGTTTCAAGCTGCATACACAGTCATTGGCCTAAGAAAAGCACATGGTGGGACGACGCAGTTTTCGTTCAGGTAACCTCGCAATTGATTCCCACGTATTATCCACTTACCCGAAAAGCCTGTAGCAAATTGCTACTAGGGATAACGGTAAATTTACCGGGGTTTGGAAATGAAAAATTTTGGGTTCGAAACCACTCTATTGAGGAAGTTACAAGAGTCAAAACAGAAATCAAAATTAAAACAAAAATAGGGAGCGCCTTTATGAAAGGCAGGAACGACAAAGGTGTAAAATTTGCATATCTAGTAACTTGCCAAACCCCAATGAAGAAAAATTTACCGTTAGTGTAGTCATCAACGCAGAAGTAACACTTGGAAAAAATAACGCGGAAATGTTGCAAACAGAAAAAGGATCAAAGTTTAGGTCCCTAGACCCATTCGGAAACAAACAATTTCATTCCCGGAATTGAGATAGATTCGAGCTTGATTATATCCAATGCAGTCTCCAAAAAGGAAATACACAAGAATTATTCAATCTAGCTGGATTCTCGGAAGGAAACATAGCAGAAATGATTGCTGTGGGTATTCATCACTATGTGATTGGCGAGACCATTGATAAAAGGAAATTTATCAAACAAGTTTTGAGCAAGGAAATCAGAATTAACCATCTAGTGGTAAAACTGAAATCATAGGATTGCATGCAGAGTCAGCAGGTGCAATATTTTACGTTCATCATTGTGCAAAAATAGTAGTAGAATTAACTGCTCTAAATGTTTGTACTGAGGAAGTGCCGATTATTGTAAGACGAAATGATAATCAGAGCTACGGGCGCTATATGAACCCAATATCCAAGGTTTTCTATAGAAATTTTACGCTTATAAAGTGCAACCCATTGTTCCCTAATGTAATCCAACTAGGTAACGGTTCTTGGAGAGCATTTGGTCAAAACCTTGCGATAGTAGAAAAACCACAAAGGTTGTCTTATCTTGAGCAACCCAAACGTGAAGTCCCTTTTTTGAGGAAGTTTTCGATGGTTTGTCCACAGAGAAGCAGCTAGAAGAAAGTCGAAAAGCTCAAATGTATAGACACAGTCGAAGAACGATAACAGAAAGAGAAGTTTACCTGGGACCAAATGGAAAGTATACAAATGAACAACTATTAGACTTCATTACATACACCAGTGATTTGAATTTGCATCAAGTTGCTTGAATTAAACCCATAGAAGGAAACATTTTGAAAATTTGGCATTTAGTAAGGGAATTGACCTTAACGCTAATGACACTATTTTTGGCTACAAAAATTTTCAAAATATGTTTTAGAATAATTTTACCAACTAGGTTATTTTTGGAATGTGCTCAGTCAAGAGTGACACTACAGCCAATTAACCCGTTAATCGAACTTAGTTATATAACTGTTCTAAAAAACCAACAACTAAAAAAACAAATGTCAAAAAAAGTTGTTGAAACAAAAGTAAGCGAGTTGTCGGGCACCGACAAAACGGCCTCTGAGCCCGGGGCTGTTAGCTAAAAAAAATTCTGTTTCAGTTGGAAAACTTTTCAACGTCAATAGAATGTCTGGAATGATGTTCATTCTCTTAAACATGTCTAATATTGGTTTTGTTTAGGATGCAAATAGGAACCAGAAGTGGGAGATTATGTATATTATCTGCCGCAACGGTACGAAGTAAAAGCAGTTGTCTGAGGAGGAGTCTATAGAATCTGCGGGATCAAAACCGAGTTTAGCACGGTCGTGGCGCTAGATGAAATAATAACACTAACCCAGAGACCGCCTAATACTACGCAGGAATGGAGTCGGATGAAAGTCCGATTAGAAAACAGAGAAAAGCTGGGAGTTGCTTCCTTGCAATTACAGGAGCAACTTAAAATTGTACAACAGAAAACAGTATGCTACAAAGGCAAATTGTTGAGTTAAAGCAAGAACTAATCGTTTCCGAACAGCAACGGGAGCGCTTTCGTGCTAGAATCGATGCTAAAAATAGTTTAGTTGAGTTGTAATGCCAACTCCAGCAAATGCGGCTCGACTGCAGTGTCAGCAAGAATTGAATCAGACGCTTTGTCGGGTGAACTAAACTCAGCTCTTAAAAAACCCGTTGAATACGAGGGAGAGCTGGAAGCAGCTCGGAAAAAAGCTTCAAAAAGGTGTTCGAGGGTAAGAAAATTAGAGTTAAAATTAGAGGCGGAGATAAACGCCAAAGACCTCACTACACGACAACTACAGGAGATTGATAAAACGTTACCTGGTACAGGAGCATTATCAATATATGATCTACTTTGGATTTCGCCCACTGCAACGATTGAGGAAATCCAACGGCGTTTCAAACATCTGTCTCTATTGATACACCCTGATAAAGGAGGCCAAACAAAGAGATTCCAGTTATTAAATCAAATAAGATGCCTGCTTATGGATGACGGTGCATGTAATATATACGAAACTAATGGATGGAATTTCACTGTCAAGTTTTTAAATTAATAATGAGTGGAGCATTAGACTTCCATAGGAGAGGCAGTGTAGTGACCCTACAAATATGACGAAACCTGACATCGAGACACTGATGGATACAAATATGGAAGCAAAAGCTAAAGATAGTGGAGCACAGGCAACCAATTCCAACGAAACAAAGCTAAACAGCACTCAGAGTGAGACTTCCAGTAAGATCAAAGCAGCAACACAAGGCAAATAAAGCAACAGTACAACAAGAGATCCGGGTGAAAATCACAGTAGTTCAAAAAAAGTTACACGAAGTTCAAGTAGACAATCAATTCATGAAAAAGACCCAGACTGGAAACCAGGACCTGGCCGATTAACAGTCGAAACATCAGAAAAACCTAATACGCGACCCGCTGCCAGCCGATCGAAACCTAGCAAATTTAAGAATTAATTCTTGCATAAAGATAAGAACGAAGATCAAAGTGATGACGTGTTTGAATAAAGATAACTGTTTTAGCAAATGCACACATAGAAGATGGCATCAGACACTGGCTCAGTTTTTGGTAAGATATTCGTGTTTTGCATTGTCTTGGGATCCATAGAAAGCAACAAAATAGAAATTAAAGCACATAACTTTGAAAATATAGTGAAAAACTCTAGGTTCTCATTGTTGGAAAAAGATAACTGCACTCGAAACCAAAAACATGCTCTTGTATTAACTACCGGACACGTATTATGTCATGAGAGTTTTAAAACCTACTTAAATTTCTGCATGTTTCAAGCAGCAGACACATTCAGTGGCCCAAAAAAACACATGATGGGACGACGCAGTTTTTGTTCAAGAAAACTTGCAATTGATTCCCACGTACTATCCACTTACCCGCGAAGCCTGTAGCAAATTGCTACAAGGGATATCGTTAAATTTACCGGGGTTTGGAAATGAAAAATTTTGGGTTCGAAACCACTCTATTGAGGAAGTTAACGGAGTCAAAAACAGAAATCAAAATTAAAACAAAAATAGGGAGCGCCTTTATGAAAGGCAGGAACAACAAAGGTGCAAAATTTGCATATCAGTCGCTTGCCAAACCCCAATGGAAAAAAATTTTACCGGTAGTGAAGTCATCAACGCAGAAGTAACACTTGAAAAAATTAACGCGGAAATGTTGCAAACAGAAAAAGTATCAAAGATTAGGTTCCTAGAACCATTCGGAAACCAACAATTTCATTCCTGGAATTGAGATAGGTTCGAGCTTGATTTTATCCAATGCAGTGTCTAAAAAGGAAATACAAAAAAATTATTCAATCTAGCTGGATTCTCGGAGGAAAACACAGCAGAGTTGATTGCTGTGGGTAATTATCACTATGTGATGGACGAGACCACTGATAAAAGGAATTTTGTCATACAAGTTTTGAGCAAGGAAATCAGAATAAACCATCTTATGGCAAAAAAGAAATCATAGGACTGCATTCAGAGTCAGCAGGTGCAATAATTTACGTTGATCATTGTGCAAAAATAATAGTAGAATTAACTGCTCCAAATTACTGTGCTAAGGAAGTGTCGATTATTGTCAGACAAAATGATAATCAGAGCTACGTGCGCTATATGAACCCAATATCCAAGGTTTTCTATAGAAATTTTACGCTTATAAAGTGCAACCCATTGTTCCCTAATGTATTCCAACTAGGTAACGGTTCTTGGAGAGCATTTGGTCAAAACCTTGCGATAGTAGAAAAACCACAAAGGTTGTCTTATCTTGAGCAACCCAAACGTGAAGTCCCTTTTTTGAGGAACTTTTCGATAGTTTGTCCCAGAGAAGCAGCTAGAAGAAAGTCGACAAGCTCAAATGTATAGACACAGTCGAAGAACGATAAAGAAAGAGAAGTTTTCCTTGGACCAAATGGAAAGTATACAAATGAACAACTATTAGAATTCAACACATACACCAGTGATTTGAATTGGCATGAAGTTCCTTGGATTAAAACCATGGAAAAAAACATTGTGAAATTTTGGCATTTAGCAAGGGAATTGACCTTAACGTTAATGACATTCTTTTTGACTGCAAAAATTCTATTAATGTTTTTATAAATAATTTTATCAACTACGTTGTTTTTGGAATGTGCTCAACCAAGAATGGCACTACAGCCGATTAACCAGTTAATCGAATTTAAATATATAACCGTTCTAAAAAACCAACAAATAAAAAAATCAAGAGTCAAAAAAGGTTGTTGAAACAAAAGAGAGCGAGTTGTCGGGTATCGACAAAACGGCTTTTGAGCCGGGGGCTTTTAGCTAAAAAAAAAATTCTGTTTCAGTTGGAAAATTTTTCAACGTCAATAGAATGCCTGGAATGATGTTCATTCTCTTAAACACGTCTAATATTGGTTTTGTTTAGAATGCGAAATGGAACCAGAAGTGGGAGATTAAGTATATTATCTGCCGCAACTGTACGAAGTAAAATCAATAGTCCGAGGAGGAATCTATAGAATCTGCGAGATCAAAAGCCGTTTTAGAATAGCCCTGGCCCTCGATGAATTATACTCAACAACACTAACCCAGAGACCGCCTATTACTACGCAGGAATGGAGTCGGATGAAAGTCCGGTTAGAAAACGGCAAAACGCTGGAAGTTGCTTCCTTGCAACTACAGGAGCAACTTAAAAGTGTACAACAGGAAAACAGTATGCTACCAAAGCAAATTATTGAGTTAAAGCAAGAACTAATCGTTTCCGAACAGCAACGGGAGCGGTTTCGTGCTAGAATCGATGCTAATAATAGTTTAGTTGAGTTGAACTGCCAACTCCAGCAAATGCGGCTCAACTGCGAGTCAGCAAGAATTGAATTAGACGCTTTGTCTGGTGAGCTAAAATCGGCTCTTAAAAAAACTCGTTGAATGCGAGGGAGAGCCGGAAGCAGCTCGGAAAAAAGCTTCAAAAACGTCTTCGTATGTAAGAAAATTAGTGTTAAAATTAGAGGCGGCGATAAACGCCAAAGAGCTCACTAAACGACGACTACAGGAGATTGAGAAAAAATACCCGGTACAGGAGTATTTTTAATATATGATCTACTTTGGATTTCGCCCACTGCAACGGTTGCAAAAATCCAACGGCGATTCAAACATCTGTCTAAATTGATACACCCTGATAAAGGAGGCCAAACAGTGAGATTCCAATTATTAAATCAAATAAGATGCGTGCTTATGGATGACGGTGCATGTAATATATACGAAACTAATAGATGGAATTTCGCTGTCGAGTTTTTAAATTAATAATGTGTGGAGCATTAGGCTTGCATGTGGTCCAGTGACCCTACAAACATGCTCATGAATTTTTGAATGCGGAAGCTTCCGAAAAATAACATTTTGAATGGCTTCAAAAAAACACTTGAAAGTGACAGCTAAACACGCTGATTTATGGCTTATTATTCATGAGACAGTATCTTTAAACAATTGTCATAAAAATTTTTGGTTCAAACATTAGAACCGAGATTATGACAAAGAATAAATGTGATGCTGAACATTATCGTTGGGACCAGACACTGCGTTTGGGAAAAACAAACAGAGCAGGGACTCTGGGACCAAGTTGTCTTCGCGAACGCAGATAAAGATAAAATCGTAGGCTAAACGGATTAACTTTGAGTATCACGGTTCATAATAACTTTTAACGCAATTGCTGAAGCTGCTTTCCCTACATTTCACTTTTATAAAAGTTAAATTGTATTAATCCTTCTTTGAGCTGAACTTTGACTATAATTTCTGAATTCAACTAGTTCCACCATTTCGAAATTTTTCACAAGAAATCAGAGGATACTTTAGAATCTAAGTTAATTGAAATGAATTCTATATCTTGATCAGGCCTCATTTTTCGGTCAACTCTGCAAAAGCCACTTTAGTGTTATACTTCGGTCTAAATCCAAACTGTTTTGGGAAAAAAATTGTTTTCATTCAAAAAAATGAGAAGCCTGCGCAGAACAATGCTTTCGAAGATTTTACTTAGACATAGTAAAATTGATATTGACCTATATTTCTCAATGGAGAATTTATCGCTATTTAATGTAGTGAGTGAACAACTGCATTTTTAAGGAGCTGTACGAAATTTCCAATTCGTATTGACTCATTAATCACATGTGTCAGATGATGGAGGATTGAACCATTACTTAGTTTTTAAAACTTTGCAGATGTTTGCTTTATGCCTGTTGCCTTTTTTCTTTCAATATTTTTATCTCGTCGGATATTTCGAAAACAGAAGCTTCGAAGAAGAACATAAAATGATTATTCCATTTTATTGAAAGGATTTTTTTCCAGTTGTGTTAATTTTAAGGACTTGAAAAGGTCTGCTCCCAATGAAATGAATTTGCTATTAAACAAGTGTTCAATGAACATCTCATCTATTTTCAAATCATGGTTGTCATCGTTTAAAGAGATCTTATTATTGGCACGATTTAGATTGGCACGATGGAGATGATCCCAGCGGCAACGCCTGTCGACCAGAGAACCTGACCTGACCTGATGTCGCCCTTTTCAAGTTTACCCCCCACTGTAACCTGCCGCTTTGATCACATATTCGCATGGATCCTCGTTGCTACCTTCATCATCCAGCGCAACCATCCTCACATTGTCTCGCATCCCGTATTGCAGAATTGCATCTCCCTCGACACTTGCTTGTCCCTCCAGCACCGTGGCACCCGCTTAACTGCTTCTCTTATAGTGAACCATAATGTATGACAAGCTCATAAATTACATATTAAACGCATATTTCGAAATTTTCACAAACAAATAGGAGAACAATTTCGAAAATTACATTTTGAATGGCTTCAAAAAAACACTTGAAAGTGACAGCTAAACACGCTGATTTATGGCTTATTATTCATGAGACAGTATCTTTAAACAATTGTCATAAAAAATTAAGGTTCAAACATTAGAACCGAGATTATGACAAAGAATAAATATGATGCTTAACATTATCGTTGGGACCAAACACTGCGTTTGGGAAAAACAAACAGAGCAAGGACTTTGGGACCAAGTTGTCTTCGCGAACGCAAATAAAGATAAAACCGTAGGCTAAACGGTTTAACTTTGAGTATCACGGTTCATAATAACTTTTAACGCAATTGCTGAAGCTGCTTTCCCTACATTTCACTTTTATAAAAGTTAAATTGTATTAATCCTTCTTTGAGCTGAACTCTGACTATAATTTCTGAATTCAACTAGTTCCACCATTTCGAAATTTTTCACAAGAAATCAGAGGATACTTTAGAATCTAAGTTAATTGAAATGAATTCTATATCTTGATCATGCCTCATTTTTCTGTCAACTCTGCAAAAGCCACTTTAGTGTTGTACTTCGGTCTAAATCCAAACTGTTTTGGGAAAAAAATTGTTTTCTTTCAAAAAGATGAGAAGTCTGCGCAGAACAATTCTTTCGAAGATTTAGCTTAGACATAGTAAAATTGATATTGACCTATATTTCTCAATGGAGTATTTATCGCTATTTAATGTAGTGAGTGAACAACTGCAATTTTAAGGAGCTGTACTAATTTTCCAATTCATATTGATTCATTAATCACATCTGTCAGATGATGGAGGATTGAACCATTACTTAGTTTTCAAAACTTCGCAGATATTTTCTTTATGCCTGTTGCCTTTTTTCATTCAATATTTTTATCTCGTCGGATACTTCGAAAACAGAAGCTTCGAAGAAGAACATAAAATGCTTATTCCATTTTATTTAATGGATTTTTTCCAATTGTGTTAATTTTAAGGACTTGAAAAGGTCTGCTCCCAATGAAATGAATTTGCTTTTAAACATGTGTTCAATGAACATCTCATCTATTTTTAAATCATGGTTGTCATCGTTTAAAGAGATCTTATCATTGGCACGATTTAGATTAGCACGATGGAGATGATCCCAGAGGCAACGCCTGTCGACCAGAGAACCTGACCTGACCTGATGTTGCCCTTTTCAAGTTTACCCCCCACTGTAACCTGCCGCTTTGATCACTTCGTCGCATGGATCCTCGTTGCTACCTTCATCATCCAGCGCAACAATCCTCACATTGTCTCGCGCCCCGTATTGCAGAATTGCATCTCCCTCGACACTTGCTTGTCCCTCCAGCACCGTGGCACCCGCTTAACTGCTTCTCTTATAGTGAACCATAATGTATGACAAGCTCATAAATTACATATTAAACGCATATTTCGAAATTTTCACAAACAAATAGGAGAACAATTTCGAAAATTACATTTTGAATGGCTTCAAAAAAACACTTGAAAGTGACAGCTAAACACGCTTATTTATGGCTTATTATTCATGAGACAGTATCTTTAAACAATTGTCATAAAAAATTATGATTCAAACATTAGAACCGAGATTATGACAAAGAATAAATATAATGCTTAACATGATCGTTGGGACCAAACACTGCGTTTGGGAAAAACAAACAGAGCAAGGACTTTGGGACCAAGTTGTCTTCGCGAACGCAAATAAAGATAAAACCGTAGGCTAAACGGTTTAACTTTGAGTATCACGGTTCATAATAACTTTTAACGCAATTGCTGAAGCTGCTTTCCCTACATTTCACTTTTATAAAAGTTAAATTGTATTAATCCTTCTTTGAGCTGAACTCTGACTATAATTTCTGAATTCAACTAGTTCCACCATTTCGAAATTTTTCGCAAGAAATCAGATGATACTTTAGAATCTAAGTTAATTGAAATGAATTCTATATCTTGATCATGCCTCATTTTTCTGTCCACTCTGCAAAAGCCACTTTAGTGTTGTACTTCGGTCTAAATCCAAACTGTTTTGAGAAAAAAAAATTGTTTTCATTCAAAAAGATGAGAAGCCTGCGCAGAACAATTCTTTCGAAGATATTACTTAGACATAGTAAAATTGATATTGACCTATATTTCTCAATGGAGTATTTCTCGCTATTTAATGTAGTGAGTGAAAAACTGCAATTTTAAGGAGCTGTACGAATTTTCCAATTCGTATTGATTCATTAATCACATCTGTCAGATGATGGAGGATTGAACCATTACTTAGTTTTCAAAACTTCGCAGATATTTTCTTTATGCCTGTTGCCTTTTTTCATTCAATATTTTTATCTCGTCGGATACTTCGAAAACAGAAGCTTCGAAGAAGAACATAAAGTGCATATTCCATTTTATTTAATGGATTTTTTCCAATTGTGTTAATTTTAAGGACTTGAAAAGGTCTGCTCCCAATGAAATGAATTTGCTATTAAACATGTGTTCAATGAACATCTCATCTATTTTCAAATCATGGTTGTCATCGTTTAAAGAGATCTTATCATTGGCACGATTTAGATTAGCACGATGGAGATGATCCCAGAGGCAACGCCTGTCGACCAGAGAACCTGACCTGACCTGATGTTGCCCTTTTCAAGTTTACCCCACACTGTAACCTGCCGCTTTGATCACTTCGTCGTATGGATCCTCGTTGCTACCTTCATCATCCAGCGCAACAATCCTCACATTGTCTCGCGCCCCGTATTGCAGAATTGCATCTCCCTCGACACTTGCTTGTCCCTCCAGCACCGTGGCACCCGCTTAACTGCTTCTCTTATAGTGAACCATAATGTATTACATGCTCATAAATTACATATCAAACGCATAATTCGAAAGTTTTACAAACAAATAGGAGAACAACTTCGAAAATTACATTTTGAATGGCTTCAAAAAAACACTTGAAAGTGACAGCTAAACACGCTGATTTATGGCTTATTATTCATGAGACAGTATCTTTAAACAATTGTCATAAAAAATTATGGTTCAAACATTAGAACCGAGATTATGACAAAGAATAAATATAATGCTTAACATAATCGTTGGGACCAAACACTGCGTTTGGGAAAAACAAACAGAGCAAGGACTTTGGGACCAAGTTGTCTTCGCGAACGCAAATAAAGATAAAACCGTAGGCTAAACGGGTTAACTTTGAGTATCACGGTTCATAATAACTTTTAACGCAATTGCTGAAGCTTCTTTCCCTACATTTCACTTTTATAAAAGTTAAATTGTATTAATCCTTCTTTGAGCTGAACTCTGTCTATAATTTCTGAATTCAACTAGTTCCACCATTTCGAAATTTTTCACAAGAAATCAGATGATACTTTAGAATCTAAGTTAATTGAAATGAATTCTATATCTTGATCATGCCTCATTTTTCTGTCCACTCTGCAAAAGCCACTTTAGTGTTGTACTTCGGTCTAAATCCAAATTGTTTTGAGAAAAAAAAATTGTTTTCATTCAAAAAGATGAGAAGCCTGCGCAGAACAATTCTTTCGAAGATATTACTTAGACATAGTAAAATTGATATTGACCTATATTTCTCAATGGCGTATTTATCGCTATTTAATGTAGTGAATGAAAAACTGCAATTTTAAGGAGCTGTACGAGTTTTCCAATTCGTATTGATTCATTAATCAAATCTGTCAGATGCTGGAGGATTGAACCATTACTTAGTTTTTAAAACTTTGTAGATATTTTCTTTATGCCTGTTGCCTTTTTTCATTCAAAATTTTTATCTCGTCGGATACTTCGAAAACAGAAGCTTCGAAGAAGAACATAAAATGATTATTCCATTTTATTGAATGAATTTTTTTCCAATTGTGTTAATTTTAAGGACATGAAAAGGTCCGCTACCAATGAAATGAATTTGATATTAAACATGTGTTCAATGAACATCTCATCTATTTTCAAATCATCGTTGTCATCGTTTAAAGAGATCTAATCATTGGCACAATTTAGATTGGCACAATGAAGATGATCCCAGAGGCAACGCCTGTCGACCAGAGAACCTGACCTGACCTGATGTCGACCTTTTCAACCAAAGAACATATTCAAACCTAAACCTTACACAATCGAGCTGCCTCTCTTTAATTGCATTACATCTCTCATCTTCACAAAACTTCTAATATTTACAAGCAATAGACCTAACTTTGTATTAAATTGATTGTACATCTACATCTGCTCAATTAAATTCAAGTCTGAAACTTGGAAAAATTTCCTCAGTAACTCCGAGGTTTAAAGTGCTTAAGAATAACATCCAACCCAAACCGTAACCATAGACAGTGCAAGGATATTACACTGGCGACAGAGATTTAAAGGAAAGTTAACATTTTAAAATCTTTAATAAATTTGTTGGTAGGGAGACCAAGAGAAATTTGTTGGCAGGAAGACCCAGTGCAAATAAAAGGCACTTTATCCCCAAAAACTCCGAGAATCGAATTACTCTCGAAACAAACACAAAGATTTGGGATAACAAATCTTCAATTACCACCAATTTCCACTAATTTTTGTGGAAATCAATTGCAGAAGCCACAGCGGAGTACATCAGTCACAGGACATCAGTCGCAGGAAAACAAGTGAGAATTTACTCGCGTGGTGCTATCTTTTACTCGTTGGTGGAGACAGAAACTTCCCTGTAAGTAAAGACCGCATCATACCAAGTGAGTAGAAATAAAGAGTTCTTTCTTGTTTTTGTCGTTCGTAATTGAAACTGATCGCCACTGCGTAATTCTTATTAGTCTAGGAAATATTTTTTTCTTTTGACCTTAGTTGCTAAATTGACTTTTAGAAAACGAGTGGCATAACCATCGGAAAAAACATTGCGGGATAGTAGTGTTGTTAAATCAATTGAAACAGTTGCTGAAAAATATTTATTGATTTTTTCTGAAACTACCATTAAAAAAAGAGAATATAAAGCGAAAAAAGTTGATCAGGTAACAATAAGCAGGGGAAAAAAGAAATTGTTTCCTATGTGGAAGTTCCCAACACCTGAAAAGAAACTGCCCTTTTTAAAAAAACCATTGAGAAGTGCAATCTCATTAGAGTTTGTTCGACAAACACAATTAAATGTCTAAACGCAGAAATCATACTTCCTGGGAACAGATGTGTTGGATTAATAGACAGTGGAAGTAGTATATTGCTTTTGAGCTGGTCCACATACGAAAAACTGGGAAAACCGGGAAATGTACAAACATACACAAAACGAGTGTTAACAGCCAATAATTCAGCTGTCAAAATAATAGGCAGAGTAACGCTTTTGGTACAAGTGCAACCAAGACTACCGGAGGTTGAACAAGAGTTTGTGATAACGGCAGACGAAGGTATAGAATGTCTGCTGGGAATTGATTTCCTGAAAACCAATAGATTTGTTTTGAACTTACACGAAGAGAAACTATATAGCAGTCACTTTAAAATTTCAATACCGCTCACCACAGAGAAAACGCAAGGTGTTCAAGTTTTTGCAATTGCGGGACAAAACACTTATACACAGAGTAAAAACGAAAGTCTAATGAAAATTAGATTAGCTGCTGAAAACGGGGAAGAAATTCCGGGAGTGGAAGGATTAGTGGAAGCAATTGAAGATTTTAAAATAAAGACTGGTTTGCTTTTAGCCGCCTGTATGATATCAATGGAAGGTGGTTGGAAATTGATAAAAGTGTTAAATCTAACGGATGCACCAGTAACCGTGTATAAAAGCACTAAAGTGGGAACTTATATTGAAAACAAACAGAACTTAGTTGTGAATGGAATTTTCACAAATCAAAATAAGCAAAAAACATTGGAAACTTTTCAAATGGGAAAACACGCAAACTTGGAAGGTTCTAAACTAAATGACCAGCAGAAAGTGAAAGTACAGGAATTGTTCACGAGACATCAACAAGTCTTCTCACGAAACTCAAATGACTTAGGATATTGTGACAAAATTAAAAACCAGATTAAACTCAACAAAGATGCACAGCCGTTCAGAAGAAGTTATTGCAGTATGAGCTTTGATAAAAGAAAAGCAATGAAAAAAATTGTCGAAGATCTAGAGGATGCAAAATTAATCGAACCAACCCATTCGTATTGGGCAGCACCATCAATATTGGTGAAGAAGAAAGATCGCAGCTACAGACTAGTTGTAGATTACAGGTTTGAATAAGCAAATCGAGAAAACCAGTGTGCCGCTACCAAGAATAAATGACGTTATTGATTCTCTAGACGGAAATTGTCACTTTTCCACTATCGATTTGACATCGGGATACTTTCAAATGGCACTCGATGAAGAGGCACAGAACGTGACAGCTTTTGTAACTCCAATGGAACTCTACAAATGGAAGAGACTACCCATGGGTTTGGCATCAGCGCCTGGAGCTTTCCAAAATTTAATGGAATTGATCATGTCGGGACTCTCCAATGAAGTGGCGTTAGTATGCCTGGATGACATAATCATCTTTGGTAGATCCTTTGAGGAGCATCTCAGCCGTCTAGATCTCGTACCTGGGCGACTTAGAGACGCTGGATTGAAAATAAAAGGCTCAAAATGCAGGTTTTTTCAGGAGAAAATTCATTTCCTGGGACAGATTGTATCAAATAAAGCCGTAGAAATGGATACTGAGAAAGTAGCGGCCGTCAATAAAATGAAAAGCTCACGAACAATAAAAGAATTGAGAGCTATATTAGGGCTAGTAGGCTTTTCAAGAAGATTCATACAAGATTTCGGAAAAATAGCAGAGCCGCTTTATAAGCTATTAAACAAAAAAGAACGTTTTACTTGGAGCAAGGAATGTGAATCAGCAGTTGAACAACTAAAACAAGCTTTACAGAACGCACCAATTTTGAGTTATCCGAATGACACGGATCCCTATACGTTAACCACCGACGTCTCTTTGTTTGACATTGGCGCAATTATTTCCCAAAGACAACAATGGGGTGAAAGAGTTATTGCATACGCAAGCAAAACGCTCAGAAAAAGTCAGCGAAACTATTCTGCGGCCAAACGAGAACTTTTTGCAATAGTTTAATTTACTCAACACTTCAGAAATTATCTTTTGGGACAAAGATTTTTAATTGTTACTGACCATAGGGCTCTCACGTGGTTATATAGTTTTAAGGAACCGGACGGATTATTGGCCCGATGGATATAAAAGCCCGGAAAGTTTGACTTTGAAATCAAACACGAAGCGGGAAAAAAGATCCCTCACGCGGACTGTCTGTCGAGAGTTCCACAGACTGAAGACCAAGTCAAAGACTGCGATCAAGTGAACCAAATAAATACGGAGGAAAAAAATATCTGGTCCATTGGACTAGGGAATTCTGTTGAACAACTAGTTGAACATCAACAAAATGCAGCCGACCTCATTATACCGAGAAACTGGATTCAAAACGGGAACCGCCCACAAAGAAAACACATGGCAGGAGCCTCTAGGGCACTGTGGAAACTTTGGACTGATTTCAGAAACTTACGGATTGAAAATGATCTAATCAAGAGACAGAAACGTATTGACGAATTTAATAACTTAACACAAACAGTCATTCAGAGATCATTTTTAAAAGAAATTCTTCCTTTCCTTCATGACCTTTGCGGACATTTTGGTATGGCCAAGACATTTGATCGGGTTCGAGAACGATTCTACGGGCCCGGGATGAAAAAAAATGTCCACGTGTGGGTAAGTTCTTGCGAAGAATGCTGTCGAAAGAAACCTCCACACCAGAAACACATACACAGCCTGACAACGTGGAAACCAAGTCATCCGTTCTGGCAAGTTGCCTTGGACATTACAGGACCTTTACCCGAGTCCAGCGGAAACAAGTACATTCTGTTAATTGGAAATCAGTTTACAAAATGGTATGAAGCAATTCCCATGAGCAACCGAGAAGCTTCAACGGTAGCTAAGGCCTTTGTAAACGTATGGGTTTACGGTTTGGTTGTCCAGCAAATCTTCATAGGGACAAGGGCAGTAATTTTATGTCGAATCTTTTCAAGACCATGTGTAAAGAGCTGGGAATTAACAGGACTTCAACAACAACTTATCACCCTCAAGGAAACGCAATGATAGAACGCACCAATCGCACAATCGAAGAGAGTCTTGCAAAATATGTGGGTGAACATCACAACACCTGGAGCGACTACCTTCCGCTAGTAATGATGGCGTACAGATCATCAATTCACTCTGTTACGAAGTACAGCCCCTTCTACCTCCTTTTTGGACGATCATGCGCGCTGCGATTGATTGCATGTATCAAACAATACAAACCAAAATCTACCCAACTTTGAATGATTACGTTGGTTGCTTGAAAGAAGAACTACAACCGTGCCATGAGTTGGTACGGGAAAGCATGGATGTGGAGCAAGAAAGACAAAAAACCTACTATGACCGTAGCACATATGGACCACAATATGAAGTAGGTGATTTAGTAATGGTGTTCAACCCCACAATTAAAACCGGCCAGACAAAGAAATTTAAATCTTTTTACAGCCGACCGCAGGTAATACGTGAAATAATAAAGGATCTGAACTTTGTTATTGAGGATGTGAAAACAAAAAAAACAACAAAATGTCCACTACGATCGACTCAAACGTTTTAACAGTAGAAGTGCTACCACTGATAAAAAAGAACCTAAGAAGGGAAAGATTGAATCGAAAATAACACAAAAAGACCTTAAGGAGGACAATGATTTTGTGGAAATTGAAGTGGTGACCCCAAAATTGAATGACACAGAAAGAAGAGAAGTTCAACCTGAAGGAAATATTAGTCAAATTAATCCTAATACTGAAACCCACAATGAGAGAGTCAATGACGAATCATTTCAAACACCTATGGGTGGGAGTACAAGAGAATCAATAAATACTAACACAAACAATAAGAGCAGAAGCACAAAGATACCTGCGCCCAAAGTAACCACACAGCAGAAGCAGGATAGTCTGATGTCAACATCCGAAAGGAGTGAAG
Organism: Convolutriloba macropyga; assembly: GCF_964194025.1. NCBI lineage: Eukaryota > Metazoa > Xenacoelomorpha > Acoela > Convolutidae > Convolutriloba > Convolutriloba macropyga. Next base: position 10,698,474 of record NC_134482.1, read on the forward strand.
GCGAAGAATTTCCAAATAGGAGCACGGCTTCTACTTCGCAAAATGTCACCGAACGACGATATCAGACAAGAAGTGCGTCGGGAATAACAAGACCACGGAAACTGAAAGACTTTTTTTATTCAAGGATAACGATGCAGATGAAAAACTTGATGATGATGTATTTTTTTAAAAGGTGATACGACAAAATGCAGAGGGCGTGGAACCCACATTGGATCGTGCAGCTGAACTGGAAACTTCTTCAGTTGGTTTACATATTAGGTTTTTCACAATCCTTGGAGATTGTGGGGTATGATTTTGAGAACATTCTACAGACGCAGAAATTTGCAATGACGGAACCGACAAAATGTGAAACGTCACATTTAAATTAGGAGCAGTTAAACAAAGGAGGACTGATCTACGCCAAAAGCAGCATGAGTAAACTAAAATACTCTATGTACAGGGCTGCATATACGGTAACTGTGCTGAAAAAAAGTAGTTGGTATGACGACGCAACTTACTTAAACGAAAAATTTCAAATAATTCCAACGTTTTACCCAATAAAAGAGTCAGTCTGTCAAAATCTATGGCAGGTGGGGAGTTAAGTGAGATGCAAAACAGAATCGAGGAACAAGAAAAGAAGATTGACAACAGCGAAATGCTGGGAACAGCCGGGACTCGGCTCGAAGAGGAGCTCCGGCAGTTAAAACTTGAAAGTCAAATATTAGGTGATCAGTTGCTGGAGAACAAGCGGCAACTTGAATACGCTGGGAATTAACGGGAGTCCTGCAGGAGGCAGGTGCAAACATTGAAGAAAGAGCTGGAGGAGGTTACAAATGTAGCCCAAACAAAACAAGGGAATGTATCGCTCTGGTGGACGAGCGGGAGTGCTTAGCTCGGGAGTTGGAGAACGCCGAGATAGACAATAGAAAGCTAAGGGGTAGAGTAAAAACAGAACAAAACTCAAAGAACGTCATACAGAGGAGGCTGGAGGCGATCAACGCGCAGAGCCCGTTCAGTCGACCTCCAAACTTTTATGAACTTCTATTCCTGCCACAGGGGGCCACAACCAGTGATATCCAGAAACATTTCAAAACGTTGGCAATGCTCTGTCATCCGGAAAAGGGTGGTCGTGGGGACATGTTCAAAATTATTCTTCAAGCAAAGTAAATTATGGAAGACGAGGAGGCCCGTAATATTTATGACAAGTACGGCATTGAAAAAGCACAAGAATATATGAACTCTAAAATGAACATTTGAAACTCTTGCTGTGTGAGTGAGTGGAACACTCACATTTTCTAGGAGGGAGGCAGTATAGTGAACCATAATGTATGACAAGCTCATAAATTACACATTAAACGCATAACTCGAAACTTTCACAAACAAATAGGAGAACAAAAAGAGATTGTTACTAATATTAAACCGGATTTTAACAATATAGAGAAATCATCATAAATAATGATGGGAATCATCATGGAATTTCATCTTGACGGGACACGTCAAGGAATGTTTGTTCATGACGGGATTCGTCAAGCAGGTAAACCTGTTATCTGTTAGATTAACTAACAGGGACCCGTGCGGTAGAAAATAACCATGAGAAGATCTCAAGGAGATTAACGAAAATGGGTTAAAAAAACCTAAGATTAATTAACCATTGATAGGACTGAAACCAAAGACCATATTCGAAACTAAACCTTACACCATCGAGCTGCCTCTCTTTAATTGCTTTACATCTCTCATCTTCACAAAATTTCTAATATTTACAAGCAATAGATCTAACTTTGTATTAAATTGATTGTACATTACATCTGCTCAATTAAATTCAAGTCTGAAACTTAGAAAATTTTCCTCAGTAACTCCGAGGTTTAAAGTGCTTAAGAATAACATCCAACTCAAACCGTAACCGTAGACAGTGCACGGATATTACACTCTGAGATTTTGTGAGCACAAAACCCGCAAAGGAATGGCCGGGCCTGGAAGTTCTTGGGGATGCGTTCTGGGAGCCAGATCTTCGACCACACAATGCGTCCATTCGCGCAACAGCCATCACCAGTGCACTCCACCATACTTCACTTCGTATCGCGAACCATCGTCAAAGCCTTCTCTGAAACTATTTAAAATGTTTATCGCAACAATTTAAGTCTGAAACTTGGAAAATTGAAAAACAATTGAAAAACTCCTGTTGTTTTTCAAGCAGCTGAACAAAATTGGTGAAGGATTTGGATACTTTGTCAACGCCGCCAAATGCCAGCTAATAGTCAATCCTCACACCATTGAAAAAGCGAAACATATTTTCAATAACACAAACGTACAAATCGTTGACGGTGCACGAGTTCTCGGCTCTGTAATAGGGTCTGAAGCAGCCAGCCAGAAGTTTTTTCAAGGGCAATCAGAAACACAACAAAAACTTCTGAAGAACCTAAGCGAGTTTGCCAAATCGTCACCGCAAGCAGCCTATCACTGTTTTTCCCGAGGCGCTCAAAGTAAATCGACATTCTTGCTACGTACAACCCCAAAAGCTGATACCATCCTAGCTGACTCAGAGAACATCATACGTAGAAGCCTAATACCGAATATGACCGACCAGGACTCCCCCGATGATGGTATGAGATCCCTGTTAAGTCTACCTGTAAAGAATGGCGGGATGGCAATCAGAGCTCCTGACGATTTAGTCCCCGCGTATGACCAATCGAAACTTCTCAGCAGCCCACTAGATCATTTTGACGTAACAACAGCGACACTTCATCAAGAGAGAATCAAAACAGACATACGAAGACAAAAACAAATTCAAAACAAACAGAAGTCAGAAGAAATTCTTGCAAACATGACCGAAGATCTCAAATATTCAGTACAACTAGCCAGTGAGAAAGGCGCGACTACAATGCACTGCCAATAGGACGACATGACCTCTGGTTAACCAAAACCGAGTTCAGAGACGCCCTATGCATTCGATATGGCTGGCAATTCAAAAATATTCCCGAGAAGTGTGCGTGTGGCTCGAAGTTTCTTGTATCCCATGCCCTTCACTGCCCTAAGGGAGGATATCCAATAATCAGGCATAATGAAGTAAGAGACCTCTTCGCCGAGCTTATGCGAAAAACTTGTTACGCTATCGAAGTTGAGCCTCACCTGCAGCCTCTCAGCAATGAGAGCCTAAAACCCGCAACCTGCAAGGACGAGGAAGCACGATTAGATATCTCAGCTAAAGGCCTATGGGGTTCTCGCTTTGAGAAGTCATACTATGATGTTAAAGTCTTCAACCCGTTTGCTCCAACAAACAGACGTATTGGAATCAAAGAGAGCTACAAGTTCCACGAATCGACGAAGAAAACCAAATACCTGGAAAGAATTGTTGAAGTTGAGCATAGCTCTTTTATCCCTCTGATCTTCTCGACCACAGGAGGAAGCGCCCCCGGCTCCACAATAGTTTTAAAACGACTTGCATCAAGAATTGCTGAAAAGACGAAAGACACGTATCCTAACGTCACAAATTTCATCAGAACATCCCTGAGCTTCGCCCTACTTAGAAGCACAATCCTTTGTATAAGAGGCCACAGAGGACAACGCTCTTACAAGGAGGAGTCTTCACCCTGTGCATTTAATGCCGAAGTCAACCCAATAATCTGTACATATAAACCTAATTTGAAACCTAACGTGAACTTAAATGTATACTGCTTCATACCAAACTTTGACCTCCAGAAACTGACTGGTAACTTATTCATTTCATTAGCAGACGTGGTGCCCATTTTTCATTCTAACAGCACACAGTGCACATTGAATTTTCGTCTTTACGATCAGTTGCTTTGATTTTGCTCTTTTTGTTTGACCTCGAATGATGTTAGCACCGTTCTGTTATTGTTGACCTTTATTGAATTCAAGTTATGTTTAGTTTATCGCAACAATTAGGCATGTGCTCTTTCATTGATATTAAAATTGGGACCTTTTCCGTTTGTGCCCTCCTCATCTTGGTGGGTGCATATTATTTGCACCCCGAGGCGCACGTGCCATTTGCACCCCGAGACTCACATGCCATGTTAGTGGGTGCATATTATTTCCACCCCGAGAAGCACGTGCTTCGTTTCCCTTTGTGGTAAACAGAGAAATTTTCTGAAATGTGACGACGTGCCAATCGTGTTCACGAAATCTTTCCTGCAACGGCAAGGTTGTTGAATGCTTAAAAAATGAAATTCACCAAGATAGTGATGTCTATATTGTGCCTAAATGTCTATATTTCTTATGACGCAGCTCTAAAAGACCTATAGTGCCTTGTCTTTAAAATTATATACGATGCAGTGATGTCTCATAGTGGGGGATCACTACTCATCCATTGGATTGTCCTACGCGGCTTAAGTGCAAATCCCCTTTAATATTCTTTTTACATAAGGGGAGGAGGCGGGCAAACGGAAAAGATCCAAAAATTGTTTGCTAAAGTGAACATTTTAAAACATGCTTTCAGAAATGTATAGTGGCTGCAAGAGCGGAGCTTGCTTGTTTCGTGTGTGCCTTTTAAAATATAGAAGACTCCAAATCTTAAGTCGAAATGCGAGTTACGTACAGGGTCAATGGGTATCCGCAGATGTCAGGGAATATTTTTACTTCATAGACCATCAAGGGCAATTGTTTCTGGACAATACTAAATCAAAGAATTTCATTACTTGCTTCAAAGATCAACAGTTTTTGTCTTTCTTTTTTAGTCGACTAAAGGCTAATAATTATGGCAGATACGATGAAGATTTTCCCTTCGTTTCCCTTTGTGGTAAAGAGAGAAATTTTCTGAAATGTGACGACGTGCCAATCGTGTTCACGAAATTTTTCTGCAACCGCAAGGTTGTTGAATGCTTAAAAAATGAAATTCACCGAGATAGTGATGTCTACATGGTGCCTAATGGTGTTTTGAAGACGTCTCTAATGGAGAAATTTGACCCCGCTAAGCTTCACATGGCTGAGACCGGACGTCTGTATCATCCGTGTTTGGCAAAATGGGGTGGCGTAGGGCTGATCAAGTCATCCATAGCTGAAGAATTGAGTAGTAATTTCATTTATAATGGAAACTCGGCTACTGACCCCGTCGGCTTTACCTGGCAAGGCAAGCCATTTGTTTTAGAAAAAAAACTACGTTAAAGTAATTTGTGAGTGAACGGTTCTAATGATGATTTTTTATTTTATTATGATTAATGTGCAAAATTTGGGACTGTAGGAAACGCATTATTTTTTAAAGTTTTTTAAAGACATCACAATGAGTACCAATGGAAACAACGTAACATCTGAATATTTGAGTTTCAGAGGCGGAAATGGTAATGAGTTTACTTAACTACTAAGTACAAACAATGAGTTTTCATACTGCTTTGACCAATTCATCTAACCAACTGGAGGAACAAATTGTCAACCATTCTATATGGATGAACCAACGCCCAAAAGATGGGCGCAATTATCGACCTACTATAATTGAAGACGTGGCTAATGTCCTTACGCATGGCATTTTTATTCTTCCATGTATATGGATGGGGTGTATGCTCTATAGTCTATCAAACTCTCAAAGTCAATCATTCACTGCCGTCTTGTATGGAGGTAAGTTGTGTTATACATAGATTGCACCAAAGTTTCATAATTTGAAATCGGTTATCGAATGAACCCAGGATTTTATCAGAAAAAACTCATCAAAAATTTCTGACACAAGGAAAAATTTCTTGACAAAGTTTGTTTGCTTCAGATGAACGGCAATTAAAACACCTCGAGGCTGATTTTAATTAATTGATGGAAGTCTGAAGCAATTATTAACATGTGTGTTTTGCATGCCCGTTTTGTTTTAGAAAATTCTTTTGTCTTTCACTTCCCGACTGACTTTCTCACGCTTAAATTCTGAATTTTTGCCTGACCGAAATTACTCGTATTCAGAGATTAAATCTGCTGCGAAAACAAAAGTGATTGTAAGATAAGGCATCGTACGGGCCTGATATTCGAGTGGATAATATTTTAGTCTATTACGTAGGAGGTCAGGGGTTTGAACAGGGAGCGAATTTTCATGCACCCATAAAAAATTATTTTGGCTAAAGCCCCTCTGAATTGCCCCGCCTATCGTTATAGAGTCATAATTTACTCAAGCTAAGGAATGCAGAACTCTGGTGGTTCACTGGCATAATTGGTCCGATCGTTTGCGTTTACATCAGACGGAGAAAACAAATCCGAGAGTGTAACATCTCAAAATGATCACCAAAAGAGTAAGGTTTCCAACAGATTCAACCAAAGTTTTCTCAACTTAAAAGAAAGAAAGAACACACAGACATCAGTGATTAAGAGATGAGAGAATTTCTGCTCTCCTTAGACATCGCCAAATCGACATGACCGGACAATATTGATTACATAATCTAACACCAACGCTCAAATCAGATTACTCTTCCAGTCTTTCTTCAAGGGAGCGAAACCCGATGCCTGTAAGACCATTCTGGTCACTCCAATCTACAAAGAGACAAAAAAAGATGATATGGCATAATATCGACCAATCAATCTGGTTGTAAACATCCAATTTATTTCAACGTTGTCATTTCTCTAGAAAATATCTTCATTTCTTCCCAGTCTTAAAGTAAAATCTAGTCTGTAATTTCTGTTGTTGTTTTTGTTGTTGATTTGCTGAACGCAGGGACGTGATTGCAGTCATCAGATTAAAATATTGTCCAATTGTTTCTGCACACTGTACAGGCGACCCAATTGCCAGGTGTAGACATTGTTTTCTGGGAAATTTTCATTAAAAGGCTTCCACATCAATTGTGCAATTCTTCGTTTTACCCCTGTGCCTTTGCAGAAATCAATATATCTATCTTGATTGCCATTATGCAAGCTTTGAAATTAAATTCAGTTGGCGCTTTTTCTGTTGTTTTTTCAAGTGTCCCGTTATCTCCATTTTGTCCTTACTGGCATATCAGTCAACTCACTTTTCTCTGTTATCAGCTTTGAAAATAAGAAAAGGTCACTTAACTGGATAAATATTGGCAAAGTTTAAAATTTTTATTTTTTCGCTGTTGTCTGATGATACTTTCCAGTTATCCATCTTACTGCCTTCTCTTTCGAAATTTCTATCAAAACTATCTTAAATGACTGCGTTACTACTGAAGCCATATAGCAACGCAGGCATTAGCAAAGGCCTTTAAAGACCTAGCTTGACAAAAATTTTCAAATCAGAGCATGTTTCTCAAAAGATACAAAAATTTTGGCTTTCTTCAGTCTCTCTTTTATATGGGACTTGCAATTATTGTCTACTAATACAAAATGCCTAGATATTTGACTATTTTAACTGATTGCAGTTCTGTTCTAGCAACCTGAAGCTCTTTTCAGCCCCTCTGAATGTCAGTTTCACGCTCTTGTCCATGGCAAGCTCCAATTTATTTTCACTTGAACCAACTTCCAATACAATCCAGATCATCTTCTTTCTCAAAAAATTTCCGCTAACAGTTAAAAGATTTAAATCATTCGGCAAAAATGAAGGGGTCGGCAAAAGCGGGACCATCAGGCAAACTATTTATAAACATTCAAAAGAACATCAGAACCAGCTGTGAGCCTTGCGATACACCACTTGTTAGACATCGTACCGTTGAACTAACATAGTCACAGCGAACAAACTTCTTTCTTTTAAATAATTTATTAAATCTTCAAGCATGCAGCCAACTATCCCGATGAATGCCAGCTTCTTTGCTATTTCAAAGAGTAACCTTGTCGAAAGCCTGAGAGCTAGTGTGTAAACATCTACTATTTTGTGCGCATCTTTTTCTAAGGCTTCATAGATTGCTTTTGAGATGGAAAGCTTGTTAGTTTGGACTGATCTCGATTTAACAAAACCATATTGAGATCCTTGAGGAAAGCTGCTCAAATTTTCGTACAGAGCAGTGAATGTTCTCTAGATTTTGCTTTCGATGTTTAATGGCCATACCGGTCTGTAATTTTAAATTTATTGTCGATTCACCTTTTTATGTATAGGCGTTGTCGCGGCAGTTTTGCAAGCGTCTGGTATTTTACCCATTCTCTTGGCATTGTTTGAAGCATTTTGTGTAACATGCTGCTTTTTTTGGACGGTCCTTGAAAGAAAGGGGGTGGTAAACCACTGTTCTCTCGACCTAATGACATCTAGAGTGGAGATAATAATTTGACAGCGTTCTCTTTGAGATGTCGAAGTTTGTCAATGGAAGGTTCTCTGCGATAATGTTGTCTTTACTGAACATCTCCTCTAGAGAGAATACTTATTTAAAGAGGTCGTTCAGCATGTCAATTTTCTCATTGACACTCGTGCTGCTTTTACCCTTAGCTATCACCAGTTTTGGTAAGCTGCAGGCTTTAGAACCTTCAAATGCTTGAAAATTAGAGCAGTGTCTCTTGAACTCAAAATTTTTTTCTGATGCAATTTTTGATCCAATTCACATGCTTTAGTGACAGCGTTTTCCATTCTTTTAAGATACAGCCGCCTATAGGACGAAGGTTTTCGCTTCAACATTTCTTTTTGCGTATTGAGATTATATGTTGAGTTTGTTATCCATTGCGGCCGCTGCTGGCAATGCTTTGTTCTTTTTAGAACATTCAGCTCAATCAGATTTTTATTTATCTGTACTTTTCTTCGCTCATTTTGTTCATGTTTATGTAACAGTCGGGATCGAAAGGGCGTGAATGCAATTACTCATTGATGCCGTCAAAATCTGTACTTACAAAGCTCCTGAAATTCCCCATAACTGGTTTGCTGTGATTTACATGACATTCGATGAACTAGCGAATAGGCCTGTGATCCGAGCAGCCATAAAATTTTGCGAACGTTGTGTATTCATCAATAGTCAGCTAAGAGTTTTTAGGGAAAGACACATCGATTGTTTTTTGCAAAAGTTGGAAAATCAATTGACTGTGAAAAATGTCCTTCAAACAGATTTAATTTTTGTCCTCTTTTCATCTAGGTTTAAAAAATAACCTCTATTTTGTTAGTGGAAAGTTTATATAGGCACAGATCAAAACAGGCAAGCTTTTTTTTGAAATGCTTTTAAAAAGCGATTTGAAGTTTTCGGCAGAGTATCAACATGAATTTGTTTTAGGAGGAATATAGAATGCTCTGATTATTTGAATGGAATATAGAATGGTCTGAGTTAACCCGCTTCGCAAGTGTCCAGAAAAACTCCCTTCATCTATTAAGAAGTTATGCTCTCTTTGATGGCAACGAGTTTCTCAATGACAATTTTTGTTTCCCACGAGTTTTCTGTCGCTTCGATATGTTATAAATTGTTTTAAGGGAAGCTCCGAGGAGAAAATGTTCTGATTTAGTCGAATTTCACAATCAACACTAAAATCAGAGTTAAGAATGGCATTCACAAATTTTATACTCCTCTCAATCATAACAAGACGTCTTTTGTTCAGCTGTAAAATATTTAAGTATCCTAGTCAGTTGGGACGGTCATTCCGTGACTCAATTTCTATTTTCAATCGATCGTTATATAAATTCAGGTTTCTGATCCGCGGTACTCCTCCACTTAGGAGCTCTTGCTTCTTCTTCAGAATCAAAATTTTCCTTTAAAGCATCCTCACTTGCGACCGCCGACTGAATGTAAAGATTTTCTGCAGAAAATTATTCTCTGAATTCGGGACTTTTCGCAATTTCGAGTCTGGTGTCGTGTTCACTGGATAATGTATCTAAGTGTGCTCGGTATTTTCCGATTTTGATAAAAAAAATTCCCAATGGTTTTAATCCAATAACTCTTGATTCTACTCCACAACTCCAGAAGTTTTCTGTAATTCGTTTCCTTTGTATGGACAAGATTTTCACATCTTCACTAACCCTTTGTGTTGTAAAACTGTGATTAATGTTGTGACTTATTTCATTGCGGAACGGGTTCCGCATTCTTAGCAGCAACAACTACCGCAGACGTCATCTGAACTTTATCACATATTTGTTTCACTGAGTTTCTCAGCTGTCTGGTCAACTTATTCTATCAGGCGTTTTCCATGTTCTTCAGTTTATCACCGATGTCTATATTTCCAATTATCTCATTTGCTTGAGAGTGGGACCTACGCACATTCATTATTACTAACTCAAATCCTAAACAAAAGCATCGCATTCACCCCTACTCCTTTTCCGTTGATGGCAGTATTCGTCAAGGCAGTAGGTTTTGATGTTAAGGGCACGAAAAACAAGAATTAGTTTTCTGATTTTCGTTTATAGTTTCTTACAAGTTGACCATTTTCCCCCATTGTGACTTGTTAGATTTTATTATTACAGAGAAATAACAAATCAGACTGACGGCTGAGACTATCAGGCTTAAATGGTTTTTCTGAAACAAAGAACTTAATCCCAGGATCGTCACAAAACCCGTCTTCAAACTACCCTAGCTCCTCTTTGCTGCTTTTCACTTCCGATTTCTCTCTCGATAGTTTTTCAAAGGGCGGGACTTTTATTATTTTCATTAGGTTATCACTGTGTTTGCGTACAATAGTCACTGTCTTGATTTGGCTTTAAGTGGAGTTGACTAACTTTTAACAAGTTCTTTGTCTTTCTGCTTTCGTTTTGACAGCAAGTCTTTCACATTATGCAAAAATGGAATAACTAATTTCTTCAATTCTGTATAGACCGTCGGTGCCCCGTTACGCAAGCAATAAAAATCGGACAACTGTTTTCAATTTTAGTATTTTTTCTACGAGTTTCGCTAAAAGCAGTTTGTGAGGATCTGTAGGTGGGTTTGTAATCGAATTTTTTTGTCGTGCCAAAATAGTATCTTGTTTTTAGGAAGCAGTTTGATTCAATTTTGAACGATTTTTGATCGATCTTTAGCTTTCGGATGAAGGTTAAAGCCTGTCTTGGAAATGACTTGTCTTGATATTCGCATTCTGTCCTTGATAATTGATTTACCGTAAATATGAAACTATTTAAAAAACTATCAGTACCTAAATGTTATATATATATATATATATATATATATATATATATATATATATATATATTATATATTATATATATATATATATATATATATATAAATATATATATATATATATATATATATATATAGCAATCTTCACAGGCATGAAACGACTCAATTGCAATCTCTGTACACAGAGTTTTCGTTAGTCTTCGACAAAATACCACGAGAAATTGATATATAAACTGCATGAAATTCCAGTGGGTGGAAAGCTGTTGAACTTGTTAGCAATCCACCTCAGCAACCGTTAACAAAATTTCAGCGTTGGAGAGAAGCCCGCTTATGTTTCTGGCAAGGAGCAGCTATCAAGCCATAGATGAATAGCTTTTGCGTAAAATTTCATTTTGATAGATGGTTTGAGAAGTTGGCGAGGAACTTGAAAGGGAGCAAAGAAAATGACATGATGCTAAATCTTGACGAAGCAAGATCTTATGACTAAAGGAAGAATCGACAGCAACTCGTGTGGAAAATGTGAAAAGTCAGAAAGACGGAGTTATCAAAAAATCTAAATTGTATTAGCCATCACGTACAACTCTCTGGTCCGGTACTCGTCGAGATTTGACATGTAAATGATAGAGCAAATCCAGAAGGCGATAAAATGGACCTTAGGCGCGAGTCACGGTTTTAAAAGTTGATTTTAAACGCTCCAAATTTAGCCCATTTCATTGTATATAGAAATCTCTCACGCCCCTATTTCGTCCCTCATAGTTACGTGATGATATTCCTTTAAATATCCATAAATAAGTGCTTTAATCTAGTTCATATTCATTTAGTTTCAAAGCCATATATAGCCAGTATTTCCATCTAGGCCTGTAACCCCAAATTTGTTTATGTTTATGAAAAACAACCGCAGAGTGACAGTTTTACTAGCAAACATATCAAGTGCCTAAAAGCCTCAAAATTTACTTTTTTGAGTTTCTTGAAGATAAATTCACATAATTAGTAAATAACTTCATGAGAGATTATGTTCTTGGTGAAGTAATTATTCTGATAAAGTAGGTGCTAATACGGAACTTGTATATGCACTTAACAAACATCAACAGACGTACAAAAGCCGGAAATTGCCCAACTTGTAGATCAGTAAATATTTGCGAAGGACCAATACAACTCGAGGCATAGTCTTGCGGAACTTACGATCACCAGAACACCGGAGAAACAGCCTGACTATCAGTTGCTAATAAAACTCAGCAAAAACTTAAACTTTTTATTCTTTCATTGAAGCTTTGTCTTTATTTTCTGATATAATAATTAAAGATTGAACTGGAAATTCTCTCAAAAGTTCTAAGTTTGACAGACTTTGTTAGAGTAGAAATTGAGACTGATAAAACTCTAAAATACAAGGCAAACTAGTGGATATATCATGCATCCGATCCGCTCAGTAAAAGGCTGTTACTAGCTAATTTCATTAAGATATATCCGCTAAAAATCGCACTGTGAAACATCAAAATAAGCCCTTGAAAATGACAATAATTATTCCAAGTTATCTCTTAAATTTACCTAAATAACACCATAGAATAATGATTCTAAAAGTCAGTGCATAACATGGTGACAGGAGTTATTAACTGTTTCCCAGCTTAACGGACCGAAATTCAGAATAATTCTTTGATAAATTCGACATTTTCTTTCTTCTTTTGACACTTTCTTTATCTTTTTCCACTTCTTTACCTTAAGAGCCTTCAACCAGCATCCAGCACTTCCTTTCCGAGCAAGACGATAATGCAGAAAGCAGTAACAAAGGAAAGAATGGGTGGAAACTGTGTTTGTGTCTTTGGGGACACAATGCAACAATAATTCAAAGTGTTTGAGTGGACAATAACTGGAACAAACTCAACTACAGCCGCCACAACGGACAAAAACAACAAAGGGTATTTGCAAACGAGGATATTGTGAGTAAATAATTTTGTAAAATTCAATTTTGGTGCTTTATTTATGTCAATTTATAAAGAACAAATTCTCCCCGCTATTAATAATTGCCGTGCTTCCCCCAATTTTGTTGAACATATTGAAGGAAATAACATCAACTATACACAAAACAGTAACAAAACGATAACATTACTGATTATTAGATAACATCAGAATAAGCTAAATTACTGAAACCATCACTTAAATATTAACGAAAAGAGGGCAAAACCTAAATTTAAACAGAATAATAAAACAATTATATTTAATTTCCCCACCTAGCTCCGGAGGTTAATGAATCAGTGACTTCGGTCATTATGCTGTTGCCTATCTGAGTCCAGCTTCCACAAGGCCTGTGCGGTTTTCCTAGACTAAGGGGCACTCTTTATTGGTGAGACTTCGGCGGCCCATACGGCTTCAGCGGTATAAGTCTGAGGATTCGACCGGAGCATTAGGAATAGGCTTATAAGCAGCCCTTCTTTATTATTTTCTGAACGAATGGTTTCAGTAGTTTCTTTTCTGATATCCTTGTGCTATTCATTTAACTGTTTTCTTCTCTTAAAACCCCTTAATCTCTCCATTAAGTTAAATGTGCTATTTAATACTTTAGAACGAAAGTAAGCCTGATAGAACGTTAAGTATATAATCTAATCGGGTAAAAAGCAAAATGGCTCACACGCAAATCAACATCACGCCCTTTTCTGGATCAGAAACGGACAGTTTTAACGAGTTTGAACAACTAATAACAGGTGCAATCGGAGTTGCAGCAATCGCAGCCGCGCAACAAGCGAATTTTCTGTAGTTACATTTAAAGGGAGATTCTTTAAGATACTTCTTAACCCTACCAGAAGCTACCAGACTAGTTTTCGCGGATAGTATAACAGCTCTAAGAAACAGATTCACGCAGGATGATTTGAGAGAGATTAGAATAATAAAGTTAGAAACTCAAAAATTCAATCCAAAAACAGATACAGTAAAAAAACTTCTTAGTAAAGTTGAGAACAGAAGCAAATAAAGCATATCCAGCACCCGAAATAGTAGTAGCGCCAGCAGGAGCAGGTGATCCTGAAGCCCGTAGATTTGAAAGACAGACAGCAGCAAGAGATTCTGCCCTTCAGATGTCAGAAAATCGAAAAGAAGCAAATAAAGCGCTTCTTCATTAAGTCTATGCCAAATTGGCTTAAGCCTAAGCTATTAGAAAGGCCAGACACAGATATAATCTATCAATTATGCACCTTAGCTAGCCAACAGATTGCAATAAGAGAGATGTGTAACAGAGAAGAGTACTTTGATGACGGATTTAATGAAATAAGTGAATCAAACACTGATAAAATGTTAAAAGCAATAACTCTTATTTCAAATAATCAAAACGAACTTGAGCAGAAAATTGAACAGAAAGTAGCACGTAAAAATGAGCCACCAGATCAAGGCCCAGTAAACATCTTCACACCACATTACCCTCAACAAATCTACAGACAAAGTTATAGACAAAATTTCCGCCCGCAATATCAAAATTATCAACCAAATTATCGTCAAAATCAGCCCAATTATCGTCAATTTCAGCAAAACTATAGGCCCCAGCAACAGTAGGCCCCCCGTGCTAATAATTACCGAGAGTTTAGACCACAATTTAATGCCCCTAGACCATTTTATCATAATGAACAGCCACAAACTCGGAATTATTGGACTGAACCTTCAAATAGCCCCCCATTTGTCCATCCAGCTTATGTTAATAGACCAATTTATTGGTTCCCTACTAAAAATACCCCTGCAAACCTTCTTCGACAGGGAATAGTTTATGATAGCCCAGCGCCAGCACAAAACCGATATGGTAGTCAACAAGCAAACCAGTTTAATCGTGCAAGTATTCTTCAAAATCGAAATATGAGAGGTATGAATTATCCATTTAATCAACAAAAAAACTAATAAAGCCACCCAACTTTAAAAAACAAAATAAAAATTATAAAAACTCAGTTAATTATTATAACGAAAGCACGTCTAGTCCTACTAGTTTAGATAAAGTAATAGAACCAGTTTATAATAAAAGTAACAAAAAGCGTAGAAAACGCAAAAATAATAATAATAATAAAAGTAAAGTGAATAATTCTGTGCAACTCCCAACACAAGTACCTCAACCCACATTAAAGCCAGTACCACATGTTCAACAATTATTTAGCATTGTCCCACTTTTAGGCAGAACATTATCCTATGTTAAAGTTAAATTTAATGGAGAATTAGAAAGACGCGCACTAATTGATACAATTTTTTTTGCAAACGTGATAAGCCGCGAGTTTTACAAGGAACTTATTAATAAAAATATCAATTCAATAACATAAATAGAAAAGCCTGATCTAGATAAAGTAAAAATGGCAAACGGAAATATAGTTAAAATTGACAAAGCAATGAAAGTTACATTTAAATTGGGCACACAAACATTCACAGGTTTGCTTGTTTTAATTGTCACAACTCCTGTAATATTAGGGAGCCCATTCTTCGTTTAACATAGAGTTAGCATCTGCCCAGGACAAAGTTACATTAAATTCCCTGATCAAACTCTGCAAATAAATGAAATAAAGCCAGAAAAGCAACCCAGAAGAGTAGTAAAACGTAAAAAATTCGAGTTTATACACAGAAAAAGCAAGTCTTACAACCAAATCAACAAGCAGTATTAGAATGAGAGCTTTATGACAAAATAGAATCATTCACTGACCTTTGTGGAGTAATAATTTCAAACGAAATCTTTGAAAAAGACAGCGAAGTAATATTAACGTCCTCTTTAAGTAAGCTTGCTGAAAATAATATTCTTTACATCTATGTCCTGAACATTACTGACCACCCAATTACTATAAATAAAGGCGAAGAAATAGCCAAATTCCCGTTCTTAACGTCTGATGAAGCTAAAAAGTTGTTAGAAGTAGATCCTCAATTAATAAATGTAGCAAAAATGAGTGAAAATTATCTAACAGAAATAAATTAACTAATCCAAGTTACAGATACCCGAAAAGAAAAGGTCAACCAGCAAAACCAGCTCCAGAATATGAAAAATTGTGTTTCCCAACGCCTGAAACGTGTCCTGATCCGACAATTTTGTCGCCCTTGCAGAGAGAAATTTTTGAACAATTGTTAAAACTGCAAGAAATGGAGAAATTAGACCCAAAGGGTAATCATCAGGACAAAAATAACCTTTTTGAGCAAAATTCCGTGGGAAAAATCAGCCCTCAATGATGAGCAAAAAGCAGTAGTAGGTGAACTACTAGTTGAATTCAGTGACATTTTTGCAAAACACAGATTTGACGTCGGATATAATACAGATTTGAAAATAAAGTTAACTCGAGAAAGAAGCATACCAATTTATGAACAAGGACCTTCAACGCCTGTCCATCTAAGAAATGAGCTACAAGTAGAACTAGCATTAATGCATTACTACGGATTGATAACAACTTTCTCCCAATCAAGATACAGTAGTCCCCTTTTTGCACAACGAAAGAACTCAGAAAGACTTACTATTAATTGACTTGAGAAAAGTAAACCATTTGTTGAAAAACGATTACGTGAATACAAATTTCCCGATTTCAAACATGAGTGACGCAATAAACTAATTTGCCGGGAAAAAACTGTTCACAAAACTTGACTGTTCTCAAGCATATCACCGCGTGCAAATGGCAGACGATGTATCAGTGCAACTGCTAGCATTTAACTTTGCTTCGAGAACTTATGCTTATAAATGTCTTGCACAAGGATTGAATAATTCAGTAACAGGATTTAGTTCCTTTATTAGACATTACTTGTCCCATAGACATTTACTTGTTGGACCCATGCCTAGCTTCAGGAAATTGTACCCAGTTTATGGACGATATCGGAAATGCAGTAACAAATTTTGAACAATTGGTACCCTCTTTACGAGAAATCTTTATCTGTATACGTCAATCGGGACTGAAACTGTCGCCCGAAAAGTGTGAAATAGCAACAGATACAATGAAATTCCTTGGAAATAACATCAGTGCAGGAGGAATATCACCAGAAAAGGCAAAAATAACGAAATTCCTCGATAAATTCAAAATGCCGAAAACAACAAAGCAAGTAAAACGATTAATCGGCTTCACGCAATTCTTCCGTAATTACATACCTAATCTAGGTGAGAAACTAATGTCATTTTACAAGCTCCTGAAGAAGGATGCAGTAATAGAAACCACAGAAGAACATGTAAAAGCATTAGAAGTAATAAAGAAGGATTTAATGGAAGCAACAAATGTAACATTGCGATTGCCAAAACCCGGTTTACAGTATGTAATTCTTTGTGACGCTAGTTACCACGGTGCAGGTTTTGTACTAATGGTGGAAGACTACGTAAATGAAACAGGAAAGAAAGAAAAGAAAACATACGCTCCCGTATCGTTTGGATGGCATTTGTTTAATGCAACGCAATTAAAGTTCTCAATTTATTACAAAGAGTTCCTAGCTTTGTACTACGCGCTGGACTACTTTTCGCACTACATTTGGGGATCAAGCAAACAAGTAATTATACTCACTGACAACAAGAGCCTTACACAATTCATTCAATCAAAAGTAATACCGCCATCTCTTTGGAATAGTTTAGACAGAATACTTGCCTTTAATATAGTAATTGCTCACATTCCTGGACGTGCTAATTATGCAGCAGATTTCCTCTCTAGTATGGAGAATGACAAAACAGCAACAATGTCTTTAAAAATAACAGATAGAATTCCAGTTAAAGAAATAGAAATTGATACAGAAGCACAAAACCCTGATGTGGAATTAAATGTATTACTAGATGCTGAAATACTCAATGATGAAATAAACGTAGACGTGTTAGATGCTCTCAAAAAACTCGGATATTACGAGGATAACAAAAAACGGCAAAGTAATTCACCAATAACAGAAATTCAAGGGCTATTTAAACTTAAAAGAAAACAAGAAATAATTTCAATTGAGTACCCAAATCCATTAGATGAGTTCCCAGATCTTACAGACAACTTAATCAGCCTTAACTTAGCAGAAGAGAAGCAGAAAGATACAGACATTAGAACAGTAATAAATTGGATTCAATAAAATAATCAACAACCAGATTTAAAGTATGCTTCAACCAATTTAAAAAAGTATTACAAACATTTAAACAGATTAATTCTTGAAGGGAATGTCTTATACCGGAATTTTTATGATGATACTGGAAAAGTACTTCATAAACAATTCTGTGTACCTAAGCATTTGTGGAAAGAGACTATATATAGGCTCCATAATTCGCAAACAGCAGGTCATTTAGGCATCAAAGCAACAATTCAGGAATTTAGAAAGCGATTTTATTATCCAGGCTTCACCGAACGTTTCATTAGTTTCATCAAAAACTGCCTTACTTGTCTCCAATTGAATAGAGTTTCAAAAAGCCATATCACACCTAAGCTGCAACTAGTCGGTTCACTACAATCATACCCAGGAGATATGCTCCAAATTGATTTAGTAGGCCCCCTAAAGTCCTCAGAATATAAGTATGTTTTGAGTGGAATAGATGTCTTCACAAAGTATCGATTTGCAGTTCACATAAATAAGTGCTAATAAATAATAGATAAGCAAATAAATATCACATAAATAAGTGCCATATTGAGAAAACTAGAACTAGAAGCCCGAGTACAGTAAATAAATGAGCAAATAAACACAGGAAGGCCAACCAGAAAACAGTTGAACACCCTGAAGAGCCACATCAGCAGAAGACTGTCCAAAAACATAGTTGTTATTATTGAAACACGAAAATGTTACTTACACTTGTCTTGAATCTCGTACTTTTCGGCCCCACTTTTGAGACTCCGATCAACACAGAAGAAGCGTTGGCCCAAGGAATAATCTTCCACAAGGAAGGAAAGATCCTTATTACTGAGAAGTTTATCAATGCAGAGTTTTTAGTACCGTTTCAGCGGTATAACTTTACAGTACGACAACAAGTAGAGACCCTACTTCTTGAACTCTCAAAGAAATGGATAACACAATCAGAGTTCAGCAACATGACGCACCACGTACCGAAACCAGACAGAAGTCTTCAATATTGACTGGCTTTACTCGAAGATCCTAAAGGAAACAATCGAAGCCGAAATTGAAGTCTTTAAACTACGCAATGAAACCGAAAAACTCCTCACCAGAGTCGAAGAGGACCCCCGAAACAGACAGAAAAGAGTCGCCCGCTTGCTATGGAAGCCGCAGTCGCTGGAATTGGACTCTTCGGTCCAGGAATAGCAATGAGCAGCGGAGGATGCGGTGGAATCACAGGAATTTTCGGTTCATGCCAACGAACGTCTCAAAACGCTGAAAATATCGATCGATTAGCCAACAGTTTTAACAGCCTCAACGACTCTGTCATGGAAATTGGCGCACAAACAGATGAGAAATTCTTTCTAGTTGCTGACGAACTTGCAAAGCTTTATAAAGTTCAAAACGAAATGCAAGAAAACCAGAACAGAAACTGGAAACTAGTTGAGGAACAATTCGCAATTGTAGACCAGAATCTGAACGCAATAGCAACATGCATGGAAATTCAAGCAACACAACAACAATTGAACTTTAACTTTGACACAGCAGCATCATTACTTCTTACTCTTTATGCAGATATAAAGTTATCGAGCAGCCTAATATTCTTTCCGAATTAATGTTATAAATGCTATTCCTACTTTACTCGATAAACGTCTTCCAATCTCTTTAGTACCGCGAAAATCTTTGATAAAGATCCTGGATGCAGTCCATGATAGCCAAAAGAACGCCCCAGATCGTCTAACTTTGGAAATACCCATGACTGGCATACTTTCGTACTACGATGCGAAATTAGTACAAGAGATTTCGACAGTTGAAGACGGACTTTTACTGACATTAGCCATTCCCCTAGCCTCTAGCCAGACAGTGTTTAAAGTTTATCGTGCAAATGTAATCCCTATGCCCCAGAAGGACTCTGTAGACGCCTTACAATGGGTGATCGAGGAAGAGTACTTAGCAAACATTTAATGGACTCAGTTCCAAACATAAACGAACTACCGAAATATGAATCAAGCACTGATGCCAACCTCGATTTACTAAAGAAAGTCAAAACAGAATTTATCTATTCAAATCGAAAGTTATCAACAGAATTACTTGACGATATAGCGAAGCCTATTACTACTTAAATGAAGTCATTTAAACCAGCACTAATTGACAAACTTGAATCTTACGTCCCGATTAAACTTTCTCTTTCGCTAACAATCATTGTCTTTATCGGAAATCTAGCCCTACATATTCTCTTCATGTACTTATACCATAAAGTAGCCTTTGTACGACGAATGGTACCAAATTTCATGAAGCTTAACGGAACCAATGTACCGCTAAACCCAGTAGTTTCCGTACCCAAACATCTGAAAGCAGACGTCGTTACAAATCTAGCCAAACAACTAAAGCAACCGCCAACAGTCATCTCTCCAGAAGAACTTGGAACCCTCAAACGACAACGACGAAATTCAATGCCAGCAGCCTCTACCATGTCACTCAACACCATGGATCGATTCAACACAGAAGACGAACTGGACAACCAAGCTTAACCCCGAGACGAGAGTATACTTTAAATTCTTTGAAGTCTTATATAGTTCAACAAGTATTAATCCTTTAATTGACTAAGTATCCATCCCTTCACTCATTAAGTTCCTATCACAAGTGCTTTGAATCATCACACCAGTGCTTCAATCCCAAAAATTAACCCGTGCTTTAAACCATTCATTCAACCAGTATCCTTCTCCTACCCATTCTCAAAGTTTAGAGCCATTATTCAGTGAAATAACCATAATTATTTCCGGTGCTAATTCCCGTTATTCTCTTAATCTTAACTTTAACTTATGTCTCATGCTTTCCTTCCGAAATAGCGCATCTTCAACATCCTTAATGTTCCTTCAAAGCCTTTAATCTTGTCTTAACCTTCTCCATTTTAATCTTTATCTCAATTTGTCTTAACGTAAACTTTATTTTCTCTCAACTTCCTTAATTGTCTTTAACTTAAATGTTTTCGTTCAAAAACTCTTTTCTAAGAAAACATAAATTGGGTGGCTCCAACAAAAATGTGTGTAACCTCATACTCGTGCAGATTATATGTTATAGAAAAATTGTAAAACCCCAGTTCCTTCTCAAAATTTTCATGGAAAATTTTCATAAAGTCCGGTAGTGTCACGCCCCTATTTCGTCCCTCATAGTTACGTGATGATATTCCTTTAAATATCCATAAATAAGTGCTTTAATCTAGTTCATATTCATTTAGGTTCAAGGCCTTATATAGCCAGTATTTCCATCTAGGCCTGTGGCCCCAAATTTGTTTATCTTTATGAAAAACAACCGCAGAGTGACAGTTTTACTAGCAAACATCAAGTGCCTAAAAGCCTCAATATTTACTTTTTTGAGTTTCTTGAAGATAAATTTGCATAATTAGTAAATAACTTCATGAGAGATTATGTACTTGGTGGAGTAATTATTCTGATAAAGTAGGTGCTAATACGGAACTTGTATATGTACTTAACAAACGTCAAGAGACGTACAAAAGCCGGAAATTGCCCAACTTGTAGATCAGTAAATATTTGCGAAGGACCAATACAACTCGAGGCATAGTCCTGCGGAACTTACGATCACCAGAACACCCGAGAAACAGCCTGACTATCAGTTGCTAATAAAACTCAGCAAAAACTTAAACTTCTTATTCTTTCATTGAAACTTTGTCTTTATTTTCTGATATAATAATTAAAGATTGAACTGGAAATTCTCTTAAAACTTCTAAATTTGACAGACTTTGTTAGAGTAGAAATTGAGACTGATAAAACTCTAAAATACAAGGCAAACTAGTGGATATATCATGCATCCGAACTGCTCAGTAAAAGGCTGTTAATAGCTAATTTCATTAAAATATATCCCCTAAAAATCGCACTGTGAAACATCAAAGTAAGCCCTTGAAAATGACAATAATTATTCCAAGTTATCTCTCAAATTTACCTCAATAACACCATAGAATAATGATTCTAAAAATCAGTGCGTAACAAAATCCATATCTTCTTAATTCTGTATTGAATTTAATGTTTCGAAAAGATTAATCTCCTTGGATTTCGATCGGTGACACTAGACATAGTCCAGAGTTTAGTATACCAAACCTCAGACCAAAGATGAGCGATCAAAATTTCTTTGTCCAATCTACGACATCCCTGACCAAATCCTCAATAATCTATCACAATTGATTCTTAAGAGCTTTAACTAAATCGAGAGTTGTACATGAGTTCTAGGCTCGTGCGAAACTTGCAATCCTTATAGGGAACGTATTGCCAAATGGTCCACAATTGAGAGGAAGCCACTACTAGTACTGCTACTACCTTATGATCTCACTGTGTTCATGTTTGCAAACGTCAGCGGGTCTGGTTCATCAACACAATGATTTACTACACACCGCCACAAATTTTGAATATTATTTTAAGTTGGTAACTGTTTAATTGCTTTTGAACGAAGTTCATAGCAATTATTGTAAACGTGTGTCTTTTTTATGCAAAAGTTTCGCGTGGCAGTTTTGACTTTTCGAGTGACTTTTACGCCCTTGACTTTTTGCGTTTCGCGTGATCTAAAATTCTCTCTCAATCGCAATTTCAAGCAGCTGAATTCAATTGGCGGCAATTTAATACTAAAAGTCAAATGAAAAGTGCGCCGAAACTGATGCCATTTTTACTTTAAATCTTAATAGTGGTATATGTTAACCTCTAATGTGGTTCTTTGAAGCCCACTATTGAACTTCTTAGTCCCATTTAGGTCCCCCCCCCCCCCGACTGAAGCAGGCTGCATTTGATTAGAGCTCCCACTAGTCGTTCGAGAGCAATTCTTCCGACGTTTAGTCGGTTATGTTGACATGTTGTCAAAAAGTTTCTCTTAACATCTTTGAGCTTGTTGTTTTTTCGGAATCAAATATTAAATTTTGGGCGTTTTCTGACTTATTAGATTCATTAATATACAGGTTAGATAAATTTCGAGTCATCTATGTGAAAAGCTTTCAAGTACGTAAGATTTGTGAACAAATTGTCTTAATTGCTCACAAACAAAGTTCGAAAAAATTTTGGTCCTCAAAAACAATAAAAACAGGAAAAGCAGTCACTGAAAAGTTCTCTTTACTGGTCTCGAACTGTACAAATCCTAAAACTGTTGAGAAAACAAAATCAATTTGTTGAGAAGACAAAATCAACAAATTAAATTTTTTAAGTAATTCCTATTGCACGCCCTAAGCTTAAGCTAGCATCCCTTAGAATTTTCTCCTTTGCAAATCTTTGATGAATTTTCTGCGCAAGTTTTGCTACGATGAGGGTTGAAAATGAGATCTCAACATATGGGAACTCATTTTTTTGTATAAAGAGGAAGAAGATTCAAGAAAGATACTTGAATCTGATGACGTCCAATATAAGTATGATAGTTTTAATTATTTTTATTGAATGAACTGCTTAATGTTAACAAGAGAACTTGCGGGGTTCTTTGCGATTCCAAATTGAAAAAGAGAATTTCGTTAAAAACATTTTATTCTTCATTTTAAGTTAGTTAAAATTGCCTGATGATGTTTAATAATTACTTTTGGAAAAGCACTATGAGGAAATTCATTGTTGAGACTCGAGATTATGAGTATAAACTGACATCGATTTATCTTTCCTAAAAATATAGAAAAGTTTTTCTCTAATTTTTGTTGTAGCTTTTCTATATTTTTTTTTAGAAAAAGCTGTTTTTCTTATCCACAAGTTGCTAAAGAATTATAATGGTTTTTCAGTCGTCTCGACTTTTGTCTCTACATCCATTTTTACTTTGTTTTGTCTGAAATCAAGTCTAACTACACTGCAGTTTTGAAAAGATGTAGTGATCAAATGTCGATTTATCCAATTGAGTTTTCCCCAAATTTTTGGATGAAAAAAAATTAAACGAAAACGTACCATATTTTGGGAAATTAAATTGAAATAAGAGGTTTATTAAGCGTGAACTTATAAATTCATAGGAGGCTAATTGAACCTGTTATTTCCAACTAACTTTCCAAGTCTTAATCCGCAACCTTGTTGAAAAATTCAGAAAACTTCTTTTTTCAAATAATTTATCTCATTCTGTTTCTGCGTCACTGATTCTGTTGGAACGTTGTGCCATTCATCGACTCGAACTATCGGACTTGCTTGAGCAATTGTTAGATATGATAAAACTCGTTATAGAGGTTATTGATTGCTCTCAAACAAAGATAGTAGCAATTATAGTAGTCTTGCGAATTTTTAATGTGATTTTTCGGTTGAACGATTTTTTGTCTGACCCATTTGTCTTCTCGTCATCAAAAACGGGATAAACAGGTAGCGCTCGGAAGACATTAAGTTCTCTTAGAGCCCTAAGCTTAACTATACTTTATCAATGCGATCCACCAAAACTGTTTTTAGGAGTCGAATTCATAGTGTGAAGAGCGGTTCTTAGTCTTAAAAGATTGACCTTCTCTGTCAACCCCACCCCCCCCCTCAGTCACCCCCAACCCCCCTTCCCCAAACTCTTTCACCCTCGATCAGCACGGCGATTTGGAACGCCCTCTCGTCCAGTTCTCGCACAGCCCAACACCTCGTCATTTGTGCCCCCCCCCCCCTCCAATCCTTTGACTCCTTCACTCTGCTCACACCCAACTGATGAATTTCTAAGCCTCAGCTGGCTACTCCCGAAGCCCACCGCTCGCCAGTCGATTGATCGATTGAGAGCAATTCACCTGACGTTTGTTGGTTATGTTTGAACAAGAATTCGTTTTCTCGATTTTGTTTTTTTGTTCACGTGCGGCAATTAGATTTTGTGTTCGCTGTTTTTCGAGTTTTCTGATTGAGATTTTTTTTTTGAATGACTTCCCGAATCAATTCCTGGTCAATTCCAGCTCTTGTTTTTTGCTTAGTCAATATATGTTTGACCCCCTCAATCACCCTCGGATAGGTGTAAAAAATCAATTAACCATGATAAACTAAAAATCATATACTAAATTACCTAAAAATCAAATAATAGGGGTCATAATCTACCGGGGTTGATGATAGCTGCAGTTCTAATTTATGTCTTGGTGTTTGTTTCAGGTGCGCTAGTGCAGTTACTGACTTGTTCGACTGTTCACCATCTCATGTCTCTCTGCGGTCACAGTTCCTCCTTGATAGGCAAGCTAGCACACGTTGGAGACAGAGTTGCCATTTTCATATTCATAGCTGCTTCTTACACACCCTGGTTGGTCTTGCGAAGCTATGGGGCTGTCAACCCTCGTGAGTGTTTTTTGGTATTCGAAAAGCAAAAAAAATCTAAAAATAATTAAACTGTAAAGCAAAATAATTGGATTAGCAGTTGGTAAATTGACGTTGTATCGCAAATGTAGTATCAAAAAAAGTATATCGCAAATGACAGGTAATGCAATTTTGTTTCAAAAAAGGCTGGGGATCCTCAAGTAACGCTTTGTTGGCCGCACTAAGCCGTCGTTATGGTGTCTCTACAGGAGTCGAAGTATAATACAAGAAAGGTTTCCCTATCATCGTTTTCTCTGGTCAAGAAGGTTTGTCCAAAATATTGGAATCGGATCTAAGATATATTTGAAATTCTTAGAAGACCACGTGTCTATTGAAGCCTTCGTGTTTTATTTAACTAGCAGGCACTTACCATAGTTGATAGTGGGATATGCTCAATAAATTAAATAATATGGTTTATAATAATGAGTTTTGTACTTCGATATCAATTACCCAAGGCAGTAAAATTGGTACGATTGATTTTGATCAAAGATTTATTGTTGCTTTTAAAACGACTTGCTTGCAGAGAAAATTTGAAAATTAAAGTTCAAAGCTTAAGTGGGTATATAACAAATATGTAATAAGTTTTAATGGCTTTCTTGTAACAAAGCTAAGTCTGATATAAAACTTGTTGGTATTGTTTTAACTTCGAGTTCTTAGTTTGAGAGTATTTCTTGTGACCGTCAGTTCAAGAATGATCTCCGTTTCGACTGCCATTACTCAATTTTTTCTCTGAGACCAATTGTGTAAACTTACCACTGTTAATTTTGAACTCAAATTGTGTGAATGGTAAATCGTCAGTTAAGTTCTAAAGTTCACTGTACTCGTAAAATTAGTCTATTTGTCACCTGTCGTTAATTGGTCTGGAACGAAGTTTGAAGCAATTATTGTATTCCAGAAAAAATGTTTTCTCGAACGTTTTTCTAGAATGATCTTACGCACGACCAAGTGATTTCACTTTTCTTCGAAAGAGGTATTAACTGGTAAAGCCCGAGGGCAATTAGTCGCTGTGACCCTTATTAAACAATTAGTGTAAAGTATTGACCTTCTCTGTCAACCCCCCCCCCCCTCAGTCACCCCCAACCCCCCTTCCCCAAACTCTTTCACCCTCGATCAGCACGGCGATTTGGAACGCCCTCTCGTCCAGTTCTCGCACAGCCCAACACCTCGTCATTTGTGCCCCCCCCCCCCCAATCCTTTGACTCCTTCACTCTGCTCACACCCAACTGATGAATTTCTAAGCCTCAGCTGGCTACTCCCGAAGCCCACCGCTCGCCAGTCGATTGATCGATTGAGAGCAATTCACCTGACGTTTGTTGGTTATGTTTGAACAAGAATTCGTTTTCTCGATTTTGTTTTTTGTTCACGTGCGGCAATTAGATTTTGTGTTCGCTGTTTTTCGAGTTTTCTGATTGAGATTTTTTTCTGAATGACTTCCCGAATCAATTCCTGGTCAATTCCAGCTCTTGTTTTTTGCTTAGTCAATATATGTTTGACCCCCTCAATCACCCTCGGATAGGTGTAAAAAATCAATTAACCATGATAAACTAAAAATCATATACTAAATTACCTAAAAATCAAATAATAGGGGTCATAATCTACCGGGGTTGATGATAGCTGCAGTTCTAATTTATGTCTTGGTGTTTGTTTCAGGTGCGCTAGTGCAGTTACTGACTTGTTCGACTGTTCACCATCTCATGTCTCTCTGCGGTCACAGTTCCTCCTTGATAGGCAAGCTAGCACACGTTGGAGACAGAGTTGCCATTTTCATATTCATAGCTGCTTCTTACACACCCTGGTTGGTCTTGCGAAGCTATGGGGCTGTCAACCCTCGTGAGTGTTTTTTGGTATTCTAAAAGCAAAAAAAATCTAAAAATAATTAAACTGTAAAGCAAAATAATGGGATTAGCAGTTGGTAAATTGACGTTGTATCGCAAATGTAGTATCAAAAAAAAGTATATCGCAAATGACAGGTAATGCAATTTTGTTTCAAAAAAGGCTGGGGATCCTCAAGTAACGCTTTGTTGGCCGCACTAAGCCGTCGTTATGGTGTCTCTACAGGAGTCGAAGTATAATACAAGAAAGGTTTCCCTATCATCGTTTTCTCTGGTCAAGAAGGTTTGTCCAAAATATTGGAATCGGATCTAAGATATATTTGAAATTCTTAGAAGACCACGTGTCTATTGAAGCCTTCGTGTTTTATTTAACTAGCAGGCACTTACCATAGTTGATAGTGGGATATGCTCAATAAATTAAATAATATGGTTTATAATAATGAGTTTTGTACTTCGATATCAATTACCCAAGGCAGTAAAATTGGTACGATTGATTTTGATCAAAGATTTATTGTTGCTTTTAAAACGACTTGCTTGCAGAGAAAATTTGAAAATTAAAGTTCAAAGCTTAAGTGGGTATATAACAAATATGTAATAAGTTTTAATGGCTTTCTTGTAACAAAGCTAAGTCTGATATAAAACTTGTTGGTATTGTTTTAACTTCGAGTTCTTAGTTTGAGAGTATTTCTTGTGACCGTCAGTTCAAGAATGATCTCCGTTTCGACTGCCATTACTCAATTTTTTCTCTGAGACCAATTGTGTAAACTTACCACTGTTAATTTTGAACTCAAATTGTGTGAATGGTAAATCGTCAGTTAAGTTCTAAAGTTCACTGTACTCGTAAAATTAGTCTATTTGTCACCTGTCGTTAATTGGTCTGGAACGAAGTTTGAAGCAATTATTGTATTCCAGAAAAAATGTTTTCTCGAACGTTTTTCTAGAATGATCTTACGCACGACCAAGTGATTTCACTTTTCTTCGAAAGAGGTATTAACTGGTAAAGCCCGAGGGCAATTAGTCGCTGTGACCCTTATTAAACAATTAGTGTAAAGTACACCTCCAAGCTGCTTATTTCTTGAAAAGCATTATTAGTTATTTTCTTTTGAAAGTAATGATACAATTTTATATCAGAATTTCATTTTTGTAGCAACTTTTTTGTCCTTGGTCCCAGTGGTCTCTTTTACTAAGAGTCTCAACAGTCTTGCGCTGTCCTTTTCCACAATCTTCGGGCTAACTTTTATTTTCCAAACCCTCCAATTAGCGGTCGTTTATGCGCACAAAATGAAATTGTATTATTTCAATGTTCGTAAAAAACTGAAATAATCCTTTAAGCGACAATTTGTTTGGTTGTTTTGGAAAAATGAGTCCTAAACATCTGACGTCATGTTCACTGCAAATCAGTTTCTGTATTCGTGCAATTTGTGACTGGATTGCGTGCGTACTGTTATTTTCACACTTGAGCGAGTTTTACTTTTTGTTCTTTACTGGAGCGAGTTTTTGTTTGCACGAATAGTTATTTAGTCTAGCATGACTTGCCTCACTCTCAAAATGACTTTCCTCCCTCGAATTACTTTTTGAATTCATAATTTAAAGGAGTTTTGGTCAATTCAGGATATCAAAATCTAATTAAAATTTATGAAGGCAGCTTTACAGTACAGAAATCTAATAACTCAGTTTCCGACGTCACAAATATTTGAATAAAACTTTCTTTCAAAAGTTTTTGGGTCCCATTATTTCCATTTGTCTTTTGAGACTACAGGCCTATGAAGATATCAAAGCATTTTTCTGGTAATCTGTCAGC
The DNA here is from genome assembly GCF_964194025.1 of Convolutriloba macropyga. Taxonomy (NCBI): domain Eukaryota; kingdom Metazoa; phylum Xenacoelomorpha; order Acoela; family Convolutidae; genus Convolutriloba; species Convolutriloba macropyga. The sequence goes on from NC_134482.1 coordinate 10,727,215, forward strand.
CATTTTTATTCAGTCCCATTATTTTGCTTTCCAAAATACGTACATGCTCAATAGAAAGCGTATGTGGGGCACAATTGTTTTTTTTTTAAATGAAACCAGCTCAATTTAATTTTTGGGGTACTAAGTTTTTTGATTGCTCTCAAACGAAGTTTGTAGCAATTATATTATTCCTGTCTGTCTTTTTTAATGCGATTTTTTGCTGGACAATTTTTCGTCTGACGCATTTGATTTTCGTCCTCAAAAATGGGATAAACAGGTAGCGCCCAGCGGGCATTAAGTGCTCTTAGAGCCTTTCAGCTCACTAGTCTTCAAGTATGCGGTTCACAGAATCTGTTTTGAAGACTTATACTTATGGTGCGAAGGGCGGTTCATAGAGATTGACCCCCCCCCCCCCCCACTGTTACCACCCCCATCAGCCCCCCCCCCCTCGGTGCATCCCCCCGCTGCGCTGATTTACGCCCCTTCATTTAACTAAAGCTAGCCTCACTGACTAGCTACTGACGAAGCCAACCGCTCGCCGGTCGTTTGAGAGCAATTTTCCCGACGTTAGTTTTCATCTTTTTCGGCTGAAAATATTCCAATCATTTTAGGTCAATTTATTTTCCGGTTTTTTCATTAATTTAAATTTTTCGTGCCTATTAGAACTTGATGTTTGTTACTGAATTATTGTAGAAAGAAGAATTAGCGCAGCAAGAACTTAACAGCTAAGAAACGATTAAAAAAGCTTTGAGTTAGAAGAAAACGGACTTGTATTTTTAGTGATGGCGTTATGTTATGCCTACTGGACCTAACTGTTTGAATGCAGTGCCATCAATGAATTACTGGCACTGGCGTTTCATCGGTGGAATATAATTTTCTAAGGGACTTTAATTTCTATGAACATTTACTCGTTAAAGACCAATTGTGTGCATCTAAGTGGTGCCAAACTTTTATGCCCTAATTCTTGAGTATTATTCTTGAGTTATTAATTTCGAATATCAATTTTGAGAAAGCTCCTTTAGGGCTTTTTCTTTATAGACCGTATGGGTCATAAAATTGACAGTACGTATCTAACCCAAAAAATCGAGTCGTCTCTTAAAGGACTTTTGGTCAATCTGCCTATCTTGTTTCTTCTGTTGTTTCAATTCATGGAAGGCCACAAGCGTCTATTGTGGCTAATTTTTTCTTTCAAATTATTCACGTCTAAGAACTCAATAATACGTCACCCTCTGCGGTAGTGCGAAAATGCAGAAAGTTTGAAGTGCTGGTTTTCAATTAATTCAGTCCGGAAATTGCTTTCCAAACTAAGCATTATGTTCGAAACGTTGTTGAACATAATTTAGTAATAGGAGTTGGTTTCCTATTCCTTCTGAAAAAATCGAAAAAAATTTGAAGATTATTTGTAAAAAAAAGTTTGTTTTGGCTACGGTGAAGAAGCATCTGTGAACTAGCAGAGAACTGCATTTTTTCATAAAATTTGGTTGTGCTTGATTTCAGTTCTACAGGTAGAAGGCGTTTAAGCAAAGATTTGAAGCGAGAAACAATAAACCGAGCTTGAAACATGCTTTTGAAAATTCTTCTAATTAAACGTTGAATGATTCTAATTTTTCTGAATATGCGTTGTTTTAACGCTGAAACTCATTCAAAAAAAGAACGTACACAAATTTTTGTTCGAAAAATAAGTCTAGCGAATAATCATTTTTATGATCCCAAGTACTTTTAGTACATTGACCTGAATGATATTTAAAATATTTATGCTACTTATAAGTGATGCCTTGTGTGTTTATTCTTGTCGATAATTGAGTTCAAGATGCACCTTTTTTTCACAATGAAGATGCAACCAAATGTTCTTTTATTCCGTTGCTTTCCCCCTCTTATTAAGCAATCTATTTGAAACTCAAGCTTCCCATGATATGGAAGCTAAGATAAAAAAATCATTTTTTTAAAATTCTATCCAGTGTTTTAAAATTTGACAGTTTAGAGCTTTGTGCAAAAACACAATATCGATTCTAAACATAAGACTTTAGGTTCAAAAATTAGTAGGCTTTGCAATTATTGTAAACCTGTTGGTCTTTTTTGTGCAAAATTTTCTCTTGACCGTTTTGACTTTTCAAGTCATTTTGGCACCTTAAACTTTTGGTTTTATGTGATCTAAATGTTTCTCATTCACGAGTGTCAGCAGCTGAACTCAACTGGCGGCAGTTCGCTACTAAAATTCAAATGAAAATTGGCGCCTAAATGGGTGTAATAGGGTTCGAAATCGATTCTTCCGACGTTAGTCATTTTTATGTTTCGGGAATAAAACCAATTGACCTCAGGGTATAAAGTCGCTTTTGAAAGAATTAAGTCTCTTGTACCTCCTATATTTCCGGCACGACATCTGAATTTTCTTGTAAACTGAAAATTGGAGGAAAAAAACGAAAAACTGTTTTGTCGTACAGACTTGATTTAGACTTAATGAACTCCCAATTTTGAAAAAAAAAAACATTCTCCATTGCAAAAAAGAGAATAGATGTATCTTGGGCGAAAGTTATGTAAAATTGGTGGTTCTGAAAGGTTTCTATTTTCATGCATGAACAAAAGCGTATCTAAAACAGCTCAGTACTAATGTTTTTTGGAAATTTAAAATATTTTGAAGAATCGAAATAACCTATTGTCTCTGGATAAATTCAACATTTTTGACACGTTGATGAGGTATGCTGGAACCTTCTTAGCTACATTCAAACTCACACGATCCGTCTTGTTTTTGTTTAGAAACGGTGCTGTGGATTATATGGGCTATAGTTGTGATTGGTTTATTCATTCAAGTCTTCTACCACGACGAATACCAAAATGCTGAAGTCTTACTTTACGTAGCTGTTGGAATCGGACCCTCGGCAGTCATCATAGAAAGTATCTGCTTCAACGGGTGGAAAGAACTGGCCTTTGGAGGCGCCATGTACATATTTGGGGTGATATTCTACAAACTAGATGGAATAATGCCCTTCGCACACGCGGTATGGCACTTGTTTGTGATCACGGGGGCGCTCACGCACTACTACGCCATATATACGAACCTCTACAAGAACTCTAGTTTGTGTGTCACAACTAAACCCTTCTTTCTAGAAGCTCTTGGCTTCTAAATGCACAACCAACCAATCTTCTGTATTCACTCTTAAGTATTTTTAATAATGGTTATTATATAATAAAAATCAGATCTATTCTGCAATGCAGACCCCCCCCCCCCCACGTTATTATTTTTGCTCACAAAATATGTGTTTTTATATAGCACGTTACTATGCAAAAATCATCACTTGGGCTTTTGGGAGAGGGGGTTAAAATTTATATACCCAGAAAACTTGGGGGGGGGGCAGAAGAGAGAAGAGATCCTGGAAGTCTTTGGTTATAATAACCGAGGCAATTATGTTATTAAATTTTGAACTTCTCTATAAATCCTCTGAGCTAAACATAATTTCTTTCTTTAAAGAAGCAATGCTGGTCGTTTTTTACAACTTAAATAGATCCCGGGTCGCCACTTCCTAGTAGTCATACAAGGATCATATAAGATGTCATACAAATCATAACGTATTTCCTAGTACGATCCTTGTATGACTACTAGGAAATCATATATGATCCTTGTATGAAATCAAGGAAATCATAAATGCTAACTAATACTGCTCGTAGATCGCAAGCATTCGAAAACCGATAGCCGACCCAATGAAACCACTGCGAGCTGACCTATGACCTATGAAATCATTTATGATCCTTGTATGACTACTAGGAAATCATATATGATCCTTGTATGACTACTAGGAAACCATATATGATCCTTGTATGACTACTAGGAAATCATATATGATCCTTGTATGACTACTAGGAAATCATATATGAGCCTTGTATGACTACTAGGAAATCATATATGATCCTACAAGGATCATATATGATTTCTTAGTAGACATACAAGGATCATAGATGATTTTTTAGTAGTCATACAAGGATCAAATATGATTTCCTAGTAGTCATACAAGGATCATATATGGTTTCCTAGTAGTCATACAAGGATCATAAATACTACTAAGAAATCACGCACAGGGCAAGGTCCCAGATAAGCCGGGACCTAAACAGCACAAGAAAGAAAGCAATGGTAGCACCAATAAAGAAAGGGCTGGGTCCCAGATAAGCCGGGACCTAAAGAACACAAGCAGGCGAGAACATGAGAGGCACTCCATGAGTGATTTCGATGCAACGGTAGCAACTGCTGGCTACCGGGGCACCAAAAACACTCAAATAGTGCATCTCAGAAAAGGAAAGGGGAGCTCCGGTTAAGCCAGAGCACAAAATCTAAAGGGGCTAGTCCCAGATAAGCCGGGATCTAAACAAAACAAAAACAGGAAAGCAAAAAAGAGCAAACAAACGAAAAGGCGGGGCTGTCCCAGATAAGCCGGGATCTAAACAGCACAAGAAAGAAAGCAATGGTAGCACCAATAAAGAAAGGGCTGGGTCCCAGATAAGCCGGGACCTAAAGAACACAAGCAGGAAAGAACATGAGAGGCACTCCATGAGTGATTTTGATGCAACGGTAGCAACTGCTGGCTACCGGGGCACCAAAAACACTCAAATAGTGCATCTCAGAAAAGGAAAGGGGAGCTCCGGTTAAGCCAGAGCACAAAATCTAAAGGGGCTAGTCCCAGATAAGCCGGGATCTAAACAAAACAAAAACAGGAAAGCAAAAAAGAGCAAACAAACGAAAAGGCGGGGCTGTCCCAGATAAGCCGGGATCTAAACAGCACAAGAAAGAAAGCAATGGTAGCACCAATAAAGAAAGGGCTGGGTCCCAGATAAGCCGGGACCTAAAGAACACAAGCAGGAGAGAACATGAGAGGCACTCCATGAGTGATTTCGATGCAACGGTAGCAACTGCTGGCTACCGGGGCACCAAAAACACTCAAATAGTGCATCTCAGAAAAGGAAAGGGGAGCTCCGGTTAAGCCAGAGCACTAAATCTAAAGGGGCTAGTCCCAGATAAGCCGGGATCTAAACAAAACAAAAACAGGAAAGCGAAAAAGAGCAAACAAACGAAAAGGCGGGGCTGTCCCAGATAAGCCGGGATCTAAACAGCACAAGAAAGAAAGCAATGGTAGCACCAATAAAGAAAGGGCTGGGTCCCAGATAAGCCGGGACCTAAAGAACACAAGCAGGAGAGAACATGAGAGGCACTCCATGAGTGATTTTGATGCAACGGTAGCAACTGCTGGCTACCGGGGCACCAAAAACACTCAAATAGTGCATCTCAGAAAAGGAAAGGGGAGCTCCGGTTAAGCCAGAGCACAAAATCTAAAGGGGCTAGTCCCAGATAAGCCGGGATCTAAACAAAACAAAAACAGGAAAGCAAAAAAGAGCAAACAAACGAAAAGGCGGGGCTGTCCCAGATAAGCCGGGATCTAAACAGCACAAGAAAGAAAGCAATGGTAGCACCAATAAAGAAAGGGCTGGGTCCCAGATAAGCCGGGACCTAAAGAACACAAGCAGGAGAGAACATGAGAGGCACTCCATGAGTGATTTCGATGCAACGGTAGCAACTGCTGGCTACCGGGGCACCAAAAACACTCAAATAGTGCATCTCAGAAAAGGAAAGGGGAGCTCCGGTTAAGCCAGAGCACTAAATCTAAAGGGGCTAGTCCCAGATAAGCCGGGATCTAAACAAAACAAAAACAGGAAAGCGAAAAAGAGCAAACAAACGAAAAGGCGGGGCTGTCCCAGATAAGCCGGGATCTAAACAGCACAAGAAAGAAAGCAATGGTAGCACCAATAAAGAAAGGGCTGGGTCCCAGATAAGCCGGGACCTAAAGAACACAAGCAGGAGAGAACATGAGAGGCACTCCATGAGTGATTTTCATGCAACGGTAGCAACTGCTGGCTACCGGGGCACCAAAAACACTCAAATAGTGCATCTCAGAAAAGGAAAGGGGAGCTCCGGTTAAGCCAGAGCACAAAATCTAAAGGGGCTAGTCCCAGATAAGCCGGGATCTAAACAAAACAAAAACAGGAAAGCGAAAAAGAGCAAACAAACGAAAAGGCGGGGCTGTCCCAGATAAGCCGGGATCTAAACAGCACAAGAAAGAAAGCAATGGTAGCACCAATAAAGAAAGGGCTGGGTCCCAGATAAGCCGGGACCTAAAGAACACAAGCAGGAAAGAACATGAGAGGCACTCCATGAGTGATTTTGATGCAACGGTAGCAACTGCTGGCTACCGGGGCACCAAAAACACTCAAATAGTGCATCTCAGAAAAGGAAAGGGGAGCTCCGGTTAAGCCAGAGCACTAAATCTAAAGGGGCTAGTCCCAGATAAGCCGGGATCTAAACAAAACAAAAACAGGAAAGCGAAAAAGAGCAAACAAACGAAAAGGCGGGGCTGTCCCAGATAAGCCGGGATCTAAACAGCACAAGAAAGAAAGCAATGGTAGCACCAATAAAGAAAGGGCTGGGTCCCAGATAAGCCGGGACCTAAAGAACACAAGCAGGAGAGAACATGAGAGGCACTCCATGAGTGATTTCGATGCAACGGTAGCAACTGCTGGCTACCGGGGCACCAAAAACACTCAAATAGTGCATCTCAGAAAAGGAAAGGGGAGCTCCGGTTAAGCCAGAGCACTAAATCTAAAGGGGCTAGTCCCAGATAAGCCGGGATCTAAACAAAACAAAAACAGGAAAGCGAAAAAGAGCAAACAAACGAAAAGGCGGGGCTGTCCCAGATAAGCCGGGATCTAAACAGCACAAGAAAGAAAGCAATGGTAGCACCAATAAAGAAAGGGCTGGGTCCCAGATAAGCCGGGACCTAAAGAACACAAGCAGGAGAGAACATGAGAGGCACTCCATGAGTGATTTTGATGCAACGGTAGCAACTGCTGGCTACCGGGGCACCAAAAACACTCAAATAGTGCATCTCAGAAAAGGAAAGGGGAGCTCCGGTTAAGCCAGAGCACTAAATCTAAAGGGGCTAGTCCCAGATAAGCCGGGATCTAAACAAAACAAAAACAGGAAAGCGAAAAAGAGCAAACAAACGAAAAGGCGGGGCTGTCCCAGATAAGCCGGGATCTAAACAGCACAAGAAAGAAAGCAATGGTAGCACCAATAAAGAAAGGGCTGGGTCCCAGATAAGCCGGGACCTAAAGAACACAAGCAGGAGAGAACATGAGAGGCACTCCATGAGTGATTTTGATGCAACGGTAGCAACTGCTGGCTACCGGGGCACCAAAAACACTCAAATAGTGCATCTCAGAAAAGGAAAGGGGAGCTCCGGTTAAGCCAGAGCACAAAATCTAAAGGGGCTAGTCCCAGATAAGCCGGGATCTAAACAAAACAAAAACAGGAAAGCAAAAAAGAGCAAACAAACGAAAAGGCGGGGCTGTCCCAGATAAGCCGGGATCTAAACAGCACAAGAAAGAAAGCAATGGTAGCACCAATAAAGAAAGGGCTGGGTCCCAGATAAGCCGAGACCTAAAGAACACAAGCAGGAGAGAACATGAGAGGCACTCCATGAGTGATTTTGATGCAACGGTAGCAACTGCTGGCTACCGGGGCACCAAAAACACTCAAATAGTGCATCTCAGAAAAGGAAAGGGGAGCTCCGGTTAAGCCAGAGCACAAAATCTAAAGGGGCTATTCCCAGATAAGCCGGGATCTAAACAAAACAAAAACAGGAAAGCGAAAAAGAGCAAACAAACGAAAAGGCGGGGCTGTCCCAGATAAGCCGGGATCTAAACAGCACAAGAAAGAAAGCAATGGTAGCACCAATAAAGAAAGGGCTAGGTCCCAGATAAGCCGGGACCTTAAGAACACAAGCAGGAGAGAACATGAGAGGCACTCCATGAGTGATTGCGATGCAACGGTAGCAACTGCTGGCTACCGGGGCACCAAAAATACTCAAATAGTGCATCTCAGAAAAGGAAAGGGGAGCTCCGGTTAAGCCAGAGCACTAAATCTAAAGGGGCTAGTCCCAGATAAGCCGGGATCTAAACAAAACAAAAACAGGAAAGCGAAAAAGCAAACAAACGAAAAGGCGGGGCCTTTTCGTTTGTTTGCGTGAAACTGCATACCGACACTCTTTTGAGCGCAAAATTTGACAACGACATGAGTACTTTTTTCGTAGACCACCCAGATCAAAAATTCCTGCTGATTCAGAACTTACTAGGATGCTTACACCCCTACTCCAGCCCTCATTCAATTTGAACAAGTCCTTGACTAGATTGAAAAACACTTTTCGTGAAACTACATTCCGAGACATTTATAGGCGCGAAATTTGACAACGACATGAGTTCTTTTTTCTTGGACAACCCAGATCAAAAATTTTTTCTGATTCAGAACCTACTAGGATGCTTACACCCCTACTCCAGCCCTCATTCAAATTGCACAAGCCCTTGACTAGATTGAAAAACACTTTTCGTGAAACTGCACACCGACACTCTTTTGAGTGCAAAATTTGACAACGACATGAGTACTTTTTCCGTAGACCTTCCAGATCAAAAATTCCTTCTGATTCAGAACCTACTAGGATGCTTACACTCCTACTCCAGCCCTCATTCAATTTGCACAAGTCCTTGACTAGATTGAAAAACACTTTTCGTGAAACTGCACACCGACACCTTTTGAGCGCAAAATTTGACAACGACATGAGTACTTTTTTCGTAGACAACCCAGATCAAAAACTCTTTCTGCTTCAGCACCTACTAGGATGCATACACTCCTACTTTAGCCCTCATTTCATTTGAACAAATCCTTGACAAGATTGAAAAACATTTTTCGTGAAACTGCATACCGACACTCTTTTGAGCGCAAAATTTGACAACGACATGAGTACTTTTTTCGTAGACCACCCAGATCAAAAATTCCTTCTGATTCAGAACATACAAGGATGCCTACACTCCTACTCCAGCCCTCATTCAATTTGCACAAGCCCTTGACTAGATTGAAAAACACTTTTCGTGAAACTGCACACCGACACTCTTTTGAGTGCAAAATTTGACAACGACATGAGTACTTTTTTCTTAGACAACCCAGATCAAATATTCTTTCTGATTCAGAACCTACTAGGATGCTTACACTCCTACTCCAGCCCTCATTCCATTTGAACAAGTCCTTGACTAGATTGAAAAACACTTTTCGTGAAACTGCACACCGACACTCTTTTGAGCGCAAAATTTGACAACGACAGGAGTACATTTTTCGTAGACGACCCAGATCAATATATCTTGCTGTTTCGGCACCTACTAGGATGCATACACTCCTGCTTTAACACTCATTTCGTTTGAACAAGTCCTTGACTAGATTGAAAAACACTTTTCGTGAAACTGCACACCGACACTCTTTTGAGCGCAAAATTTGACAACGACAGGAGTACTTTTTTCGTAGACAACCCAGATCAATATATCTTGCTGTTTCGGCACCTACTAGGATGCATACACTCCTGCTTTAACACTCATTTCGTTTGAACAAGTCCTTGACTAGATTGAAAAACACTTTTCGTGAAACTGCACACCGACACTCTTTTGAGTGCAAAATTTGACAACGACATGAGTTTTTTTTTCGTAGACAACCCAGATCAAAAATTCCTTCTGATTCAGAACATACAAGGATGCCTACACTCCTACTCCAGCCCTCATTCAATTTGCACAAGCCCTTGACTAGATTGAAAAACACTTTTCGTGAAACTGCACACCGACACTCTTTTGAGCGCAAAATTTGACAACGACAGGAGTACTTTTTTCGTAGACAACCCAGATCAATATATCTTGCTGTTTCGGCACCTACTAGGATGCATACACTCCTGCTTTAACACTCATTTCGTTTGAACAAGTCCTTGACTAGATTGAAAAACACTTTTCGTGAAACTGCACACCGACACTCTTTTGAGTGCAAAATTTGACAACGACATGAGTTTTTTTTTCGTAGACAACCCAGATCAAAAATTCCTTCTGATTCAGAACATACAAGGATGCCTACACTCCTACTCCAGCCCTCATTCAATTTGCACAAGCCCTTGACTAGATTGAAAAACACTTTTCGTGAAACTGCACACCGACACTCTTTTGAGTGCAAAATTTGACAACGACATGAGTACTTTTTTCTTAGACAACCCAGATCAAATATTCTTTCTGATTCAGAACCTACTAGGATGCTTACACTCCTACTCCAGCCCTCATTCCATTTGAACAAGTCCTTGACTAGATTGAAAAACACTTTTCGTGAAACTGCACACCGACACTCTTTTGAGCGCAAAATTTGACAACGACAGGAGTACATTTTTCGTAGACGACCCAGATCAATATATCTTGCTGTTTCGGCACCTACTAGGATGCATACACTCCTGCTTTAACACTCATTTCGTTTGAACAAGTCCTTGACTAGATTGAAAAACACTTTTCGTGAAACTGCACACCGACACTCTTTTGAGCGCAAAATTTGACAACGACAGGAGTACTTTTTTCGTAGACAACCCAGATCAATATATCTTGCTGTTTCGGCACCTACTAGGATGCATACACTCCTGCTTTAACACTCATTTCGTTTGAACAAGTCCTTGACTAGATTGAAAAACACTTTTCGTGAAACTGCACACCGACACTCTTTTGAGCGCAAAATTTGACAACGACACTAGTTCTTTTTTCTTGGACAACCCAGATCAAATATTCTTTCTGATTCAGAACCTACTAGGATGCTTACACCCCTACTCCAGCCCTCATTCAAATTGCACAAGCCCTTGACTAGATTGAAAAACACTTTTCGTGAAACTGCACACCGACACTCTTTTGAGTGCAAAATTTGACAACGACATGAGTACTTTTTCCGTAGACCTTCCAGATCAAAAATTCCTTCTGATTCAGAACCTACTAGGATGCTTACACTCCTACTCCAGCCCTCATTCAATTTGCACAAGTCCTTGACTAGATTGAAAAACACTTTTCGTGAAACTGCACACCGACACCTTTTGAGCGCAAAATTTGACAACGACATGAGTACTTTTTTCGTAGACCTTCCAGATCAAAAATTCCTTCTGATTCAGAACCTACTAGGATGCTTACACTCCTACTCCAGCCCTCATTCAATTTGCACAAGTCCTTGACTAGATTGAAAAACACTTTTCGTGAAACTGCACACCGACACTCTTTTGAGTGCAAAATTTGACAACGACATGAGTACTTTTTTCTTAGACAACCCAGATCAAAAATTCCTTCTGATTCAGAACATACAAGGATGCCTACACTCCTACTCCAGCCCTCATTCAATTTGCACAAGCCCTTGACTAGATTGAAAAACACTTTTCGTGAAACTGCACACCGACACTCTTTTGAGTGCAAAATTTGACAACGACATGAGTACTTTTTTCTTAGACAACCCAGATCAAATATTCTTTCTGATTCAGAACCTACTAGGATGCATACACTCCTACTCCAGCCCTCATTCCATTTGAACAAGTCCTTGACTAGATTGAAAAACACTTTTCGTGAAACTGCACACCGACACTCTTTTGAGCGCAAAATTTGACAACGACAGGAGTACTTTTTTCGTAGACAACCCAGATGGATATATCTTGCTGTTTCGGCACCTACTAGGATGCATACACTCCTGCTTTAACACTCATTTCGTTTGAACAAGTCCTTGACTAGATTGAAAAACACTTTTCGTGAAACTGCACACCGACACTCTTTTGAGCGCAAAATTTGACAACGACATGAGTACTTTTTTCGTAGACAACCCAGATCAATAATTCTTTCTGTTTCAGCACCTACTAGGTTGCATACACTCCTACTTTAGCCCTCATTTCATTTGAACAAGTCCTTGACTGGATTGAAAAACACTTTTCGTGAAACTGCATACCGAGACTTTTATAGGCGCGAAATTTGACAACATGAGTACTTTTTTCTTAGACAACCCAGATCAAAAATTCCTCCTGCTTCAGAACCTACTAGGATGCATACACTCCTACTCTAGCCCTAATTTCATTTGAATAAGTCCTTGACTAGATTGAAAAACACTTTTCGTGAAACTGCATACCGAGACTTTTATTGGCGCGAAATTTGACAACGACATGAGTACTTTTTTCGTAGACAACCCAGATCAATAATTCTTTCTGTTTCAGCACCTACTAGGATGCATACACTCCTACTTTAGCTCTCATTTCATTTGAACAAGTCCTTGACTAGATTGAAAAACACTTTTCGTGAAACTGTACCAAAACTCTTTTGAGCGCAAAATTTGACAACGAGATGAGTACTTTTTTCGTAGACCACCCAGATCAAAAATTCCTGCTGATTCAGAACTTACTAGGATCCTTACACTCCTACTCCAGTCCTCATTCAATTTGAACAAGTCCTTGACTAGATTGAAAAACACTTTTCGTGAAACTGCATTCCGAGACATTTATAGGCGCGAAATTTGACAACGACATGAGTATTTTTTCTTAGACAACCCAGATCAAATATTCTTTCTGATTCAGAACCTACTAGGATGCTTACACTCCTACTCCAGCCCTCATTCCATTTGAACAAGTCCTTGACTAGATTGAAAAACCTTTTTCGTGAAACTGCATACCTAAACTCTTTTGAGCGCAAAATTTGACAACGACATGAGTACTTTTTTCGTAGACAACCCAGATCAATAATTCTTTCTGTTTCAGCACCTACTAGGATGCATACACTCCTACTTTAGCCCTCATTTCATTTGAATAAGTCCTTGACTGGATTGAAAAACACTTTTCGTGAAACTGCATACCGAGACTTTTATAGGCGCGAAATTTGACGACATGAGTACTTTTTTCGTAGACAACCCAGATCAAAAATTCCTCCTGCTTCAGAACCTACTAGGATGCATACACTCCTACTCTAGCCCTCATTTCATTTGAACAAGTCCTTGACTAGATTGAAAAACACTTTTCGTGAAACTCAACACCGACACTCTTTTGAGCGCAAAATTTGACAACGACATGAGTACTTTTTTCGTAGACAACCCAGATCAATAATTCTTTCTGTTTCAGTACCTACTAGGATTCATACACTCCTACCTTAGCCCTCATTTCATTTGAATAAGTCCTTGACTGGATTGAAAAACACTTTTCGTGAAACTGCATACCGAGACTTTTATAGGCGCGAAATTTGACAACGACATGAGTACTTTTTTCGTAGACAACCCAGATCAAAAATTCCTCCTGCTTCAGAACCTACTAGGATGCATACACTCCTACTCTAGCCCTCATTTCATTTGAATAAGTCCTTGACTAGATTGAAAAACACTTTTCGTGAAACTGCATACCGAGACTTTTATAGGCGCGAAATTTGACAACGACATGAGTACTTTTTTCGTAGACAACCCAGATCAATAAATCTTTCTGTTTCAGCACCTACTAGGATGCATACACTCCTAGTTTAGCCCTCATTTCATTTGAATAAGTCCTTGACTGGATTGAAAAACACTTTTCGTGAAACTGCACACCGAGACTTTTATAGGCGCGAAATTTGACAACGACATGAGTACTTTTTTCGTAGACAACCCAGATCAAAAATTCCTCCTGCTTCAGAACCTACTAGGATGCATACACTCCTACTCTAGCCCTCATTTCATTTGAACAATCCTTGACTAGATTGAAAAACACTTTTCGTGAAACTCAACACCGACACTCTATTGAGCGCAAAATTTGACAACGACATGAGTACTTTTTTCGTAGACAAACCAGATCAATAATTCTTTCTGTTTCAGCACCTACTAGGATTCATAGACTCCTACCTTAGCCCTCATTTCATTTGAATAAGTCCTTGACTGGATTGAAAAACACTTTTCGTGAAACTGCATACCGAGACTTTTATAGGCGCGAAATTTGACAACGACATGAGTACTTTTTTCGTAGACAACCCAGATCAAAAATTCCTACTGCTTCAGAACCTACTAGGATGCATACACTCCTACTCTAGCCCTCATTTCATTTGAATAAGTCCTTGACTAGATTGAAAAACACTTTTCGTGAAACTGCATACCGAGACTTTTATAGGCGCGAAATTTGACAACGACATGAGTACTTTTTTCGTAGACAACCCAGATCAATAATTCTTTCTGTTTCAGCACCTACTAGGATGCATACACTCCTACTTTAGCCCTCATTTCATTTGAACAAGTCCTTGACTGGATTGAAAAACACTTTTCGTGAAACTGCATACCGAGACTTTTATAGGCGCGAAATTTGACAACGACATGAGTACTTTTTTCTTAGACAACCCAGATCAATAATTCTTTCTGTTTCAGCACCTACTAGGATGCATACACTCCTACTCTAGCCCTCATTTCATTTGAACAAGTCCTTGACTAGATTGAAAAACACTTTTCGTGAAACTGCGTACCTAAACTCTTTTGAGCGCAAAATTTGACAACGACATGAGTACTTTTTTCGTAGACAACCCAGATCAATAATTCTTTCTGTTTCAGCACCTACTAGGATTCATAGACTCCTACCTTAGCCCTCATTTCATTTGAATAAGTCCTTGACTGGATTGAAAAACACTTTTCGTGAAACTGCATACCGAGACTTTTATAGGCGCGAAATTTGACAACGACATGAGTACTTTTTTCGTAGACAGCCCAGATCAAAAATTCCTCCTGCTTCAGAACCTACTAGGATGCATACACTCCTACTCTAGCCCTCATTTCATTTGAATAAGTCCTTGACTAGATTGAAAAACACTTTTCGTGAAACTGCATACCGAGACTTTTATAGGCGCGAAATTTGACAACGACATGAGTACTTTTTTCGTAGACAACCCAGATCAAAAATTCCTCCTGCTTCAGAACCTACTAGGATGCATACACTCCTACTCTAGCCCTCATTTCATTTGAATAAGTCCTTGACTAGATTGAAAAACACTTTTCGTGAAACTGCATACCGAGACTTTTATAGGCGCGAAATTTGACAACGACATGAGTACTTTTTTCGTAGACAACCCAGATCAATAATTCTTTCTGTTTCAGCACCTACTAGGATGCATACACTCCTACTTTAGCCCTCATTTCATTTGAACAAGTCCTTGACTGGATTGAAAAACACTTTTCGTGAAACTGCATACCGAGACTTTTATAGGCGCGAAATTTGACAACGACATGAGTACTTTTTTCTTAGACAACCCAGATCAATAATTCTTTCTGTTTCAGCACCTACTAGAATGCATACACTCCTACTTTAGCCCTCATTTCATTTGAACAAGTCCTTGACTGGATTGAAAAACACTTTTCGTGAAACTGCATACCGAGACTTTTATAGGCGCGAAATTTGACGACATGAGTACTTTTTTTGTAGACAACCCAGATCAATAATTCTTTCTGTTTCAGCACCTACTAGGATGCATACACTCCTACTTTAGCCCTCATTTCATTTGAATAAGTCCTTGACTAGATTGAAAAACACTTTTCGTGAAACTCAACACCGACACTCTTTTGAGCGCAAAATTTGACAACGACATGAGTACTTTTTTCGTAGACAACCCAGATCAATAATTCTTTCTGTTTCAGCACCTACTAGGATTCATAGACTCCTACCTTAGCCCTCATTTCATTTGAATAAGTCCTTGACTGGATTGAAAAACACTTTTCGTGAAACTGCATACCGAGACTTTTATAGGCGCGAAATTTGACAACGACATGAGTACTTTTTTCGTAGACAACCCAGATCAAAAATTCCTCCTGCTTCAGAACCTACTAGGATGCATACACTCCTACTCTAGCCCTCATTTCATTTGAATAAGTCCTTGACTAGATTGAAAAACACTTTTCGTGAAACTGCATACCGAGACTTTTATAGGCGCGAAATTTGACAACGACATGAGTACTTTTTTCGTAGACAACCCAGATCAATAATTCTTTCTGTTTCAGCACCTACTAGGATGCATACACTCCTACTTTAGCCCTCATTTCATTTGAACAAGTCCTTGACTGGATTGAAAAACACTTTTCGTGAAACTGCATACCGAGACTTTTATAGGCGCGAAATTTGACAACGACATGAGTACTTTTTTCTTAGACAACCCAGATCAATAATTCTTTCTGTTTCAGCACCTACTAGAATGCATACACTCCTACTTTAGCCCTCATTTCATTTGAACAAGTCCTTGACTGGATTGAAAAACACTTTTCGTGAAACTGCATACCGAGACTTTTATAGGCGCGAAATTTGACAACGACATGAGTACTTTTTTTGTAGACAACCCAGATCAATAATTCTTTCTGTTTCAGCACCTACTAGGATGCATACACTCCTACTTTAGCCCTCATTTCATTTGAACAAGTCCTTGACTGGATTGAAAAACACTTTTCGTGAAACTGCATACCGAGACTTTTATAGGCGCGAAATTTGACAACGACATGAGTACTTTTTTCTTAGACAACCCAGATCAAAAATTCCTCCTGCTTCAGAACCTACTAGGATGCATACACTCCTACTCTAGCCCTCATTTCATTTGAATAAGTCCTTGACTAGATTGAAAAACACTTTTCGTGAAACTCAACACCGACACTCTTTTGAGCGCAAAATTTGACAACGACATGAGTACTTTTTTCGTAGACAACCCAGATCAATAATTCTTTCTGTTTCAGCACCTACTAGGATTCATAGACTCCTACCTTAGCCCTCATTTCATTTGAATAAGTCCTTGACTGGATTGAAAAACACTTTTCGTGAAACTGCATACCGAGACTTTTATAGGCGCGAAATTTGACAACGACATGAGTACTTTTTTCGTAGACAACCCAGATCAAAAATTCCTCCTGCTTCAGAACCTACTAGGATGCATACACTCCTACTCTAGCCCTCATTTCATTTGAATAAGTCCTTGACTAGATTGAAAAACACTTTTCGTGAAACTGCATACCGAGACTTTTATAGGCGCGAAATTTGACAACGACATGAGTACTTTTTTCGTAGACAACCCAGATCAATAATTCTTTCTGTTTCAGCACCTACTAGGATGCATACACTCCTACTTTAGCCCTCATTTCATTTGAACAAGTCCTTGACTGGATTGAAAAACACTTTTCGTGAAACTGCATACCGAGACTTTTATAGGCGCGAAATTTGACAACGACATGAGTACTTTTTTCTTAGACAACCCAGATCAATAATTCTTTCTGTTTCAGCACCTACTAGGATGCATACACTCCTACTCTAGCCCTCCTTTCATTTGAACAAGTCCTTGACTAGATTGAAAAACACTTTTCGTGAAACTGCGTACCTAAACTCTTTTGAGCGCAAAATTTGACAACGACATGAGTACTTTTTTCGTAGACAACCCAGATCAAAAATTCTTTCTGTTTCAGCACCTACTAGGATTCATAGACTCCTACCTTAGCCCTCATTTCATTTGAATAAGTCCTTGACTGGATTGAAAAACACTTTTCGTGAAACTGCATACCGAGACTTATAGGCGCGAAATTTGACAACGACATGAGTACTTTTTTCGTAGACAACCCAGATCAAAAATTCCTCCTGCTTCAGAACCTAATAGGATGCATACAGTCCTACTCTAGCCCTCATTTCATTTGAACAAGTCCTTGACTGGATTGAAAAACACTTTTCGTGAAACTGCATACCGAGACTTTTATAGGCGCGAAATTTGACAACGACATGAGTACTTTTTTCTTAGACAACCCAGATCAAAAATTCCTCCTGCTTCAGAACCTACTAGGATGCATACACTCCTACTCTAGCCCTCATTTCATTTGAATAAGTCCTTGACTAGATTGAAAAACACTTTTCGTGAAACTGCATACCGAGACTTTTATAGGCGCGAAATTTGACAACGACATGAGTACTTTTTTCGTAGACAACCCAGATCAATAATTCTTTCTGTTTCAGCACCTACTAGGATGCATACACTCCTACTTTAGCCCTCATTTCATTTGAACAAGTCCTTGACTGGATTGAAAAACACTTTTCGTGAAACTGCATACCGAGACTTTTATAGGCGCGAAATTTGACAACGACATGAGTACTTTTTTCTTAGACAACCCAGATCAAAAATTCCTCCTGCTTCAGAACCTAATAGGATGCATACACTCCTACTCTAGCCCTCATTTCATTTGAACAAGTCCTTGACTAGATTGAAAAACACTTTTCGTGAAACTGCATACCTAAACTCTTTTGAGCGCAAAATTTGACAACGACATGAGTACTTTTTTGTACACCACCCAGATCAAATATTACTGCTGATTCAAGTCCTACTAGAATGTTTACACTCCTACTCTAGCCCTCATCTCATTTGAACAAGTCCTCGACTAGATTGAAAAACCTTTTTCGTGAAACTGCGTACCTAAACTCTTTTGAGCGCAAAATTTGACAACGACATGAGTACTTTTTTCGTAGACAACCCAGATCAATAATTCTTTCTGTTTCAGCACCTACTAGGATGCATACACTCCTACTTTAGCCCTCATTTCATTTGAATAAGTCCTTGACTGTATTGAAAAACACTTTTCGTGAAACTGCATACCGAGACTTTTATAGGCGCGAAATTTGACAACGACATGAGTACTTTTTTCGTAGACAACCCAGATCAAAAATTCCTCCTGCTTCAGAACCTACTAGGATGCATACACTCCTACTCTAGCCCTCATTTCATTTGAAGAAGTCCTTGACTAGATTGAAAAACACTTTTCGTGAAACTGCGTACCTAAACTCTTTTGAGCGCAAAATTTGACAACGACATGAGTACTTTTTTCGTAGACAACCCAGATCAATAATTCTTTCTGTTTCAGCACCTACTAGGATGCATACACTCCTACTTAAGCCCTCATTTCATTTGAATAAGTCCTTGACTGTATTGAAAAACACTTTTCGTGAAACTGCATACCGAGACTTTTATAGGCGCGAAATTTGACAACGACATGAGTACTTTTTTCGTAGACAACCCAGATCAAAAATTCCTCCTGCTTCAGAACCTACTAGGATGCATACACTCCTACTCTAGCCCTCATTTCATTTGAACAAGTCCTTGACTAGATTGAAAAACACTTTTCGTGAAACTCAACACCGACACTCTTTTGAGCGCAAAATTTGACAACGACATGAGTACTTTTTTCGTAGACAACCCAGATCAATAATTCTTTCTGTTTCAGCACCTACTAGGATTCATACACTCCTACCTTAGCCCTCATTTCATTTGAATAAGTCCTTGACTGGATTGAAAAACACTTTTCGTGAAACTGCATACCGAGACTTTTATAGGCGCGAAATTTGACAACGACATGAGTACTTTTTTCGTAGACAACCCAGATCAAAAATTCCTCCTGCTTCAGAACCTACTAGGATGCATACACTCCTACTCTAGCCCTCATTTCATTTGAATAAGTCCTTGACTGGATTGAAAAACACTTTTCGTGAAACTGCATACCGAGACTTTTTTAGGCGCGAAATTTGACAACGACATGAGTACTTTTTTCTTAGACAACCCAGATCAATAATTCTTTCTGTTTCAGCACCTACTAGGATGCATACACTCCTACTTTAGCCCTCATTTCATTTGAATAAGTCCTTGACTGGATTGAAAAACACTTTTCGTGAAACTGCATACCGAGACTTCTATAGGCGCGAAATTTGACAACGACATGAGTACTTTTTTCGTAGACAACCCAGATCAAAAATTCTTTCTGTTTCAGCACCTACTAGGATGCATACACTCCTACTTTAGCCCTCATTTCATTTGAATAAGTCCTTGACTGGATTGAAAAACACTTTTCGTGAAACTGCATACCGAGACTTCTATAGGCGCGAAATTTGACAACGACATGAGTACTTTTTTCGTAGACAACCCAGATCAAAAATTCTTTCTGTTTCAGCACCTACTAGGATGCATACACTCCTACTTTAGCCCTCATTTCATTTGAATAAGTCCTTGACTGGATTGAAAAACACTTTTCGTGAAACTGCATACCGAGACTTCTATAGGCGCGAAATTTGACAACGACATGAGTACTTTTTTCGTAGACAACCCAGATCAAAAATTCCTCCTGCTTCAGAACCTACTAGGATGCATACACTCCTACTCTAGCCCTCATTTCATTTGAATAAGTCCTTGACTGGATTGAAAAACACTTTTCGTGAAACTGCATACCGAGACTTTTTTAGGCGCGAAATTTGACAACGACATGAGTACTTTTTTCTTAGACAACCCAGATCAATAATTCTTTCTGTTTCAGCACCTACTAGGATGCATACACTCCTACTTTAGCCCTCATTTCATTTGAATAAGTCCTTGACTGGATTGAAAAACACTTTTCGTGAAACTGCATACCGAGACTTCTATAGGCGCGAAATTTGACAACGACATGAGTACTTTTTTCGTAGACAACCCAGATCAAAAATTCTTTCTGTTTCAGCACCTACTAGGATGCATACACTCCTACTTTAGCCCTCATTTCATTTGAATAAGTCCTTGACTGGATTGAAAAACACTTTTCGTGAAACTGCATACCGAGACTTCTATAGGCGCGAAATTTGACAACGACATGAGTACTTTTTTCTTAGACAACCCAGATCAATAATTCTTTCTGTTTCAGCACCTACTAGGATGCATACACTCCTACTTTAGCCCTCATTTCATTTGAATAAGTCCTTGACTGGATTGAAAAACACTTTTCGTGAAACTGCATACCGAGACTTCTATAGGCGCGAAATTTGACAACGACATGAGTACTTTTTTCGTAGACAACCCAGATCAATAATTCTTTCTGTTTCAGCACCTACTAGGATTCATACACTCCTACCTTAGCCCTCATTTCATTTGAATAAGTCCTTGACTGGATTGAAAAACACTTTTCGTGAAACTGCATACCGAGACTTTTATAGGCGCGAAATTTGACAACGACATGAGTACTTTTTTCGTAGACAACCCAGATCAAAAATTCCTCCTGCTTCAGAACCTACTAGGATGCATACACTCCTACTCTAGCCCTCATTTCATTTGAATAAGTCCTTGACTGGATTGAAAAACACTTTTCGTGAAACTGCATACCGAGACTTTTTTAGGCGCGAAATTTGACAACGACATGAGTACTTTTTTCTTAGACAACCCAGATCAATAATTCTTTCTGTTTCAGCACCTACTAGGATGCATACACTCCTACTTTAGCCCTCATTTCATTTGAATAAGTCCTTGACTGGATTGAAAAACACTTTTCGTGAAACTGCATACCGAGACTTCTATAGGCGCGAAATTTGACAACGACATGAGTACTTTTTTCGTAGACAACCCAGATCAAAAATTCTTTCTGTTTCAGCACCTACTAGGATGCATACACTCCTACTTTAGCCCTCATTTCATTTGAATAAGTCCTTGACTGGATTGAAAAACACTTTTCGTGAAACTGCATACCGAGACTTCTATAGGCGCGAAATTTGACAACGACATGAGTACTTTTTTCGTAGACAACCCAGATCAAAAATTCTTTCTGTTTCAGCACCTACTAGGATGCATACACTGCTACTTTAGCCCTCATTTCATTTGAACAAGTCCTTGACTGGATTGAAAAACACTTTTCGTGAAACTCAACACCGACACTCTTTTGAGCGCAAAATTTGACAACGACATGAGTACTTTTTTCGTAGACAACCCAGATGAATAATTCTTTCTGTTTCAGCACCTACTAGGATTCATACACTCCTACCTTAGCCCTCATTTGATTTGAATAAGTCCTTGATGGGATTGAAAAACACTTTTCGTGAAACTGCATACCGAGACTTTTATAGGCGCGAAATTTGACAACGACATGAGTACTTTTTTCTTAGACAACCCAGATCAATAATTCTTTCTGTTTCAGCACCTACTAGGATGCATACACTCCTACTTTAGCCCTCATTTCATTTGAACAAGTCCTTGACTGGATTGAAAAACACTTTTCGTGAAACTGCATACCGAGACTTTTATAGGCGCGAAATTTGACAACGACATGAGTACTTTTTTCGTAGACGACCCAGATCAATAATTCTTTCTGTTTCAGCACCTACTAGGATGCATACACTCCTGCTTTAGCCCTCATTTCATTTGAACAAGTCCTTGACTGGATTGAAAAACACTTTTCGTGAAACTGCATACCGAGACTTTTATAGGCGCGAAATTTGACAACGACATGAGTACTTTTTTCTTAGACAACCCAGATCAAAAATTCCTCCTGCTTCAGAACCTACTAGGATGCATACACTCCTACTCTAGCCCTCACTTCATTTGAATAAGTCCTTGACTAGATTGAAAAACACTTTTCGTGAAACTGCATACCGAGACTTTTATAGGCGCGAAATTTGACAACGACATGAGTACTTTTTTCGTAGACAACCCAGATCAATAATTCTTTCTGTTTCAGCACCTACTAGGATGCATACACTCCTACTTTAGCCCTCATTTCATTTGAACAAGTCCTTGACTGGATTGAAAAACACTTTTCGTGAAACTGCATACCGAGACTTTTATAGGCGCGAAATTTGACAACGACATGAGTACTTTTTTCTTAGACAACCCAGATCAAAAATTCCTCCTGCTTCAGAACCTAATAGGATGCATACACTCCTACTCTAGCCCTCATTTCATTTGAACAAGTCCTTGACTAGATTGAAAAACACTTTTCGTGAAACTGCATACCTAAACTCTTTTGAGCGCAAAATTTGACAACGACATGAGTACTTTTTTGTACACCACCCAGATCAAATATTACTGCTGATTCAGATCCTACTAGAATGTTTACACTCCTACTCTAGCCCTCATCTCATTTGAACAAGTCCTTGACTAGATTGAAAAACCTTTTTCGTGAAACTGCGTACCTAAACTCTTTTGAGCGCAAAATTTGACAACGACATGAGTACTTTTTTCGTAGACAACCCAGATCAATAATTCTTTCTGTTTCAGCACCTACTAGGATGCATACACTCCTACTTTAGCCCTCATTTCATTTGAATAAGTCCTTGACTGTATTGAAAAACACTTTTCGTGAAACTGCATACCGAGACTTTTATAGGCGCGAAATTTGACAACGACATGAGTACTTTTTTCGTAGACAACCCAGATCAAAAATTCCTCCTGCTTCAGAACCTACTAGGATGCATACACTCCTACTCTAGCCCTCATTTCATTTGAACAAGTCCTTGACTAGATTGAAAAACACTTTTCGTGAAACTGCGTACCTAAACTCTTTTGAGCGCAAAATTTGACAACGACATGAGTACTTTTTTCGTAGACAACCCAGATCAATAATTCTTTCTGTTTCAGCACCTACTAGGATGCATACACTCCTACTTAAGCCCTCATTTCATTTGAATAAGTCCTTGACTGTATTGAAAAACACTTTTCGTGAAACTGCATACCGAGACTTTTATAGGCGCGAAATTTGACAACGACATGAGTACTTTTTTCGTAGACAACCCAGATCAAAAATTCCTCCTGCTTCAGAACCTACTAGGATGCATACACTCCTACTCTAGCCCTCATTTCATTTGAACAAGTCCTTGACTAGATTGAAAAACACTTTTCGTGAAACTCAACACCGACACTCTTTTGAGCGCAAAATTTGACAACGACATGAGTACTTTTTTCGTAGACAACCCAGATCAATAATTCTTTCTGTTTCAGCACCTACTAGGATTCATACACTCCTACCTTAGCCCTCATTTCATTTGAACAAGTCCTTGACTGGATTGAAAAACACTTTTCGTGAAACTGCATACCGAGACTTTTATAGGCGCGAAATTTGACAACGACATGAGTACTTTTTTCGTAGACGACCCAGATCAATAATTCTTTCTGTTTCAGCACCTACTAGGATGCATACACTCCTGCTTTAGCCCTCATTTCATTTGAACAAGTCCTTGACTGGATTGAAAAACACTTTTCGTGAAACTGCATACCGAGACTTTTATAGGCGCGAAATTTGACAACGACATGAGTACTTTTTTCTTAGACAACCCAGATCAAAAATTCCTCCTGCTTCAGAACCTACTAGGATGCATACACTCCTACTCTAGCCCTCATTTCATTTGAATAAGTCCTTGACTGGATTGAAAAACACTTTTCGTGAAACTGCATACCGAGACTTTTATAGGCGCGAAATTTGACAACGACATGAGTACTTTTTTCTTAGACAACCCAGATCAAAAATTCCTCCTGCTTCAGAACCTACTAGGATGCATACATTCCTACTCTAGCCCTCATTTTATTTGAATAAGTCCTTGACTAGATTGAAAAACACTTTTCGTGAAACTGCATACCGAGACTTTTATAGGCGCGAAATTTGACAACGACATGAGTACTTTTTTCGTAGGCAACCCAGATCAATAATTCTTTCTGTTTCAGCACCTACTAGGATGCATACACTCCTACTTTAGCCCTCATTTCATTTGAACAAGTCCTTGACTGGATTGAAAAACACTTTTCGTGAAACTGCATACCGAGACTTTTATAGGCGCGAAATTTGACAACGACATGAGTACTTTTTTCTTAGACAACCCAGATCAAAAATTCCTCCTGCTTCAGAACCTAATAGGATGCATACACTCCTACTCTAGCCCTCATTTCATTTGAACAAGTCCTTGACTAGATTGAAAAACACTTTTCGTGAAACTGCATACCTAAACTCTTTTGAGCGCAAAATTTGACAACATGAGTACTTTTTTGTAGACCACCCAGATCAAAAATTCCTGCTGATTCAGATCCTACTAGAATGTTTACACTCCTACTCTAGCCCTCATCTCATTTGAACAAGTCCTTGACTAGATTGAAAAACCTTTTTCGTGAAACTGCATACCTAAACTCTTTTGAGCGCAAAATTTGACAACGACATGAGTACTTTTTTCGTAGACAACCCAGATCAATAATTCTTTCTGTTTCAGCACCTACTAGGATGCATACACTCCTACTTTAGCCCTCATTTCATTTGAATAAGTCCTTGACTGGATTGAAAAACACTTTTCGTGAAACTGCATACCGAGACTTCTATAGGCGCGAAATTTGACAACGACATGAGTACTTTTTTCGTAGACAACCCAGATCAAAAATTCCTCCTGCTTCAGAACCTACTAGGATGCATACGCTCCTACTCTAGCCCTCATTTCATTTGAACAAGTCCTTGACTAGATTGAAAAACACTTTTCGTGAAACTCAACACCGACACTCTTTTGAGCGCAAAATTTGACAACGACATGAGTACTTTTTTCGTAGACAACCCAGATCAATAATTCTTTCTGTTTCAGCACCTACTAGGATTCATACACTCCTACCTTAGCCCTCATTTCATTTGAATAAGTCCTTGACTGGATTGAAAAACACTTTTCGTGAAACTGCATACCGAGACTTTTATAGGCGCGAAATTTGACAACGACATGAGTACTTTTTTCGTAGACAACCCAGATCAAAAATTCCTCCTGCTTCAGAACCTACTAGGATGCATACACTCCTACTCTAGCCCTCATTTCATTTGAATAAGTCCTTGACTGGATTGAAAAACACTTTTCGTGAAACTGCATACCGAGACTTTTATAGGCGCGAAATTTGACAACGACATGAGTACTTTTTTCTTAGACAACCCAGATCAAAAATTCCTCCTGCTTCAGAACCTACTAGGATGCATACATTCCTACTCTAGCCCTCATTTCATTTGAATAAGTCCTTGACTAGATTGAAAAACACTTTTCGTGAAACTGCATACCGAGACTTTTATAGGCGCGAAATTTGACAACGACATGAGTACTTTTTTCGTAGGCAACCCAGATCAATAATTCTTTCTGTTTCAGCACCTACTAGGATGCATACACTCCTACTTTAGCCCTCATTTCATTTGAACAAGTCCTTGACTGGATTGAAAAACACTTTTCGTGAAACTGCATACCGAGACTTTTATAGGCGCGAAATTTGACAACGACATGAGTACTTTTTTCTTAGACAACCCAGATCAAAAATTCCTCCTGCTTCAGAACCTAATAGGATGCATACACTCCTACTCTAGCCCTCATTTCATTTGAACAAGTCCTTGACTAGATTGAAAAACACTTTTCGTGAAACTGCATACCTAAACTCTTTTGAGCGCAAAATTTGACAACGACATGAGTACTTTTTTGTAGACCACCCAGATCAAAAATTCCTGCTGATTCAGATCCTACTAGAATGTTTACACTCCTACTCTAGCCCTCATCTCATTTGAACAAGTCCTTGACTAGATTGAAAAACCTTTTTCGTGAAACTGCATACCTAAACTCTTTTGAGCGCAAAATTTGACAACGACATGAGTACTTTTTTCGTAGACAACCCAGATCAATAATTCTTTCTGTTTCAGCACCTACTAGGATGCATACACTCCTACTTTAGCCCTCATTTCATTTGAATAAGTCCTTGACTGGATTGAAAAACACTTTTCGTGAAACTGCATACCTAAACTCTTTTGAGCGCAAAATTTGACAACGACATGAGTACTTTTTTGTAGACCACCCAGATCAAAAATTCCTGCTGATTCAGATCCTACTAGAATGTTTACACTCCTACTCTAGCCCTCATCTCATTTGAACAAGTCCTTGACTAGATTGAAAAACCTTTTTCGTGAAACTGCATACCTAAACTCTTTTGAGCGCAAAATTTGACAACGACATGAGTACTTTTTTCGTAGACAACCCAGATCAATAATTCTTTCTGTTTCAGCACCTACTAGGATGCATACACTCCTACTTTAGCCCTCATTTCATTTGAATAAGTCCTTGACTGGATTGAAAAACACTTTTCGTGAAACTGCATACCGAGACTTCTATAGGCGCGAAATTTGACAACGACATGAGTACTTTTTTCTTAGACAACCCAGATCAAAAATTCCTCCTGCTTCAGAACCTAATAGGATGCATACACTCCTACTCTAGCCCTCATTTCATTTGAACAAGTCCTTGACTAGATTGAAAAACACTTTTCGTGAAACTGCATACCTAAACTCTTTTGAGCGCAAAATTTGACAACGACATGAGTACTTTTTTGTAGACCACCCAGATCAAAAATTCCTGCTGATTCAGATCCTACTAGAATGTTTACACTCCTACTCTAGCCCTCATCTCATTTGAACAAGTCCTTGACTAGATTGAAAAACCTTTTTCGTGAAACTGCATACCTAAACTCTTTTGAGCGCAAAATTTGACAACGACATGAGTACTTTTTTCGTAGACAACCCAGATCAATAATTCTTTCTGTTTCAGCACCTACTAGGATGCATACACTCCTACTTTAGCCCTCATTTCATTTGAATAAGTCCTTGACTGGATTGAAAAACACTTTTCGTGAAACTGCATACCGAGACTTCTATAGGCGCGAAATTTGACAACGACATGAGTACTTTTTTCGTAGACAACCCAGATCAAAAATTCCTCCTGCTTCAGAACCTACTAGGATGCATACGCTCCTACTCTAGCCCTCATTTCATTTGAACAAGTCCTTGACTAGATTGAAAAACACTTTTCGTGAAACTCAACACCGACACTCTTTTGAGCGCAAAATTTGACAACGACATGAGTACTTTTTTCGTAGACAACCCAGATCAATAATTCTTTCTGTTTCAGCACCTACTAGGATTCATACACTCCTACCTTAGCCCTCATTTCATTTGAATAAGTCCTTGACTGGATTGAAAAACACTTTTCGTGAAACTGCATACCGAGACTTTTATAGGCGCGAAATTTGACAACGACATGAGTACTTTTTTCGTAGACAACCCAGATCAAAAATTCCTCCTGCTTCAGAACCTACTAGGATGCATACACTCCTACTCTAGCCCTCATTTCATTTGAATAAGTCCTTGACTGGATTGAAAAACACTTTTCGTGAAACTGCATACCGAGACTTTTATAGGCGCGAAATTTGACAACGACATGAGTACTTTTTTCTTAGACAACCCAGATCAAAAATTCCTCCTGCTTCAGAACCTACTAGGATGCATACATTCCTACTCTAGCCCTCATTTCATTTGAATAAGTCCTTGACTAGATTGAAAAACACTTTTCGTGAAACTGCATACCGAGACTTTTATAGGCGCGAAATTTGACAACGACATGAGTACTTTTTTCGTAGGCAACCCAGATCAATAATTCTTTCTGTTTCAGCACCTACTAGGATGCATACACTCCTACTTTAGCCCTCATTTCATTTGAACAAGTCCTTGACTGGATTGAAAAACACTTTTCGTGAAACTGCATACCGAGACTTTTATAGGCGCGAAATTTGACAACGACATGAGTACTTTTTTCTTAGACAACCCAGATCAAAAATTCCTCCTGCTTCAGAACCTAATAGGATGCATACACTCCTACTCTAGCCCTCATTTCATTTGAACAAGTCCTTGACTAGATTGAAAAACACTTTTCGTGAAACTGCATACCTAAACTCTTTTGAGCGCAAAATTTGACAACGACATGAGTACTTTTTTGTAGACCACCCAGATCAAAAATTCCTGCTGATTCAGATCCTACTAGAATGTTTACACTCCTACTCTAGCCCTCATCTCATTTGAACAAGTCCTTGACTAGATTGAAAAACCTTTTTCGTGAAACTGCATACCTAAACTCTTTTGAGCGCAAAATTTGACAACGACATGAGTACTTTTTTCGTAGACAACCCAGATCAATAATTCTTTCTGTTTCAGCACCTACTAGGATGCATACACTCCTACTTTAGCCCTCATTTCATTTGAATAAGTCCTTGACTGGATTGAAAAACACTTTTCGTGAAACTGCATACCGAGACTTCTATAGGCGCGAAATTTGACAACGACATGAGTACTTTTTTCGTAGACAACCCAGATCAAAATTTCCTCCTGCTTCAGAACCTACTAGGATGCATACACTCCTACTCTAGCCCTCATTTCATTTGAATAAGTCCTTGACTAGATTGAAAAACACTTTTCGTGAAACTGCATACCGACACTCTTTTGAGCGCAAAATTTGACAACGACATGAGTACTTTTTTAATAGACCATGCACATCAATAATTCTTTCTTTTTCGGCACCTACTAGGATGCATACACTCCTACTTTAGCCCTCATTTAATTTGAACAAGTCCTTGACTAGATTGAAAAGAAATTTAAAAACGAATTTGTGCAAAGCTTTATTGAATAATACCAGCAAAGTTTTCATTCACATTACATAATGATATTAGGCTGACATCAGCTGCGTAAAAACAAAATGAGAAGACTTTCGAAGCAAAATAAGGCGATAAAATTATTCGAGTACAGAACAAATTTTACAAGTAAAAAAGAGAACATTCAGTAAAAAAAAACTGTAACAAGTGCACATTTAAGTACTTTTAACTGCCCAAGTTTGAAAAGTTTCCATTGAGTTATCAGTCGTGCTCAAATGCATCGATGAGTGGCACTAGGTAAGATATGCTGGCAATCTTAAAATGTAGCATCTTGTTGATGACGAGTTTCACATTCAGAGCTTTCCATTCCGAATATAACTCAACGATGTGGTACGAAAACACATTATTAGAGGTTCCCAATGGTGAGGCATAAGACTTCAATATTTTGAACATTTGTGCTGATACATAATGATTGTCTTCCTCTGTGAAGAAAGCGCAAACTTTTCCGCATATAAGTGCTCCGTTGTGTTCAGCTGAAAAAAAACAGTCTTTCTCGTTTGGTGGACCCTCCAAAGAAAAGTTCTCGAACTTCCGACAACGGTAAAAGGACCTTCCCTGCTTAATAAGATCAGGAGGAACTTGACTAGGCAATAAAATGTCTTTTTTGAACGGTTTTTTACCTCGCAGTTTTAGGCAAAACGCTGCTAAGGGCTCATTCTCTTTAATAGAAGCCCTCCAGGCCTCCTTGTTACGGTGATATCTTTCAACTAATAGTGGTAAATGGTTGACCGTACCAGTAAACTTCGAGTTCAGCAAATAATTTGCTGATTCGAACATCATTCCCGAACTTGTCCACAGAGGACCAATATTTCGAACTTGCCACGTCAAGTGTGTGAGCGAGTGCACATTAGCAGAGAAGGCAACTTCAGAATAATCCTCTTTCGTATCTTGAAGAAACTTTTCGATAACTTTCTCTGCGTAACAGCAATGTTTCGATGACGTCATTAAAAGGCGCACAGCAAAGCTAAGCAAGCAAAATCTTGAGGCTAATCGCTCATTTATTGTCTCATTAAATAATGCTGGACCAATGTACAGTAGCCAAATTTTCAGCTCGTTAGCTTTAAAGAATTCCAACTCATTTAGCGGACGTACTGACCGCTTGAAGTCAGACGGAAGATTGATTTTCGACACAGTTAACTTTAAGCATTCCAGATCAATGCGAGAGGTTTTCTTAAGAATTACCTGCAATAGAACTTTAGTTACCCCAATGTAGACCTGATGCATGCAGTCAGGCGGCGCACTGAGCGGTAAATTCCGGATAATTTTGAATAGAAAACTAGGTCCTTTAACACCCATGAACGAACTTAAATTTTCCTCCCTAAGACGCTGGAGGTGACTTGAATGAATTTCAGATGTTCGGAGAGGGAATTTTTTCAAGGGGAAGTACCGAACACGTTCTTCAGTTTCTGTTTCAATTAAGCACATTGTACAACCGAACTTGGCGAGATGGTGATGCATATTAAGCATCGAAGCAGTGGCGGGAATATCGGCAACCAGTAACACTACTTGGGCGATGATTTTGAAATTAACGTTTTTGTACTCTACAGTAAACTGCTGTTTAAGTTTTTGCTCAAAATCCGTGAAGAGTTCATCCCAATTCGGTTTGCCGACACCACACCAAAGAGTTGCTAGAACGATATTGTTATATGAACAGCGCAGTTTTGGAGGCAGATCAGCCAGCGCTAGCCACACAGGCCACAGATGCTTAGGACTAGATTTCATTATGCGTACACCATCTGAGTTCATAATTAATGAGATCGTGAGTTCTTTCTTCTCAAAGTTGAGACAGGGCTGCAAATTCAAGTCATAACTTGAGTCACGCGTTAGCGAATAATCACTTATAACATCGAGGTTAGCTTTCAAAATTTGAAGGATTTGGTTCATGAAATCTAGCATCCAGTACTCACCGGTACCACAACTTTTTATAAAGGAGTTGTGTTGAGTTTGGGGGACATGATGACGGTTTTTCATCTGCGAATAGCTTGGAATGTCAGCATTAGGGAAAGAGGCCTTCATCAATCCCATCCAATCTTTAAGTTCTTTGTCTGAGGTGCCATGCCTGGCAACGATTGAGGTCAACGCAATCTCAAAGTTTCTGTTTGTGTTTGGATCTTCGTTATCATTGCTCTCAGCAACTGACGACAAATCACTATGTAACGTAGTATCGTCATTTAATCCATCCTGTTCCACATCAAAGACAACTGCCCCCGTCGTTTCTATTTGCTCAGTATCTTCATCATTATTTCTGCCGTCAAACTCCTCCATGTCGCCATCCAACGACATTTCGACTGAGTTCTGACGGATGGAGGTATGGTTTTCTTCAACACTCGAATCACTCGACAAAAAAAAACGCATTTCGTAATTGAGAACTTTTTTCTGGAGGGGCTTGCGCCGTTTTCGATTGCTTAGACGAACAAAACGTTTTTCAATATTTGCAGATATAAGCGATTTTTGTTTCTCGCTGAAAACCATTGGACGCTCAGAATGCATGGAGGAATGAGGACATTTACATTCCCAGTTTCCCTCGCCGAAAAAACTGCTGCCATAGAAAACAGTTATTTCTTCTCCTTTGCTAAGTGTTTTCAACAATTTGAGCTTTACACATTTTAAAATTCCAAACGAAGAAGCAACATATTCCGCATTTGGACAACAAGAATGATTCGCAAATCTTACCGGGCCAACCATAATACGGTTTTGGCGGCAGGCTTCAGTACCAGAAAAAAATCGAAATCGGCTTAAAGAGTGGCATATCACTGTCGCTTACTGGTTGAAGTAAAGCACAGAGATTGTGCAGCAAAACATCACGTCTCTTAGAAACCACAATAGGCACATCACAATTGTAGAACAAACCATAGCCACCAAATGCATCATGCTCAAAAATATAACCTGCACCAAGAGCTTCATTATAGCACTTTTTAAGTGTTTCGGCGCACTTCTTATAGCGATTATCTGTTACAATCCAATTACTAATGTAATCATAGTCAATATCTTCAACCATTGACATTATTTGACGTCCCTTCTTTTTCAATAAATTGTTCGAAATTAAGTTGTCACATTGTGCCAAAATAATTGCTTTGCTCACTTGCTTGTCGGCTTGCATTTCAAGAACCATAGAATGGGACGACTAACGATTGAATTTAATTACAGTTTGCGCTGTTTTGAAAAATTTCCCTAAGCCACTATCGGCGTTACGTTAGATAAAAGAAAAACAGCAAACTAATTAAAATAGACGGGACTCAACAAAAATAACAAGTTTCGTTTAACGTTCTGCAGCTCTGTCTTGACATATCGTTTTGCTCGACCCCATCGTTTCACTAGCTGGAGAGCAAATTTTCATTCATAATCCCTGTCATAATTTTTATCTAAAACCGACGGCAAAGGCGAGTTTTCTCAGATGAAAACCTTGCCATTACATTAATGTGTTGATCTCTACATCGAAATATTTTTACTCAACCTCATTTGTCTAGTGAGCACCACTATCAGTGCTACAAAACACTATACAGAAAGACAATCAAGAACCTTCATTTATTACTAGAGGAGCAATCAGAAGTCACTTATGTTGGTTGACCCTCACCTATTTTGATTAGGTATAAAATGTAACTGAAAACAATTTTTTCATATAGGAAATCAACAAAAAAGCAATCACAATCACAATCAACAGCAGGTACAAAAAACGCTGAACAACTTATTGCATGCCACATGCGGCTTATTACAAATATTGCAGCAATTTAAAGATGAAGCAACTAAGATTATTATCTGACACAGCACAGTAGTCAAGTTTTGATGCAAAGAAACATTTTATAATGGCAGGAAAGCAAGAAGTACGTCGTTTGGTTTGACGAAGCGGAAAATTAGAAGGAAACGCCAATTCATTAACAAGCAACATTTACAATTAAATAGCTGAAAGGAAAGAGCAAAATAAAGGAAAGCGTTTTTTAAGCCTCTTTCGGCTTCTCGAAAGTTAAAGGAAAAAACTACAGCAAGACAGTTCAATCTTCGTCACTTTCATCAACATCCAAGCAGTTGTCTGCTTTCAACTGTTTCTTCTTGTAGTCCAAACCCAATTGATTAGCAGCAATTCGAGCTTCGCGTAGACAGTATTCTGGTTCACGAGGGTATTTCGATCGAACTATTTTGCAAAAAAGTTTTTCCAGCTGGAGGTCAACACGAGGCCGTGAGTTAGTTTTACATCTCTCCTTCCCAATCATATAGTTTATAAGTGCACAGTCTTTTTCTTCGCCAAAAATTGCCTTAGCTAAGTCGCGACCAAATTGACTAGGATCCGAAGTCGCAACAATTGACATCAAATTGCGCCCCTTGAACTTGACTTGCTCATTGGATGAGTTATCAGCAGACAACGGTTCTCCAGACAATTCACTCGCAACGACGCTGAGGAACTCAGCATTATCCGCTTTCAACTCTTGCCTAATCTTCTTTAACCTGTGCTGATGTTGACCAATTAGGTTGTCCAGTCTTTTAGAAAGAACTTGTGCCCGACTATTCGTTTCTCTGGGAGTTGAAGATTGCGTAGCCTTTATGTTCATTGACGACGAGCAAGGTGTCGGCTCAAATCTTCCTTGTGTTACATCATCTCTATCTTGATCATCTTCTAATTGTGAGTTCACATTTATTGTTTCGGAGTTCTCACAGTTTTGGCGTCCCTCATGATCTTCGAATGTAAATGAATCGTTGTCATCCGACTCCGAGCTAGAGTCAAGCACATGTTTATTTGCAATTCGAGACATGGGGTGTATCTAAAACCGGTAAAAACTCATTTTAAAAATATCCCCAGCTGAAACCCATCTAAAAAACCGTAATAAAAAGACCCTAAGAACCAAATTTGATAATTAGTGAGCACCACAACCGGTGCTTCATTGCACTAATAATATTTCTCAGAAACCAAATTTGATAAATAGTGAGCACCACAATCGGTGCTTCATTGCACTAGCAACAATTCTCAAGATAGAGCGCTAATTTCTAAAACCCTATTCAAGTTTTTATAATTGCACAGGAGTCTCCGATGTTGAATATTCGCTTTGCTAATCAAAAAGGGGCTCAATTTTATATTGTTAACTTCTTGAATATACAGAATCATGGAAAACAGGATACAAATTCCTTTCAAAGTAAACAAAAATTAACATACAACGCTATAAATAAGAGCACTGCTTACTTACTGGCTTTCAAACTTACATATCAAAACTGAGCAAGCCGCCGAAACAAATAAAAGAATAGAAAGTTCGGTTCTGAGACCGCACTCGGCCTCTAAAGCAAAGTCAAGTTTTTCAAACTGAAACATTGTTCGGATCTACGTTCTCGTCATTTTCAGTTGCCTTTACGTATCTCGTTTTCATGTCGGTGCCCTACTGATTTGCACCTCGTACAGCTTCCTTGAGGGCATTTGCAGTGTCGCTGCAATAAAATCGTCCTACGCATTCTCTGAAAAGGGCTTCCTTTTCAGCATTAGCCGAAGTGCGACAGTTATTCTTCCTAATTTTTACTCCCAGCCTTTGATGGATTAGCTCACATTTGTCATCGGCACCAAAAATTGTTGCGGCTAAAAGACGTCCGAATGCAGACGGTCCTCCTATAGGAGTTAGAGACATCAAGTCCAGTTCTCCGAACATCAGAGGATCTGCAGATGACGAGACAACGGGAACTGGGGTTTGATCACCCCGTTGTTTCTTGTACAGCTCAGCAAATCTTGTCCTGAATCTGTTGTTCTCAAGGGTTATTTTTCTTGCATGCTCCTCTTGAACGGCAATGATCTTTCGCAACTTCTCGTCCACATTGTCAATTATATCGGAAATATCGTTTTCGAAGTGACCCGAGCTCTCGGTTGGTGTCCGAATGTCCTTTTGCGTGCAATAGTTCTCAGAACTATTTTCTTCTACCGTAGCATTGAGCGATATTGAGGGCTCATAAGTGTTTGGAACAAATGTGATGCTCTTTTTCGACTTGGGTTTCCCTGGTGAGGTGCTAGGCCTTTTAAGGCTAGATCTGGCTGGTGATGGTGACGGCTGAGATCCATAATAGCTAACATCGCTCAATTGTCCGTCAGCATCAACCATTTTCTGATGTATAAATTCCATAGCATCAGACATCGCATTCTTATTAAGGACAACACTTAGAGAGCACTCGATCTCTCTATTTTCGTAAAGAAGCGTGACCTTCGTCTTCGTCGGGCGATTTTTCAAATTGACTTTTTGTCGAGTGGTCATTTCAGTCGGCCACATGACACTGTTGTATGCAATTAGTATAGGATTCTGGTCCCCTTTTTTCACGAACACCCACATCAGACTCCGTGCCTCTTTCATTAGATCATTGTCAAAATCGTCAAAATTTTGAGACGAAATTCCTTTATTAACTCGATTTGATCGCATCATTTTTGATCTACAAAATTGATTAAAAATGCTCACACTGATTATTTACTGATTTTTTGCTTAATCGTTGGATAGTTCATTCAACGCCACAAGCCTTGTGGGCACCACTTTCGGTGCTCAATCCACCAGACTTGTGGCTTAGCTGACTTGTTGAGATTAAAAATCTCCGTACGAACATTTTTGCGTCTTATATCTTTCATGTGTCATTGGTTGATACATCAGGGATAAAAATGAGGCGCGCGCGGTTGGCTCAATTTAAGCCACAAGTCTCGTGAGCACCACTTTCGGTGCTTCAATCCACTAGACCTCTGACTTAATTCAATCGTTCAGTTTTGAACAATTCCGAAAACCGAAACGTAAGCAAATCAAAAAAAACTTTCGGCTTGTTTAATTGGTTGAAGCTTGAAACCAATTCCTTTAAATATTTGGTACTCAAATATTGTATGTACGTTACTGCTTGATACCAGAGACATGCACATGATGTCAGTAACCAGAAACTGTTAGGGGCTAGGAGATGCTATAATCCTTTCAATTAACGTATAAAAACATGATTGAAATGAAACTTATCCTGTTTTAAACGAAAATGTAGTATCACAGAGTAGGTACAAAGGCTTCACATTGAACAAAGCAGAAAATTAGGCGAAGCAAAAATGACCAGCAAATCATACTTCTTGGGTTTTTTAAACGTAAACATATCTTGGCGCAATTCTTTCCAAAACTCATTTATCATCTAGTTGAGATTCAACGTGGCCATGTTCGCTTGATTCTCCATCATCCTTTACATTATTGATTGCCCTCAAGACATCGTCACCCGTGCTCTTATTGATTACATCCTTTAGGGTGCAATCGATCTGCCTGGATTGGTGGACCAGCTTGACGTCAGTCGGGCAACAATAACGGAGTTCAACTTTGTCATTTATTGACAGCTCCAGCGGCCACATCACACTGTTGTAAGAAATGAGAAAAGGCTGAAGTTTCCCTTTCTCCACAAACAGCCACAACATTTTCCGAGCCTTTGACAGCTCACTCTCAGCGCAATCGGATTTTGGCATTTCTATCTCCTTTATCGGACAAAAAGGTTGTTGCAGTATCGATCTAAAATGCGGATTAAAGCACTATTTCAAGAATTCAGGAATTCAAGTAAGAAACTTCCCGCGACTCATAACTTTCATATGTTATTGGTTGATACAACAGGGATCTAAATGCGGGTGGGGGCAGTTTGCACAATAAACACAACGCCACAAGCCTTGTGGGTACCCCTTTCCGTGCTCAATCCACCAGACATGTGGCTTAGCTAACTGGTTGAAGTTAAAATGATTCCTAAAGAAAATTTTTGCGTCTTACATCTTTCATGTGTTATTAGTTTTGTACAGCAGAGATAAAAAACGAGGAGCCCGTGGAGAGTTCATTCAATGCCACAAGCCTTGTGGGCACCACTCTCGGTGCTCAATCCACCAGACATGCGGCTTAGCTAACTGGTTGAGGTTAAAAATGATTCCTAAAGAATTTTTTTTTGTCTTATATCTTTCATGTGTTATTAGTTTCTACAGCAGAGTTAAAAATGAGGAGCCCGTGGATAGTTCATTCAACGCCACAAGCCTTGTGGGCACCACTCTCGGTGCTCAATCCACCAGACATGTGGCTTAGCTAACTGGTTGAGGTTAAAAATGATTCCTAGATAATTTTTTTTGTCTTATCTTTCATGTGTTATTAGTTTGTACAGCAGAGATAAAAATGAGGAGCCCGTGGTTAGTTCGTTGAACGCCACAAGTCTTGTGGGCACCACTCTCGGTGCTCAATCCACCAGACATGTGGCTAAGCTAACTGGTTGAGCTTAAAAATGATTCCTAGAGAAATTTTTTTTGTCTTATATCTTTCATGTGTTATTAGTTTGTACAGCAGAGATAAAAATGAGGAGCCCGTGGATAGTTCGTTCAACGCCACAAGCCTTGTGGGCACCACTCTCGGTGCTCAATCCACCAGACATGTGGCTAAGCTAACTGGTTGAGCTTAAAAATGATTCCTAGAGAAAATTTTTTTTGTCTTATATCTTTCATGTGTTATTAGTTTGTACAGCAGAGATAAAAATGAGGAGCCCGTGGTTAGTTCGTTGAACGCCACAAGTCTCGTGGGCACCACTCTCGGTGCTCAATCCACCAGACATGTGGCTAAGCTAACTGGTTGAGCTTAAAAATGATTCCTAGAGAAAATTTTTTTTGTCTTATATCTTTCATGTGTTATTAGTTTGTACAGCAGATAAAAATGAGGAGCCCGTGGATAGTTCGTTCAACGCCACAAGCCTTGTGGGCACCACTCTCGGTGCTCAATCCACCAGACATGTGGCTTAGCTAACTGGTTGAAGTTAAAATGATTACTAAAGAAATTTTTTGTCTTATATATCTTTCATCTGTTTTTGGTTGTCTCACCAGATACGAATAGAAGGGTACCCTTTCGGCTCAATGACTTCACAGGAAAGGTGAGCACCACTCTCGGTGCTTCATTTCACTAAACTGGTTGCTGATTTTAAAGGTTGAGAGAAAACAAAACATGGATCATTTATATGAATTCAGATTGCAAAAGGTTTTTTTAATCGAAATGCAAAGTGTCAAAGGAAAATTTAGAAGGCATCAAGTTAACAACATCGCACTCACAACAAAATAAGTCAGGAGGCCACACTTGGGCTTAGAATTATCAGTCAAGTCATATCAATTTTAAAAGTCAAGCAACAAAGTATTTTTCTAATTTCTATTTACAACCATCATAGACGATTGCAACAATTGAACGAATGACAATTTTTCGATACAGATATAGCCAGAACTCCTCATAATTCGTCAAGTGAACTTTGTCCTTTCCAATGACGAAGTCAAACTTCAACCTTATATGCCGTTTCTTCATCCTTTTAAGCAGCCTCTGGTCCGAGAAAGATGTTCCTCTGCTGTTGTTCGCCCGAGGAATTAAATCGCAAGTTAATGCTTTGACGCCAATACTGTCCGCGTATTCAACCAAGGACTTGATATCGTCAGTTAACTCTTTGATTGATCTACCCTCGGTGCCTTGACGGGTTGTTATATCATTCCCGCCAATTAGCACTACAAGAATATCAAGATCCTTTATCTCTTCCCGGTAATTTCGCAGATTTTTCGCTTGTTCACCTCCTCGAGCAATGACTTTGATGTAGCCTGGTATATATGGCTTCATTCTTACAACATGCGAATCCCCGATCAGACCTACTTTATACAGCTTAAACAAATCGTGCATCTTTCAACTGAAGAAAAGGCCTTTATTTAATTTGGAAAAAAAAACTTTCTTTTACCCTACCCTACAAATTTTGAGCCCTATGATCGCCGATCACATTATTGGGCGCTGCCACGACCCGTGCAGCTGGGGAGACACCTACCGCTGAAAAGAACTAACTTTGAGACAACATAAATACGGGCCAAAATGGGGCATATGGGGTGGGCTGGAATGATTCACAAGGCATTGGCAAAATGCGTCCGCTAGACAAATGAAATGCTATATACAGCACCCAATCATTAGTTTCTACATCTAACTTAGAGTGCAACACACCATAGTACATCAATTTTGGACTGTTTTACAATGAACAATTTCAAAATGCACCTTTATTACACTCCCCCAGTCCCCAGGTGGTTGCACACCCTGCAGAGGCAAAATTCACCCCCAAGACAGCTGAAACCCTATATACAGCACCTGATCATTAGTTCCTACAGTTGAAAAGGGGTGTAACAGGCCATATGACATCGAAATTGGACCAATATAGGATGAGTAATTACATAATACACGTTTGGTACCCCCCAGACCCCCCCCTGGGGGTGCACCACCTGCAGAGTCAAAATTCACCCCCAAGACAGCTGAAACCCTATATACAGCACCTGATCATTAGTTCCTAAAGTTGAAAAGGGGTGTAACAGGCCATATGACATCGAAATTGGACCAATATAGGATGAGAAATTACATAATACACGTTTGGTACCCCCCCAAACCCCACAGGGGGGTGCACCACCTGCAGAGTCAAAATTCAGCACCAAGACCGCTGAAAACCCATATTCAGCACCTAGTATATAGTTTCTACATATAACAAGGGGTGTAATAACCTATAATACATCAAATTTGGACCTTTGTACGATGAGAAATTCCAAAATACACGTTTGGTACCCCCCCAAACCCCACAGGGGGGTGCACCACCTGCAGAGTCAAAATTCAGCACCAAGACCGCTGAAAACCCATATTCAGCACCTAGTAAATAGTTTCTACATATAACAAGGGGTGTAATAACCTATAATACATCAAATTTGGACCTTTGTACGATGAGAAATTCCAAAATACACGTTTG
Source organism: Convolutriloba macropyga (assembly GCF_964194025.1). NCBI lineage: Eukaryota > Metazoa > Xenacoelomorpha > Acoela > Convolutidae > Convolutriloba > Convolutriloba macropyga. The sequence goes on from NC_134482.1 coordinate 10,767,073, forward strand.
GTACCCCCCAAACCCTACAGGGGGGTGCACCCCCTGCAGAGGCAAAATTCAGACCCAAGACCCCGGAAAACGTATATGCACCACCTGCGTGGCGGTTTGCACGGCTAATAAGGAGTAAAACAAGCTATAGTACAACAAAATTGAACAACTCTACGATGAGAAACTCCAAAATTCACATTTGGTACCAAAACAACATATATAGGGTGTGCACCACCTGCAGAGGCAAAATTCGGCACCAAGACCCCGGAAAACGTATATGCACCACCTGCTTGGCGGTTTCCCCGGCTAATAAGGAGTAAAACAAGCTATAGTACAACAAAATTGAACAACTCTACGATGAGAAACTCCAAAATTCACATTTGGTACCAAAACAACATATATAGGGTGTGCACCACCTGCAGAGGCAAAATTCGGCACCAAGACCCCAGAAAACGTATATGCACCACCTGCTTGGCGGTTTCCCCGGCTAATAAGGAGTAAAACAAGCTATAACACAACACATTTGAACAACTCTACAATGAGAAACTCCAAAATTCACATTTGGTACCAAACACCTCAAAATGGGTAGTTACACTGCTACAGAGGGGAAATTTGACATGTTCCGGGCAAGAAACGCACTGAAAAATGCTATGGGTGCACTCAGGACATGTTACTGTCACTTTATTAACCATTAAAAACAACCAGTACAACTGTTTTATCATACCGAAAATTCGAGCACCACAGAATTCGAGGTATTAGTGTATTTTTCCAGTTTACACTAAAATTGCCACAAGCCACTAAAAAGTTACATTGAATACACGTATTAGCAGTAACTAGGTGCTCAATACCAAGCGATTGCGACCATGACGAGCTTATTTGGTTCAGTGGTTGCTGACTAATTAATGCAAACAACTTTAAACATAATGAATTTTTTAAACTCTCAGGTGATATTATGTAGCAGTGCACATCGAAAAACGTTGATTAAACTTTTATTGCTGGATCTCTAGCCTCCACTATGACATGCTTGATAAATTGCAGAGTTACATGATACGAAAAATTGAATTCTGCAGTTTGAATACACCATTTTTGTAAGTTCAACCGAATTAAACAGAAAGAGCAGTTGAAAAAAAGAAAAGAGTCAAAGTATTCATCATTTTTTAACATGAAAATCAAACGTTTTGATTTGTACTAGATGCACCCCAAAAAGCAGAATAAATGGGCAAGACAACAAGCATACATACATGTGTATCGATAGCGTAACCGTAAAGATACTAACGAATAAGTTAAATTGAGCATCACTCAACATTGCACTTGTTCAAAGTTTTCAACAAATTTATCAATCACCCCTCATTATTAACCACGCAAGCATGTGTATGCAGAAACGACAAGGGCAGTATCAAGCGTTTGCGCCTATGTTGAGCTCATTTGGTTCAGTGATTGCTGATTAATAAGGATAAACAACTTCAAACGTCGATAATTTTTTAATTTTCATCTGATATTTTTTTAAAAAAGAGTCAAAAAACTATGAAAAGCCCAACAATGATTAATATCCGGCTTTAACTATGGCATGATTGTTCGAATGTAGTGCTACATGATAAGAAAAATGTAATTCTAACGTTCAAATACGGTAATTTTTTGTTAGTTGAACCGAATTAAAAAAAAAAGCCGTTAAAAAATAGGAATATTTGCCATTTTCGAAAAGAACACCCATTTATAATGGCCGTTACCTCATGCATTCCAAAAACCGTATTGAAAGAGCAGTACACTGAGCAATCAATTATACAATTTGATAGCGTAACCGTAAAGATACGAATAAATCTGTTTAACAAATTTTCATTCAACTTTGCACTCGTTTAAATTTTCTAAAATTATCAACAACCACTCATTAGTAACAAAACACACGGGTATCAGTAGCACTAATGGCGTTTTTGCTAAGCGCTTGTTGCAATGATGAGCTCATTTGGTCAGATGGTTGCTGACTAAAAAACTTAGAACCACTTTAAACATAAAAAATTTTTAAACTTACAGCTGTTATTATGCGAGAACACACTACAACAAACGTCGAATAGCCATTGATTGATAGTCCTCTGGCTTTCATGGTGCTGTGGTTTTAAATTGGTTGGTTTTAATACAATAATTTAAGTTTTACTGATCGAGTGCAGCACTTTTGTAAGTTTAACTGAATTACACAGGAAAAGCAGTTGAAAAATTAGAGAATTTGCCATTTCTTAGATCGATGTTCAATTATAATGAGTGTTATTTAATGTGTCCAAAAATAGATTGTGTTAGCAAAAATGAGCATATAATCATTCACACTAATGGCGTGACCATAAAGATTTGTAAAAAACTGTTTATGAAGTATCACTTAACTTTGCACTTATTCAAAGTTTTTAATAAATTGATCAACAACAAATTATTAGGAACCACTTGAATAGGTGTATCCATTAACATCAGGGCTACAATCAAGCTTTTGCAGTTCTGTTGAGCTCATTTGGTTTTGTCCTTGTTGATTAATTAACCTAAACAACCTAAAGCATCGATAACCTTTTTAAACTCTCAGGTGAATTTATGTAAAAACACATATCAAAAACCGTTTAAAAGCCCTTCACTGATGAAAATCTGGCTTCAATAATGACAAATTTTTTAACATGGTGGGTTTTATGATACACAAATTTTTATTCTATTGTTCGAAAACAGTAAATTTTTTAATGTGAACCAATTTAAAAAGAGAAATCATCTAAAAAATCAGAATATTCGCCATTTTTGGAGGTGATGGTGATTTATTATGACGTGTACTTAATGCATTCTAAGAAAACATAAACTGAACCAAAACATTGAGCATGCAGACATTATCATTAATAGCATGTCCTTAAAGATACAAAACATTGTTTAATGAATTATCACTAAATTTTGCGCTTACTCAATTTTTTTTTTAATTTGATCAACAACCAATCGTCAAGAACCACGCAAAAAGTGTACGTAGTAACAACAAAAATATTATCAAACGTTTGCGGTTAGATTGAGCTCATTTGGTTCAATCCTTGCTTACTAATTAACCTAAACAACTTTAAAAACCGACAGTTTTTATAACTTTCAGGTGAAATTATGTAAAAACGCATGTCAATACCTGTTGAAAAGCCCTTCACTGATGAAGATCTGATTTAAAAATGACATGTTGGTTAACATAATGGGTTACATTATACACAAATTTTTATTCTAATGTTCAAATACAGCTTGTGAAAATAAACCATCTCTAATGAGAGATGGCTAAGGTTAATTCAAAAACCACTTTTTTTCATTGGATTGAAAAATCCATTGGCTGAGAACTCTTGATTTGCTGTAACTGTGACTTCGTCCCCATGCATGTTTTACAGGAAGCTGAAAAAACGCAATTTGACAGCTTAAATAAAACTTTTGAAATTTTTTAATGTTCCTTGTATGACTACTAGGAAATCATACAAATCATATATGACCTAGTATGATTACAAAGAAATGTCCATTTTTTTTTGCTTTGCTAAGGTTTGCCAACGCTATTTATGGTGTTTGTTCTTCTCAATGAAAGTCTCTTTTAACATTATGATTGCGTTGCGCCATTAAAAAAAATTTGTATGATCCTTGTATGATTACTAGGAAATCATACAAATCATATATGACCTAGTATGATTACAAAGAAATATCCAATTTTTTTTTGCTTTGCTAAGGTTTGCCAACGCTATTTATGGTGTTTGTTCTTCTCAATGAAAGTCTCTTTTAACATTATGATTGCGTTGCGCCATTAAAAAAATTTTGTATGATCCTTGTATGACTACTCGGAAATCATACAAATCATATATGACCTAGTATGATTACAAGGAAAAATATTTTTTTGTTCTTATAGAATGGCTGCAATTATCCTGTTTTTCTGTTGTCAGTTGTTTAGGCCGTATTAAATTAAGCTTATTAGTGTAAAGTTTGATATTTTGTATGATCCTTGTATGACTACTAGGAAATCATACAAATCATATATGACCTAGTATGATTACTAGGAATCATATATGACCTAGTATGACTACTAGGAAATTTGTATGATGAGCAACCCGGGATGTAATCGAAGTGAACATAAATGTTACCCTAAAGGTCAGAGTTAACTCGGGCGGCCTGCTTGAAGTTGCTACAAAACTATGTTTTGAACTTTTTGCATTGGAGATACTTTTTAGTTGTTTGCTGTGAACTATTTTCCTACCTAGACGAAAGTCATCCCAATTAATGTCATTGCATAGAAAATCATTATATGAAAAATATAGCCCGTTCTGTTTGGATGTTCAAATAATATGGACCCTTTTAACGGGGGGGGGGACCTTACTGAATATTCATTTTACAGCATTCTTTGTCGCTGACAACGGTTGAACTGATGGTTTTTACATTTTTAGGCTTTTTGGTCCAAACCGTGACGTTTTTTAATCGATATATCACACGAAGTATATCACAGTATACCTAGCTTTTATTTAAATGTTCAATCTAAACATAGTTTTGGGGCTACTTTCCATATTATCCTGTTCTCTTTTAGCTATCACGGAACAGATTTCCTCTCCCCGCGTTGGTAAATATTAATCAACTGAAATTGATATTTTGCGGTTTCCGTTAGCGATTGTGATTGACATGTTTTATCCAATTTTTCAAAAGTCAATTGTCATACAAAAACTCAGTATTTGTTTATTTAGATAAACAGAAAACTTCGGGGAGAGGGGAGCAGATTAAATGTCAGAAATATGTCAAATGTCATAAAATAAAGTTATTATACTTTTGCTAATCCAATCAGAAAGCTTTGAAAAGTGCTGAGTGGAATCGCAGTGATTTGATCACTTTAACTCAGGTAGTTTCGTAGTTATTTACTATTCACGACCTACTGCAACAAATCTTCTAAATGAAATAAAACTATCAAAATTGGGCTAAAACCAAAGCGACTGCAACTGAGCTAAACTAATTTATGAACCCCCTATATTTCTATCTACAGTCACAATCAATGTTTAGACAAAGTGTTACGACTTTGAAAGGTGCTAAGTTATGCTAACCAATATTACGTTGACCACAATCTAGACAAATTATGTCGAAACTTTACGTACGCAGTTAAACTGCATTTGGTGTCTATTTGTTAGTGGGTGTATTGTATCGTGTGGTGGCTCTATTTGTGTTGTTCTTCTTGTTTTCCTCTCAAATGTGCTGCTAATTCAGTGCAAAGTTACATACTGTCAATTTCTAACTAAGGGGAAAAGTTATAAGCAGCCTTAAACTAAGTATTACTAATTTTAAGTCAAACAAAGACCTTTTTCGTCGGATTTTGTTTTTCTGGGCAAGAAGATGAGACATTTTTTTAACCAACGAGAATACGAACCATCTACAGTGGATATTTAGAATCATTTATGGTAAATATTTATATGGCAATAACCAACAGGTTATGTTGACTGGTGGAGAAAAGGAACTGTTTAGATTTTAGTATGGATTCGAACATGGACTAGCAGTCTTTTGCTTGTTGACGCACGAATTGATTATATATAAATAATAATGAGTAAAAATGCAGCATGGTCAATTGCCACGTCAAATGAAGGAACCGTTAGGCCCAAAACTTTCTAAATTTCTCTTATAAATGTTCTTGTTAATTGCCCTGGAATTAAATATGAAGCAATCATTTTAAACGTGTTTTGGTGATTTTTTGTGTCAGTTCTTATTTTTTTGAGCGGTTTGAGTTGCGCGCATTCAGAAATTAAGTCTGTTGCCAACATAAAACCGATTATGAGCGCTGAGCGTATATATTTCCCGTGTAGCATAGTGGTTAATGTCACCACTCTTATCCAAAAGGTCGCGGGTTCGGACACCTCTTTTTGCGCTATGAAATTTTGTCGAACGTATGCCCCCTTCTAAATCACTTACCTTCATTCCAGAGCTATTCGTCCGACGGTAATCTGTTCATGTTCATGTTCATGTATATCTGTCAACGATAGCGATAACTAATTTTTTTTACGGTTGTGAAAATACGTTTGCGGATGGAAGAGCTAGGAGTTGTTTGTGAGGCCAAAGGAGTGAGATCGGAGTGAGTTTTGAAACCTGGCTTTTAACAATTTGCCTTGTGCACAGCTCAACTCTCTATATTAATTGCTCTCGAATGAGTAGCAATTATGTTAAACGTGTGTCCTTTTATTCAAATTTTTTGCTTGGACGCTTTGCGCGTTTCTTCTAGACTAATCTTTAAATTCTCAAACTTTTTAACGCACTACTTGATATCTGAGTGGTTTCAATTGCTCTCACTGCGAAATAAAGTTTGTTCAAACAGAACCGATTGTTAGAGAGACGATGACAAAGCCCTGATAGCCGAGTTAATGCCTCTGTTGAGGTTACAGAATCGGCCTCAAGAGGTCGGGGCTCGAACCCGACTTTCATGTTTTCGCCTCCATAAAGAAAAATTTATCTAGGCTACAGCCCCTGAATGAAATTGCCCCGCCTGTCATTCGGGAGCACTTTTTCCGACGTTAGTCGGTTTATGTTTGTATTAGCAATGTAGCAAGTGGTATGCTGTTAAGTTTCAGAACACGAGACGAGTCGTTTTTGTATCCGCCCAGCTTAATTGTTTTTCAAGGGGAGATTTTGAGTCGCAGCGCATAGAATAGTAGCTGGATATAAAAAATGATTTTTGACAGAATTAATCAATAGTGGCTTGTGTTTTTCATAAACGCAGTTTTTTTACTGTTATTTGTTAAGCGTGCAATCTTTTCACCTCAAATTCGTTTGAAATTTTTTGTGGTATTCAGTATCACCGAGTGCATTTTTTTCCATTATTGTGTTTATTGGTCACATCTGTGAAAATTCAATAACCTTTTCTTATATGTGAGCATGAAGTGGGCAGCGGAAGTTTTCTGCGACCGGGTTTACACTACAGTAAGTCTCGAATTATTTACTCCTACACTTAGCTCACGAAAGAAAGCACTTCTTGCTTTTGTTTCGATTTATCTGCTGCTCTTGACGCGCTTGCCCGTTAATGCCTGGAACTAGTTTGTTATTCAGTGATGATCTTTTGAGTGTAAATGAGTTCATGAGCTCAGGGTATCAAAATGTTTGTTTAGCTGGAACAATAAAAGTTAGCGTCCATCGAAAATCCGGTTTAGGTCCCCTTCTGTTCTTATTTAGTTACCTTGATCTCGAAAACGCTATTATTTAGGGCAAAAAAGTAATTCGGAATGTTTGTGATATACTTAGCGTTTCGCAAAATTGGATTAGTAGTGTCTAGTGACGCGTGAGTGAAACTGAATTGGACAGATTACCTGAATGAATGCTCTCAACTGTGAAATTAAGTTTTCAATTAGCGCCTAGTCTCTAAATAGCGTCAAGTTACCCCCTAAAAATACTTACTTTTATTTTCAAAGAAATTTTGTTTTTTTTTTCAGGTTTTCAGTTTGCTGTAATTTTTTCTGATCAGTCGACGACCGTGCATTGACTGAATTGGTGAGCGTAATAGTTCTCACGACTTATTACCACAATTTACTTTTTTAATATTAAAATAATATTAAATACTTGGACTATCCATCAAAAGCTGAAAACTACTGAAAATTTTTAGCCATAGTTTCGTGGACCATCCACAGCAATTAACCGGTTGTCTCGAACATGAAGTGCCTTTTGCCCATATGCATACTGTTTTCTACTTCACTCAGTAAGAGATGACATTTGGACTGCGGTCGTTCATTAAGGCATTTCCACATGAAACGATGCAGCCTTTAAAATGAAACTGATACTTTATAAACTTGACTATCGGAAGAAATTGGTACCTCGTTTGAATTCATAAGCCCTTCTGAGATTTAAATTCGGTGTCATATTTGTTAGTCACGGCTGCTTTTCGATTCGGTTGGCGCGGAATGTAATCGACAAGTCCCATTTTAGCACCAGGAATATGAAAGTCAAACGGTAAAAGTCTATCAATCCAACGAGTCAATCTGCTGTTATAAGATTTATTTGAACGATGTTCTTTCAACGATTGATAAAAGTGCTCTATTTTCAGTAATAACAGCGAACGATTTTCCGAAGAGGTGGTATTTGAAGTATTCCACAGACCAAATTACACCTAGTAATTCGAGTTCATTTACACTATACCGTTCTTCATTTTGATTTAGGATACGCTAAGCGACGAGGCAATTGTTATCCAGCCATCTACCGCTCGCTGTTCTAATACAGCCCCTAAACTGGCGCGTGAAGCGTCACATTTAACTCGCGTTTCTAAATTGGTATTATAATGTGCATTTTCTTTTGATTCTGCTTTTTGTTATTTAATTTTCTCGAAATGAAAATCATATTCGTTGTTCAAAGAAAATTATTGCCCTTTTTTTTAGGTTGAGTTCCTAATGGATGACAAAGAGCTGCAGCATTTGGTATGTTTGCTTATGTGATGTACAGAACCTAAGAAGGAACATAATTTCATCAAGTTAGTTGGTGGGTTAAAAGATAAAATAGCAGCAGTTTTAATTTCGAGGGGCGAAGTACCGGATTGGGGAAACTGATATCCTATCCAATCAATTTTTGTTTTACTGAAGTGGCATTTTGACAAGTTGATTCTAAGATTATCTGGATCTAATTTCCGCAAACAGGTATATACTTTGTTCATATGATCTTACAAGGGTCTACGACTTACTATCAGAATGTCAATTAGAAAACAATGGTAATTTTTCAATCCTACCAAAATGTAATCCATCGCTTTTTGGAAATCAGTATCCATGTCTGTAAGACCATAGAAACCACCCACTTTTATATCTTTTTATGCCAGTCGGTCGAATCAGTGCTAACAATAATAAAATTTACAATGGCTTGCTGTATCCGGATGTAAATTTAGTTGGCTGTACGCGTACTGCAAATCCAAAGTTGAAAAATATGCTGTTTGAGATGAATCAAATTCGTTTAAATTTTGGGTGATAGAGTCTATTAAATTGTCAGTGCTCGGCATTTAATGTTTATTCTTGTGTTTAGATTTGTTGAATGTTTTCAAGTCGAGAGCTAACTTTACTGATTGATCACGCTTGACATTTATTATTGTTTGTGAGATAAAATTTTGATCTCAACTATCTTTTTTTTCGATATGTCCATCACCAATAAGTTTCTGATTTTCGGTGTTCCCTTTTGACTATTAATTAATTGGTACTCTTCTTGCTATCGGATGTGTAGGAATAAATTGTTTGTGAAATTTTGATCGAACTAAAACTTTTACTTATCAATACAAGTCACAATTCCGGGAAAGTAGTTGTGAATTTGTTTTTGCAGACATTTGTGTTGAAGAAGATCGAGTTTTTACCTTGAGTTTTTTAAATGGAAACTCCCAGTTGACGGAACTGACCTCTCGCTAGTAAAGGTTTATGTCCACCCTTGACTATAATGATTTGAACTGGATTCGCTACTCGATTGTTGATTGTCATTTTGAATCTTTATTTTGCCCACTATTGGTTTCGGAGTGTTCGAATACGTTTGTAGTCCTCTAGCGTTTGTACCGTGGATCCAGAAAGAAATTTCATCTGTTGCAACTACATGGCTGGCTAAACTTTCAATAATCGTGCACACGCTGCCCGAATCCACCATTATCTCTGTCTCTACAGTTCCAATTGTTGTTTTTTGATTTAGAGGTCCAATTTTTTTTCGAATCATTGCAGATTGTAGCTACCCAACTGTCATCAGGTGATGAATAATTAGTCAAAATCAGGGTTTTAGTTTTCGTGTAATTCATTGACTTTATCATCTTCGGACGATGTAGTTTCTTCCGTCTCGACATTATCAAACCCTTGGTTTGAACTTTTGTTATGGTTTTGAGTTTTCGGTCATCTACACATTTTTGCAAAATGTTTCTCTAATACACAGTTGAGAAAGTTTTTCCCTGTGTAGGGAAGAATTTTTTGTGTTCGTACTTCCGACTTTGACCACATTTTCGGCATATTTGATTCATTTTTCGATTGCCAATCGATATTTTGTTTAAATGTGTATTCGCTGCGCGAGTACAAGTCACAAAATTGATGTTGGATCCGCTCTGCGAATGAGTGTTAAAGAAGACTTTTTTTGCCGTTCTAATCCCATTTCACAATTGATCGCCAATGTTAATGCATTCTGTGTTACCACTTTTTCTCTTAAGTAGTTTGCGCTGATTTTCTTCTGACATATTGGAAAAACACCCCTAACCAAAGAATCGTCTTTATCACCAAGATCACATTTGTTTGCAAGTTCCTTCCACACTAATTTCCAGATTCTCCTTCAAGCTGTTACCTCTCCTAGAATTGAAAAAGATCAAAAGTGAAGTTTCTCTGTTCGGTAAAAGCAGTATTCATGGCATCCCATTTATTTTTTAACCCTAACTTTAACCCATACATTAACCCTAACTTTTTTTGCTGTTGAGCACGCGGCGCCCTGCCACTCCTAAGTACAAGAATGAAAGTGAGGTGACTTTTTTATCTGAGATTTTCCACAGCTTGTGTCCGCATAGAATTCCCTGACCTGCTACTTTTGCGCAATTGTTTTTTTTTTTAAATTGGGCATTGCGAAGCTAGCGTTCACGTTCGGCGTGAGCATTTGTCTGTTCTTTTTCTTCATATTGGGTTCCGGTGGTAAAGTAACTGTTCTGAGTGGTGGTTGTAATAAGACGTCGATTTCAATCCTTTAGCCAAAACTGCTATTTTCAAATGAACTTTCCATCTCTCCCATCTCAAGGGGGTTTCACAGTCGCTTTTTCCCAACAGGTTTTTTCCCACTACTGACTGTGCCATGTGATGACTATTGAAATGAATTATGTTTTCGCAGCGGAAATGTATTTAATTTTTGAGAGTAGGAAACGCGATGCGAATCCAAGATTTAAAATATTTCTGATTGGTGTTCTTGATCTAGTGAATAACAAAATGCTTTACAAGAATGAATTGCGCGACTTATCACGAAGAAGCAAAAGAAAAGAGTGAACAATTGAAGAATTATAATTTACAGACGGCGGGAAATTGTTGAGTTATGAACAAAGCATTCGCGGGGCGAATGCACTTCGATCTAATTTTACTGGCAATTAGGGAACAATTGAAGTAGATATAATATGAACAACATTTCCGTATCACACAATAGGGTAAAACAGAAAGCTTATACGTCGGATGCGTTCAGTTTGACGGATTGTTAGGCTATAACAAGACAAATATGATTTTTTACATCTGCAATGAAAGATGACATTTTTTCATTGAGTTTAAATAAATGTTATAAAAGTTGTTATCAAAGCTAACATTGCTCCAGCTACCAATTTTTCCGTTTGGAAATTGTTCTTTGAGTTGGATGATCATTTTTGAATTTGTCTATAACTTTAAAGTAATATAGAGTTCATAAAATCCCAACACCACGTTCGTTTGACGCGCAGAAAACTCGTTACCTTATGATATTAGGTCAAATGCTTTGATGAAAGGGAAATGCTAGTTTCAAGCTAACTTGATTTTGCTATGTCTTTGTCCATTGGCATGTTTCATAAACCTATTGGACTTGATATTATGACAGCCGAAAGTATCGTACGCGCAGTTTGGTGTTGTGTTCACGAAAAAGAAGAAAACATTCCTCCAAATCTAATAGGATAATGCAATTCTATCTATTTGTCGCTTTCGATTTACTGTCTCTTTATGTACTGTCTGCTCCTAAAAATTGGTTGATCAGACAAACAGTGTCATATAGTGGTCTGTACCGTAAAGTAGGTGCGTTTTTAAGACCTGGGATAAATCCTAGCTAGGATTCGCTGTATCTGGGGGTGGGTAGGATTATCCGGGTTAAGGTTGTTTCAATATCGGACTACTGTCAAATGGTACCATGTGTTGTTTTAGTATTCTCAGCGGGGAAGATTTCCGCGTTTTCTTGCAGACTTGTAAACCCACCCAGACTTTGTTTACGAGTCGTGGTTAACAAGTAGAAGATACTGTTTATGATTAGTTAGTAGCTGTTTATAACCAAGTACCTATTGCTTTATGAGTTTAAAGAACTGTCGAGTAAGTTTTCCTAGTGGGCATGTAATACGCGCTTTCTTTATCAGTAGCTTATTCAAAACTGTTTATATCGCAATGGAAGGAGATACTAAGTCTTGGTGGTTTCTGAGCTGATGTGTATCTTCAAATTTGGATCTATTATTTCTTCCAATCATTTACTCCATCTGACATAAGTTATGTCTATGTTATGAAATGTTCACTGAATTCAAAGTCACTGTGCGAACTCTGATTATATTTATTCGGGTGAGCGAGTTCTACTATTTTTCAAGCAGCTCCACGGTTTTCCGGTTTTTTTTAAATTTATTAACCAACCCGCCCGCCATCCACCCATCTATTGTTGCGGCTTTGATGAGCTGGAGAGAATGACCCCTCGCACCTGACTTTTTCATCTGTGTACAACCGTGCATCCGCCACCCCAAAAAAACTTTAATTGACTTGGAAGTTTTCATGGACCTCTTATTAGGTTTTGTAAGCCATTATTAATGCTAGAATAATCATTTGGTTTAAACGCATGGTAAGGGAAATAAACATTTCACTCACGGCTGATAAAAAGAAGCAGGTCTCAATTGGGGTCATAATTGTCATTGGGGGGAACCGAAACAGATAAGATCCACATTTTCACACGATGGTTGTAGTTTCATGCGGGGACTGTTGGTATTTCGAAAGGACCAATTTCTGTAAAATGTGTAATAGATGGGTCATTGTCTTCGAAATTATTGCGCGGACGGACATTTCACAAGTATAAATGAGTCAGAGTTAAAGAGTTTGAGTACTATAGCGCAGTGCTTTCTGTATCAGTGAACTATTTTTTATAGAGGCCAGTGGGACAAACTCATTCTTACTCAATTCTCAACATTGTGAGTTTGACAGTGATATTCGTAAATTTTGTTTTCCAACTTGTGGAAGTTATTATATTATATTATTGTACGGCTCGGAAAATAAACTGAAAACTTTGCCTCTTCACCCTCCAATCCCCCCTTCCAACTTTCCAACAAATATGGTTTATGACCGTCAAACTATTACATCTTGTGCATAAGATCATTTTGGGTGATACAAAATATCAATTAGAACGTATATGCACATCGTGATCAATGGAAAACGCAATTTAGTTTGTTCACACCAATCACGGGAAAAAAATGTTTGGTCAGGGTGAAATGGTGAAGTTTTTGAGTACTGAGTCCAATTTTGCCCTACTGCGCTTTATTATTACTTACCTTAGCAATTCTATATAATACCTGCTGCCCTCCTCATTTGGTTATTTTGCTGTTACTTTCGTTGCATTGCAGCCTTTCTTTATACTCACCCTAGCCATGCGTTCGTTTATGACTTCGAACTAATAAATAACTTAACTAATTGCAATATTTAAACAGGTTAGAACAAATGCGATAGTTTATTATTTGAGGTGCGAACTGTTTTTCAATTGAGAACGTGGTATAAAGGGCATTTTGAATTCTAATTTTCACCCCCATTCATTTAACCCAGTATACACGCAACCAATTATATATGCAATGATGAACTATATAATATAGTGGTTAGATAATCGGGGTTAAATGTTGGGGGTGAAACAATTATGGGCGTAAAAGTGATGCACTGATTTCCGAAGTGTTCAAACTTTTTTTTTCATTTTGCCGACTCACGAGGACTATATTGTCTGAATGATTTTTCTGTTTTTTTTTGTATTACGCCATTTGCTTCTCTCACTTAATTGAAAACAGCATGTCTTCAAAGTATTGGACTAAAATTTATTCATTTTTCAGTAGTTGGTATAGTAAGAATTCAAAAAACGATGGTGCCTATCAGACTGTTGAAGAGAACAATTGACAAATTAGCCTGTCTTGAAGTTGGTAAAAAGCGGTAAAATTGGGCTCTTAAGGCACCGGGGATTTGAAAACCAAGTACTCTATTTTACCTATGGAACGATTCATGAAATCAGTCAAGTAGTTTCCGAAATTGAGCAAAAATTTAGTCCCAGCCTTCGGAAGGACGTCTGGAAAACCTTCAATTACTTGGAACATTAAAGAAAAATAACAGGTCAAATTTTTGGCGACCAAAATTTTTTAAATTCTTGTCAGACTTACTGCTGAAGACTGGAGTTCCCTGATTTCCGAATTTAGGTGTCTGGAAACTCAACTGATATTCGAAAATTATATCGTAAAGTTTTACACTGATATAAATTGGAAATGGTGATGTAATTGGGAAGGTGCCCCGCTTTTTCACCCCTATTCATTTAACCCCCTATCGATTAACCCCGATTTATTCACCCCTGTATCATTTAACTCCTCTATCTTATAACCCCTCTATCATTTCACCCCGATTTTAATATTTCTAAAAAAATAAGGATTATTAAATTAGCAAAATAATCAAGGCCATGCCTCAGAGGCTCGTGGGACTTGATATGAAACTATCACAACCGAACGTGGGATTAATTCATCCACTCAATTATGACAAAACATGCCTTCAATGTCGACTGCCAATTGGCGGTGTGAAATGATAGAGGCGTGAAATGATAGAGGGGTTAAATGATAGAGGGGTGAATAAATCGGGGTTAAATGATAGGGGGTTAAATGAAAAGGTGTTAAAAGAAGTAGAATCAATTGGAAAAATACTTAAATTTATCAAGAATTTTGGACATGCGATGGAATTTCATTCATACACTGGAATTTCTCTCGCTTGCCTGTAATTAACTGCTGCACTACTGGGTTGTTTTTTGTTTAAAAACGTTTTCGGTACAATTTCAAGAAATTCGGTTGTTGCTTGCTTAAAAATAGTTCTGCATTGTCGAGAATTAAGTGGATACAATTTAAAAATCGGAGAACAAACTTTTAATTTAGAACATTTGATTTTTTTGAAGATTTTGCCGATTTCAAAAGGAAATTGGTATTTATTGGAGCAAAAATTTATGCATTTTTAGTAATTATTTGAATAACTTAATAGTCAAAATCAATACTTTTCAATTTCTTGTTCCATTTTCAACATAAATTACGCAACTCAATTTTTCAGGCCAATTTTTTTTGAGTTTTTCCTTACCTTTTCATGATTGTAATGTAATCAGTATATGAAAAAGTTGTTCAGTACAAAATTTTTTGTCAAATGCAACTTTAGTTTTTGATTTTGTTGACAAATTGATTTGAAGTTCTAGCGTATTTGTTGACTCTTTTGTGCACTTAAGATTTCCTCGATGTTCTACCGTTTTCTGCAAAATCATTTTGCCGCTAGTGTTTTGTAAGTTTCTCATATAACCGCTAATTGTTTGAAGTAAAGCAATGCAGTGAAATCAGGGAAAACTTTAAATAAAACCCTTTTACTTTTTTTTCTGTGAAAAAAGTTCTGTGAAAACAGTTTTCATCGTTTTTATTTATGATTCCTGCAAATAAAATGAAAACTAAATAAAATCGATTACTAATATATGTTGTGACTGATATGTGAGAAACCATGCATCTGATTTGACACTAAAATGAAGGTTTTTGAGCACATTTGTTCTCCGTAGTATAAGCTTTAAATTGACAACCATCATTCCAAATAGAAAACTACTTTATCCACACTATTCTAATCGAATTTGTTGTGCTTTTGGGTTTCTGATAGTGCAAAGAAAAAATGTTTTTTTATTTTTATCTAATTACAATTCAAAACACCAGAACGGCAGATATCTACGGTAAATGAATTGTAAGAATTGTAATGTGCACATTTCTTGACTATGCACTGCTGGTCTCCAGGAGTTATAAATTTTGCTCCTAGATGCTCAGTGCAATAATTGGAATGAGTAAATGAGGTCCGGCCTTTCGATCACTGGGAGTTTTTGTTTCCGTTTCTATCTCGTTTCCTTTTCATAAAGTATCGAAAATTGAATTTTTCAAAACTACAGTTTTTTGTATTTTCATGTTTAACTTCTGTTTGGAATTGCAAAAGTTTTTTGTAGCTCCAACTTGGTGTGGCTAAAAGATAAATAAATTTTCAGATTTTAAATACAAAATTTTCGTTAAAAAAACTATTAGTTGTAGTAATTTCAAAAACTCCAAATTTTATCTCTTGATTACTTTTTTAAAAGTGGAAGTTCAGATTGAATTAATTTTGTGAAAAATCGGTCATGGCGGATTCGCAAAAAATGAAGTGTATTCAAGAAAATGCCAACTTGTGAAATTGCTTAAGAAGTGATAAGGAAATTTCATAAAGACTCTTTGGTGTCCAGATCACGCTCTTTAGGGAGATCAAGAGTTTGTTTTTCATCAAAAGTATGACAATCATTTTTATGTCAGTAGGTATCTATGAGCGTATTATCATTTAAACGTCCAATGTGTAAAGTTTTTGACTTTGTTTTGTTCGAGTGACATGATACCACGAAAAAAAAGAGAAAAACCTTTTGCTGGTATAAATTGAATCAAAACAAAATATTAATATTTTTAGTATAGGTCATTGACTGTTCTTGATGAAAATTGAGCTAATCAGTGTTGAGTTAACCAACATTTATGTTGTCTCACATACTTGAACAACAATGTTCAAACATTAAAAGCTCTATTAATTTTGAAATTTGGGGCACAATAAGCTTTTGTATAGTTTTTCGGGAAAAAATTAATATTGTTGAGAA
The DNA here is from genome assembly GCF_964194025.1 of Convolutriloba macropyga. NCBI lineage: Eukaryota > Metazoa > Xenacoelomorpha > Acoela > Convolutidae > Convolutriloba > Convolutriloba macropyga. The sequence goes on from NC_134482.1 coordinate 10,783,624, forward strand.
GTTTTTTTATTTTTCTCGAACTAAGTTTGAAGCATTTATTGTAAACGTGTGTCTTTTTTATTGAAAATTTTTTCTTGACCCTTTTTGCGCTGTTGTTTTGGAATTTTCGTTAACTTCTAACTAAAACAATTACTTAGCTTCGTAGTTAAGTTAGACTGGTATCCTGGAGGTGCGGAATTCGAACTCAAAAAAAGTTCATTTCCAAGTGGAGTTAAATGTTTGATAATAGTCCCTTCAATATGATCGGTTTATCCTTAATTTTGTTGCCAAATTTTTATTTTCAGGGGTGTTCGTCGCGTGTTGGCAAGAAATTAAATAAGTGTGGTATATTAAAGGCTTTCTGCGTCTTAATGCCTGGTGACAGATTTTGGCGATGTTTAAACTTGGCAGGGGGCCATTTCTTCCGGTCATATTTTGTTTGTCGATCTCCCTTTTAAGTGCAAATCTGTCACGGATTTATGAAAGCTAAAAAGAACATCTGAGGCAAAAGTGCAAACCTAATATTTAGACAAATCAAAATGTCGGTTCTTAGCTTTTTGGTCAACGCGGCGTTGTTTATTTTCGAGTTTCAGAGTTTTTAGAATTCAATAAATTTCAAAATTTAAACTAAATTAGGCGTATTTTGAACCTCTGGTCACAAATTGTATTAAAACCCTGCTCACAAATAAAAATGTAGACAAAATAAGTGGTTTTGACCTTGAGGTGCTTGGAAGCTCTGGATTAGAAATTTTTTGTATACAAACATGCCAGAACTGCATTCTATTTATATCGCGAGCAATAAATTTTCTTAGCTGAGTGCTTTGAATTTGATAGACAAAATTTTGAAATAGAAACCAACAGATTAGTGCCGCCAGTTGAAACTTTTGATTTATTTGGATGTTATCAGTTGTTACCGTCTGTTGTGACTTAATTTTTATAACATTGTTTTTGTTGGACATTTGTCCAATTATATCGCACTTCATATTCAAGTTTATTGCTGAGTGAAAGCATGTACAAGATTTTTGGTAGAATTCTTTCTCTAACGAGACAATGACCTTAATTCCCGAATACCATATCTAACTGCAACGTTTTTAAATTATTGGCGCTAAGTATTGTTCGAATTTGTAGTGTGGCCCCACAAATTCGAACATATTCTAGCGTAAAATCACCCTACATTTTCGAACTACCATTTTCGAACATTTTTGGCACACTACATTTTCGAACATTTTTTTTACCATTTTCGAACATTTTTTCGGGCTAAACACTTAAAGTGTCAAAACACCTGTAAAAGTCCCCATAAGGGCTAAAAATGGTTTTAAGGTCAAAAATAGCCCGAAAAAGACCAGAAATGGTTCGAAATCACTTATAACTGTGCTCAATGCCAGTTATAGGGGTTACCACCTTTTTAACTTCGGTTGCTGTGATTTTGTTGTCCCCCACACAGAAAAAGTGTCAAAACACACTTAAAAGTCACTTAAGGGCTAGAAATGGTTTTTAGGCCAAAAATACTCTAAATTAGACCATGGATGATTCCAAAACATTCATAGCTGTGATCATCGCCAGTTTTAGGTGTGAACACCATTTTAACTTATTTTGCTTTGATTTTGTTGTCTTCCATACAGAAAAAGTGTCGAAACACCTGTAAATATCCCTCAAAGGCTAGAAACTAATTCTAAGACCAAAAATACCTCATATGAGACCAGAAAAGGTTCGAAATTATACATAACTGTGGTCATCGCCAGTTATAGGTGCTATTGCTACTTAAACTTATGTTGCTTTGAATTTGTTGTTCATCCTCCTTTCTCATCCTGGACTTGGGAGCAGGCAATGTCGGAGTTACCAAATTCGATGATTTTGTGCTTTCATATTGGTGCACCTCCTCCTTTCTCATCCTGGATTGGCGACCAGGCAATGGCAGAGTTACCACCCGCCAACTTTTTATGTTGATGTCCGCATCGTCGTCTCTTCCATTCTCTGATAATTTTGGATGCTCAGTGACCTGACTCTCTTTGACAGAGGCAGTTTGATTTTTCTGCACCAATTGACTTATGCAGATAATTCTTGTCATCGTTGTTTTGTAGTTGTTCCATCGGCCATCGTTGCTGTTGATGTGGCTGTCATTGAAGTCGCCGTTGTTGTATTGACTGTCATATTGATGCTCTCCTTGTCGTGACTGACGTTGTCAGTGCTGTCACTGTTTTTATTGTTTCTAATGCCGTCGTTATCAAGGCTGTCGTTGTCGTGGCGGTCGTTGTCTTAACTGTCAATTTGCTGATGTTGTTGCGGTTGTCTGTGTGTTGGATTTGTATTTTTAAGCTACTCTCATATATAGGAGATTACATAAGATCAACAAATTATTAAACATGCACTTTTCTTATGTAAGCTTTTGCTCCAGGAAGCATAATTACAGATAAACGAAATGCTTGCTTGTATTCTATGTGTTCATTCATCCTAAGGGCTATCAATAGGCATCAAATTTATATATAAACCTTATTTTTGAACTCCCCTTATATAGAAGATTACAAAAATTTAATAAATTTGCACTCTCTTTGTAAACTTTTGCTCTATGAAGCAAAAACAAGGATAAATGAAATACATGCAAGTATTCTATGTATTCTGTCAAACTGAGGGGTATAATAAGGCGTCCATTGTGTAAAAATTAATACTTTTGCACTCCCCTATTATATGAGATAACAAATAATTAATATATTTGCACTTTTGTCTTCTAAAACTTTGCTGTAGCAAGCAAAATTACACGGATAAATGAATTTCATGCAAGTATTCTAAGCATTCTGTCTTCCTGAGGGTTATAAATAGGTGTCCAAAGTGTAAAAATTACACATTTTGGAACTCCCCTTAAATAAGAGATTACAAAAAATAATAAAACTGCACTTTTCTCTTTTTAAATTTTGCTGTAGGAAGCAAAGATACCTGGAGAAACAAATCACTTTCAAGTACTCTCTGTTTTTTGTCATCCTGAAGGGTATAAATGGGCATCCAACGCCCATAGAAATTTATATTTCTGAACTTCCGTAATATAGTAGAATACATGAATTTAAATATTTGTATTTTCTTTTTTCAAACTTTCGCTCTAGGAGGCAAAACACGGATAAATGAATTACTTGCAAGTATTCTATGTATTCTGTCCTACTGAGGGGTATAATTATGGACCCAGTAAGTATAAAATTTAAATTTCTGAACTCCCCGAGTATATAAAATTACAAGAGACTAATAAATTCACACTTTCTTCTTCTAAATTTTCGCTGTAAGAAGCAAAAATACACGGATAAATGATTCGCTTGCAAGTATTCTATGCATTCTGTCATCCTGAGGGGTATAAATAGGCGACCAATGTGTAAAAAATATTTCTTTCTGATCTCCCTTTTTATAGAAAAATACTAACAATCAATAAATTCACACTTTCTTCTTCTAAATTTTTGCTGTAAGAAGCAAAAATACACGGATAAATGATTCGCTTGCAAGTATTCTATGCATTCTGTCATCCCGAGGGGTATAAATAGGCGGCCAATGTATAAAAAATATTTGTTTCTGGTCTCCCCTATTATAGAAAAGTACTAACAATCAATAAATTTGCACTTTCCTCTTCTAAAATTTTGCTGTGGGAAGCAAAAATACCTGAAGAAACGAATCACTTTCAAGTATTCTATGTATTCTGTCTTCCTGAGGGGTTTCAATTGTCATCCAATGTGATTAAAAATTATATTTCTGAACTCCCTTAACACAGGAGATTACATAAAGTGAATAAATTTGCACTTTCTTCTTCTAAACTTTTGCTCTATGAAGCAAAATCACGGATAAACGAATTACAAGTGTTCTATGTATTCTGTCATACTGAGGGGTATAAATAGGCGTCAATTGTGTAAAATATATATATTTTTGCACTCCTCTAATATAGGAGATCAAAAAAATTAATAAATTTGCACTTTTGTCTTTTAAAATTTTGCTGTAGCAAGCAAAATTACACGGACAAATGAATTTCATGCAAGTATTATAAGCATTCTGTCATCCTGAGGGTGTAAATAGGCCTTCAATGTGTACAAATTAAGCGTTTTTGAACTAACCTAAAACAGGAGATTATAAAAATTTAATAAAATTGCACTTTTCACTTCTAAAAGTTTGCTGTAGGAAGCAAAAACACCTGGAGAAATGAATCAGTTTCAAGTATTCCTTGTATTCTGTCTTCCTGAGGGGTATAAATGGGCATCCAACGCGAATAGAAATTTATATTTCTGAACTTCCGTAATATAGTAGAATACATAAATTTAAATATTTGTATTTTCTTTTTTCAAACTTTCGCTCTAGGAGGCAAAACACGGATAAATGAAATACTTGCAAGTATTCTATGTATTCTGTCCTACTGAGGGGTATAATTATGGACCCAGTAAGTATAAAATTTAATTTTCTGAACTCCCCGAGTACATAAAATTACAAAAGACTAATAAATTCACACTTTCTTCTTCTAAATTTTCGCTGTAAGAAGCAAAAATACACGGATAAATGATTCGCTTGCAAGTATTCTATGCATTCTGTCATCCTGAGGGGTATAAATAGGCGGCCAATGTATAAAAAATATTTGTTTCTGGTCTCCCCTATTATGGAAAAATACTAACAATCAATAAATTTGCACTTTCTTCTTCTAAAATTTTGCTGTGGGAAGCAAAAATACCTCAAGAAACGAATCACTTTCAAGTATTCTATGTATTCTGTCTTCCTGAGGGGTTTCAATTGTCATCCAATGTGATTAAAAATTATATTTCTGAACTCTCTTAACACAGGAGATTACATAAAATGAATAAATTTGCACTTTCTTCTTCTAAACTTTTGCTCTATGAAGCAAAATCACGGATAAACGAATTACAAGTGTGCTATGTATTCTGTCATACTGAGGGGTATAAATAGGCGTCCATTGTGTAAAAAATATATATTTTTGCACTCCTCTAATATAGGAGATCAAAAACAATTAATAAATTTGCACTTTTGTCTTTTAAAATTTTGCTGTAGCAAGCAAAATTACACGGACAAATGAATTTCATGCAAGTATTATAAGCATTCTGTCATCCTGAGGGTATAAATAGGCCTTCAATGTGTACAAATTAAGCATTTTTGAACTAACCTAAAACAGGAGATTATAAAAATTTAATAAAATTGCACTTTTCACTTCTAAAAGTTTGCTGTAGGAAGCAAAAACACCTGGAGAAATGAATCAGTTTCAAGTATTCCTTGTATTCTGTCTTCCTGAGGGGTATAAATAGGCATCCAATGTGATTAACAATTATATTTCTGCACTCCCCTGATACGGTAGATTACATAAAATGAAAAAATTTGCACTTTCTTCATCTAAACTTTTGCTCTAGGAAGCAAAACACAGGTAAATGAATTACTTGCAAGTGTTCTATGTGTTCTGTCCTACTGAGGGGTATAAATATGGATCCAATGTGTATAAAATTTACATTTCTGAACTCCCCTGGTATAGGAAATTACAAAAACCTAATGAATTTACCTTTTCTTCCTCTAAAATTTTGCTGTATTAAGCAAAAATACACGGATAAAGGATTCGCTTGCAAGTATTCTATGGATTCTGTCATCCTGACGGTTATAAATAGGAGGCGAATGTGTAAAAAATGTATGTTTCTAAAGTCCCCCAATATAGAAAGTTACTAAAGATTAATAAATTGGCCTTTTCTTCCTCTAAAATTTTGCTGTAGGAAGCAAAAATATCTCAAGATAAGGAATACTTTTAAGTGTTCTATGTATTTTGTCATCCTGAGGGGTACGAATATGAGTCCTATGTGTTAGAAAATTATATTTTTTAAAACCTCTGATAAAGGAAATTACATCAAGTTAATAAACTTGCACTTTCCTTTACTAAAATTTGTTCTAGGAGGCAAAAATGTACCTGTAGTATTTCGGTCCAAGATTGGTAAGATACCAGTCGTCATTGTTTTACTCATATGTTGACAAATGATGGCTCAAAATGCTTCATATACAGCTCATTTCAAAGCTACTTTATTGAGCTTTGCAGCCATGTCTATTGATTATATCAATATTGGCTGTAAAGGTGCCTAAAAAGGCATCAAACACAAAACAGAAATCGAATCAATTTGGACTTGGTAAACAGTGGCTACTTCCGACCACCTATAAGAATGATACAGTTGCAATATATATAGTTTTGAAAAACAATTGATTAGACAAGAGGGCGAGCTTTAAAACAATAGCACTTTTTGACAGTTTAAGTACGTTTATGGTAACTGGAGTGCTAAGATCAAAGATTGGTAAGATACCATTTGTAATTGTTTTACTCATAAGGTAACAAATATTGGCTCAAATTGATTCATGTATAGCCCATTGAAAAGCTCTTGTAACAGGCTTTGCAGCAAAGTATAATATCCTAGTTATATAGCGGCTGAAAATGTACCTAAAATGGCATCAAACATTAAATAAAAATCGAGTCAATTATGACTTGGTAAATAGTGGTAAAGTGTGCCCTTTTTTAAAAATGGTACAATAGCCCTATATAAAGTTTTGAAGAGCTCTTGCATGCATAAATGCGGGAAGATTAAAAAACGCGCACTTTTTGACCATTTAGGTGCGTTCATGCCTCCTAGAAGCACTGCTCACCGAGTTGAAAGTTCGGATTTGTATTTGATGTACAATTTCTCCACGACTACTGATTCAAATGAGTTGATTTGTAGCTCGTTTTAAAGCTCAGTATCTCTACTTTAAAGCCATACAATTTGTGTGATCTTCGGGTGGTTGTAACTATCACTTCTGAGCAGAAACTTCAACTTTTATATATCGCTTTTAAATTTTTTGAGAACACCGTGTAATTTGACCACCCTACCGGGATATTTTAATAACATAGCATACATGGTTGCAAAGCTACTGAGCTGTAGTTTACGAGGATATAAAAAAAATGACAAAAAACACCCGGGAACAGTCTCAAATCTAGTCCAGAACATATGTGTCAATTTTTTTTAAAGATAACTTTGTCTTTGGTGGCAAAGTTCGTCAACAAATATTAACCCAAAAAGAACAATATATAGCTCATTTTAAAGCTTATCAAAAATACTTTTCAGAAATAAAACCTATGTGGGGTTTCTGGTAAGGCCAATTGCCCGAAATTGCCCAAAACTGGCGTTGCATTTTGCAAATTTGCGAAAAAATTTTTGCAGAGCTTTACCGGTACTTATACTGCAGCTAAGATAATAAAATAAGTATTTTTGTGAAGCAGATGGACTGTAGTTAGTGTGGTTAGGTCGTTTATTTGCCTATCTGTAACATCGGAAAGACCATGGGAAAGATAATTTTATTTTTACATTTTCGAACATCGTTTTTAGCCCGAAGAAAATACTCTTTCAAAAATGGTGAGACCTAGCTCAATTCTGACAGCGGGATCGTGTTTCTCGAGGTCGAAAACGGTTACCCAGCCTATTTAAGCACTCAGCTACGATTATTCGTTGACATCCTATGAAATGTTGAAATCCATCAATAATCTGAGTTTGTAACCATACTCGATCTTATATGTGATTCTGGAGTTTTGAAATAACAAAGGTTAGGGTTAACCCAAATCATATATTTCCAAAAACTAGAGCATAATAGCTTTCCAAAACAGTTTGTTTTACTTCAAAAAGTTGATTCCTCGAGTTTTTATGAAGTTCTAAAAAAAAGTCGTTAGCCCGAAAAAAAATGTTCGAAATTGATATGACCATTAAATCTCTTCTAGTAAGAATTTTTAAACAAATGATATAGTTCTGAAAAGTACATTATCAGGGCTTTCTAATGATACTACATTTATGACTTTTTGACCAATATTCGAATTTTGGTGGACAAAAGTATCTACTGTGTCAAAACTGATTTTCGGTTTTTAAATTTTGAGAGCCTCTAGAGTAATTTTCATTGCGAATTTTGTCAACATATGGGTATCCTCGTAAACTAGAGAACAAGGGGAGTTCAGAAATGCTTCTTTTTTAAGAATTGAAGCACTCCACGTTTTATAATGACCTTCAAAATTTTTCGGGCTAAAAATGTTCGAAAATGGTAAAAACCGAAATCCAGTTTTTCTTCCGATTTTAAGCATAAAACGTATATGGCTGAGTTCCCCAGATCAATTTAAGCCTCACCATGTATTCAAAGTGCCCAAAATACCCAAAAATTGTCAGAAAATGGCATTTTTTCTTAGCCCAAATTTTTTCAAAAAAATTTTTTTTGTTGATGTTTTTGCAAAAAAAAACACATAGCATTTGCTTATTTGGGCCCAAAAATGCACACGGTGGCCTTAATTTGCCATAAAAATCATTATTTGGGGAGATATGACCGGAATACTCTAATGGGCCTCACACTACAAATTCGAACAATACTCCTCCTTAGGGTGTTCACATGGCGATAAATCGCTTTTTAAAAAAATGCATCGAGAATTCTAGAACATGCTCAGAAGGACTTAATTGCTTTGGTTTAAGGTAAATTTGATGACAGCCAGATTTTATAATTTTTTTGAGTGACCTTGTCACAAATTGGCTAACAAAAATTGTTCAATTTACATTTTAAAGTTAACTATTTAAATTGCGTCTGTTTGGCCTTTGCAATTTAAATTTTGCAATTGTTTGGCCTTTACTGATGACATTTTTAGCTCCGAGAAGTGTCATACCAGTAGTAGTGGTACTGTTATTCATAATCAATGTGCGAAAAATCCTATGAATATGAAAGACAAATTAGGCTTTATGCCCGGGTCGCCGCTTCCTTGGTTCCATACAAGGATCATATATGATGTCATACAAATCATAACGTATTTCCTAGTACGATCCTTGCATGGAACCAAGGAAATCATATATGATCCTTGCATGGAACCAAGGAAACCATATATGATCCTTGCATGGAACCAAGGAAATCATATATGATTCTTTGATGAAACCTAGGAAGTCATATATGATTCTTTGATGAAACCTAGGAAATCATATATGATTCCTGAATGAAATCCGGGAAACCATATATGATCCTTGTACGAAATTGAAGAAATCCTATATGATCCTTGTAAGAAATCAAAGATATCATAAAGGTTCCAATACGACGAGGAAGTAGTTGTTAGTCCTTGTATTACTAGCAAATGCTAAGCAAGATCAGCTAGGCTTTCATTTTCGTGCTAGGGAAAACTTCAATTTCCTCGATTTCATATAAGGATCATATATGATTTCCCTGATTTCGTACAAGGATCATATAGGTTTTCCTGGGTTTCATACAAGGATCATAAAAGATGTTTTAGTTTGTGAGCAGTCTCGTTCTTACTGGAAGCCGAAAAAAAAACTTTCTGAGGAATATTCAATCACATGACAAGAAAACAACCCGCTGTGAAGTTAAACATAACAACGTCACAATGTAGTGAAATTAATTAAATCTTTAGCGCAGTTGCTCAAAATCTCAACGAAAAATTCAAAAAGGAGACACCAGAAGTCAAAAAAATTAAAATGATTTCTGTTCTTTCTAATTGGCAAACGTAACAATAAAAATTGTGCAAACATTTAATTCATTGGCACATAAGATCACAAGCAATTGTTATGATATTAGCATCTTCATACTTTAAATACTTGTATCTCATATCTAACACTTTTGAGTTTTTAATCAACAAAAACCATTGAAAACACACGAAATAATGGAAGACCTGGGTCCTGGGTTTTTACAAAAATCATAGAAGAAGTTTTAGTTTAGTGACCAGTCTCGTTCTTACTAGAAGCCAAAAAACTAACTATCAAACCAATAATCAGATTAATCGTGTTCAAACGCCTCAATCAGCGGTACAAGAAACTTTGCAATTGATGTTCTGAAGAACAAAAGTTTATTGGATATAAGTTTTTGATTGAAAGTGATCAACTCGGAACTTTCCTCAACAAGAAAAAAAGAGTATATTTGATGAGTTGAACCAAGTGGGGATGAACGAGACTCAACAACTTTGAAACGTTCCACAGATGCGTAATCTTCGCCTTTTTCCGAATAAAACATTCGTAATTTTCCACAGATGATTTCTCCTCTATAAAAAGCTGCCACATAAGAATCTTTGCCGTTAGTTGAAATGTCAAAAACAAAATTTTTCCATTTCAAGTTTCGATAAAACTGGCGTTCATTTTTTCTGAGGTCCTCTGGAACGTCAGTGTTCGGGATGCTGATGTGCTTGAAAACTTTAACGGCTCGCATTTTTTCACAAAACTCTGACAATTGGTCATTGACAATTGGGGAACGCCAAGCTGCTTTGTTTCTGTTATATCTCTCTACTAAAAGAGGCAGATGATTGACAGTACCAGAGAACTTCGAGCTCAAAAGATAATTAGCAGACTCGAACATCATACTGGACGTTGTCCAAAGGGGCCCAAAGTTACGCACTTGCCATGTGAGATGAGTCAGGGCATGCATATTAGCAGAAAAAACGGTTTCTGTGTACTCCAGTTTCGTGTCTTCCAGAAATCGATTAATCTGTTTCTCTGCTTCATTGCAAAAACTTGTGTCTAACATTAATAGTCGAATTGCGTAACTAAGTAAACAAAATCTATTGGCTCTCGTTTCATTAATTGTTTCGCTGAAAAGTGCTGGACCGATATATAACAACCAAACTTTCAACTCATTTGCCTTGAAGTACTCCAAATCATTGAGCGACCTCACCGACCTTTTGAACTCCAACGGTAACTTAATACTTGAAACCGTGTGTCTCAAACACTCCATGTCAGTTCGATGCGTTTCCTTTACGATAACTTGGAGGAGAACTTTAGTTACTCCCAGATATACTTGATGCATTACGTCTGGTGGAGCCGTCAGCGGTAAGTTTTTGACCAGTTTAGACAACGGGCTGACCCCCTTGACACCCATATAATGCTGCAGATTTTCCATTTGAACCTTCTGAAGGTGCTCCGAATAGATGTGTTGCGTGCGCATGGGATATTTTTTCAGTGGATAATATCGTGAGCGCTGGTACACGTCCGTTTCAATCAAACATAGTGTGCAGCCGTATTTAGCTAGATGGTGGTGCATGTTTAGCATAGATGCTGTTGCTGGGATATCAGCTATTAGAAGAATGATTTTAAAAGTAACATTCAAGCTCATTTGCTTGTACTCTAATGTCATTCGACGGGACAAAAGTTGACCTAAGTCATTGAAAAGTGGCTCCCAATCTGGTTTCTTTGCACCACGCCATAAAGCGGCCAGAACAATGTTTTTATAGGAGCATCTCAAAACTGGAGGCAGATCAGCAATGGCTAACCAAACGGGCCACAGCTGGTCTCTACTGGACTTCACAAAGCGGACACCATCAGAGTTGAGAACAAGCGATATTGTTATGTTTTTGTTATCGAAGTTCAAACAGGGCTGTAATTTGATATCTTTGTTGGGATCTCGTTGTTGCGAGTATTCCTCAATAAACTCAAGGTTGCTTTGAACAATCTGATGAAGCTCACTCACAAAATCAAGCACCCAATATTCACCGTCAGAACAAGATTTAACAAAATTCTGATGCTGAGATTTAAAGACGTGATAGCGACGTTTTAAACTTGAGAAACTTGGTAACTTAGCGTCCGGAAAAGCTGATCTCATAAGAGATAGCCAATCTTTGGTCTCTTGATCAGATGTGCCATGTTTTGCGACAATTGAGTTTATGGCTGTCTCGAAATTGTCTCCAACCACAGAACAGGGCAGATCAGGGCTGTCAGGTGGAACAGTTGAAGAATCAGAAATGTCTGGCAAAAAGTCTTCAGGTGCACCAATTTGATTGCCTTCATCATTATTCTCCACTTCAGGAGTATCGTTGTTGCCCTCACCTGTGAACAACATAGAACTGTTCTCCAAATCAGCCGAACCGTCTTCATGATCAATTGACGACTGCGACTCACTTTCCGTAAAAAAACGCATTTCATATGACCTCATTTTCTTGGGAGCAGGTTCATCCCGCTTTTTGCGGCTGTATAGCCTAACGAATCTCTTTTCTAAGTTTGCTGATATTAATTGAAGCTGCTTGTTACTGAAAATCAACGGGCGTTCAGCATGCATTTCTGAATGTGGGCATTGGCAGTCCCAATTTCCTTCGCCAAAAAAGTTTTCCCCGTAAAAAACAGTCAGTTCGTCATTCTTCTGTATATTTTTAGTTATTTTCAACTTGACACACTTCTGGTTTTTGTAAGTTGAAGCAACGTATTGAGTATTGGGTCTGCATGAATGATTTGCGAATCTGACCGGACCGATCATAATTCTGTTGTTTCGACAGATCTCGGTTCCAGCAAATATTGAAATGGGCTCAAATAGGTAAAGCTCTTCACCTTTAACACTTTGAAGGAGTGCATGAAGGTTCGGCAACAACAGGTCACGATTCCTACTGAAAATGAAATTTTCATCCTTGCCGTAAAACAGTCCATATCCTCCAAAGTCATCGTGTTCAAAAAAAAATCCTGCTCCCAATGCTTCTTGATAACAGGATTTTAATAGGTTATAGGTTTTTTTATATGACATCTTGGTATCTAGCAATTTTTTGAAGGCTTCATCGTCAATTTCAGCTACCATTGACCTCACGCGCCGGTTTTTTTTTGCTATCAAGTCATTTGAGACGTGAGCATCGCATTGAGCAAGGATAACTGATCGACTTTCTTTCTCCTGCATGTCCTGCTCTCAAAACTTTTTATTCGAATTCATTAACAGGTTTAAAAAAAAACCACAATCGGTCCTACGTAGCATTTTACGTTTTTGTCTAAATCGAGTTGAAGTTATAACTTAAAATAAAGGAGTAAAAAACGGAGTAAAAATAACGGAGTAAAAATAACGGAAGAGAACGAAAATAAAAATAGCCTCAATATATGTAATAAAGCTAAAGATCCGAATAATACTTGACGTTTATTATGGCAACAATAAGCATTTTACTTATCTGAAAATATTATCAAACCTTAACGACTGGCGGTTTGAAGAAAGTCTGAAAAATAGTCTTTTTTCATTTAAATTCGTTACCACACTCATTCCCTTTTTTAGGATGACATGAGCACATTGAAAGGAAAATGATCGAAGGCTCCTCAACAAATTTTGTCATAGAAAATCTTTAAGGCCTCTAAAAGTCCGCGAAACCGCCGAGTATACAATTGAATTGAAAGTGGCGGGATAGACATCAACTCTACAAATAATAAAGGCCCGCCTGCATAGAATTGAAATCAAATATATCAATAGCAAAAGTCATTTCAATTTGCAATTCCACTGTTGCTCAACAAGAAACCGCTGCTCAACAAAAAAAGCATATCGGTCAGCACTTTATGGAGAGGAAAAATTACATACAAATCAACACTCAGGAAAATTTAGGTTAACAGCAGATCAATTTTTTTTGGAAAATTGCACAACGGAAAACATTTTTAAGACAAGTTTCCATCGAACAATTGACAGTTCCGAGCATTTGTTTCATCACAATTTATTTTACAAGAAACTTTTGTTTCCTTCACAAGCAACAGACAGAAAAATTAAATTAAAACGAGCACCCAATTGAACCTTTCCGATAAATTGTGGTTGGATGCACAAAGGCCCCAAAAGGTTTACTCTTAGGGATTACAATACTAAGAATAAACAGCAAAAGAATTAATTGGTCTAGCACGCATTGAACTGAGTTAATTTAGATGTCCAAAAGAAATATTGAAGAGGGAAAACGTAAAAGATTGTCAGCACTTCTTATAGGAAAAAACGATACAAACTGCATTCATGTTGATTCAGAGTTCGATTACCACTGCTGCGGAAAGGCCACTCTGTTATCGCACAAAGAAAAATAGATACTAACTTCACACTTTTCCAGAAAAATATGTTAACTATATAAAGGAATTTACATTTAGAAACTGTCTGCATCCGAAAATCGACAATTGTGATTATCGCATAGATCTGATTGCTCTTACCGGAGAATTTCGTTTGGATAACAGAGTGCGACGCACAGCAGAATTGATAGGAGGGCGCGCATATAAACATTTTGGAATAGATGACCGATCATCTGATTTACTGAAACCAGATTTCTCAAAAAGATGACAGTTGGCCTAGGAAAAAGCAATTGAAAGAATTCGCAAATCGAATCTGATGTTTCTTTTGTAAAGGTAACAACGTTTTTAAAGGAAACGCGATACTACTAAAATATTGAAAGAGTTAACTTAGCTTCAAACACATTTATTACGTTGCAGCAGTTTAGCAAAACAAAACAAATTTAGTTTACAGAAGTCTTGCCACAATCGGCAATTCAACGCATTTGCGAACGTTTCACTTGTCAGCTTTTTTCGACTCTTTCGCGCACTTCTTTTTGTAATCCAATCCCAATTGATTGGCGGCACTTCTGGCTTCCCGCAAGCAATATTCCGGTTCGCGTGGGTATTTTTGTTTAACAACTGTATTGAACATTTTCTCTAACGCAAAGTCAATGCGGGGTCTTGACTTTATCTTACATCTTTGCTGCCCGATCATGTAATCCTGGAGCAAACAGTTCTCGTTTTCCCCAAACAGAGCTTTCGCCAGTTCTCTACCAAATCGACAAGGATCAGAACCAGCAACAAGATCCATTAAATTACGTCCCTTGTAGATAACAGGCTTTAGATTTTCATTATTGTAGGTAACGTTTTCGCCCATCAACTCACTTTCTACAATTGTTAGGAACTCGAGGTTGTCAGCTTTCAACTCCTGCCGTAAATGTTTTAGTCTAGATCTATGAGCGTCAATGAGAGAATCCAGTCGAATGCCGAGAGCGTTAATTGTTGAGCATTGCTTTGGTGTAGAGGTCATCTCACCCGTTACTGCCGAGACGAGATTTTTGGACTGCGGAAGCGTAATGTCGAGCCCTATGTTGGATTCGTTATCTTTATCTGGAGGAAGCTCCTTGTTTCCTTCAATGACAGAGGGCATAGGCTCATTTTCACTCTCTGAGTCGGAACTGTACAGCAGTTGTTTATTGCTGATACGCGGCATGATAGTCTCTTAAAAACGGTAAAAACTGAAATACGCTAGAAAACGACATCAAACAGAATAATTTTTCAGGCGAACTGCAAAACTGTTTTTTTTACAAGGCACACCCTCAATTAATCTTTCCCTTCAGACTCCTAGCTGAACAAATTTTAGAAGTCGCCCATAGTCTGGTACACAATTTAAAATGAATGGGGAAAAAAGAGAAAACAAACAAAGTATTTTTTGAATTTGAAGATGAATGAAACACAAAGTGTCTGATCAACGCAAAACTTTTTGTATATAAATTGACTGAGCATATAACGTTAAAGTTCCCAAGAAGCGTACAAATCAATAACCCGCATTACAGCAACTTCTTTAAAGGCACTCGGTGCTGGCAGAGGCAAATTGATATAAACAGATTAGATATATAGGTAAACAAAGCAGCACTTCACAGAAGCTATTTGAGAACCTAATTGTAGAATTTTAATCAGCAGAATCATGTCAAATTGAGTGACAAAAATAACATCCTGAATTAGGCCCATAATTTGATCAAATTGGGAAATAGAACAGCGTAACAGCAAGCAAGTTTATTAGAACTAAATTTCACCGGTATCTATAACAATCAGATTATTGCGATTAATAGTTCAGAGAAGAGTTAACGCAGTAACTGTTGAAACCAAAGGTCAAACTCAAATTGGTCGTTCAACGCAAAACTAATTATTATCAAATCAAGGAATAAACGAATGTAATCGGATTTCTCAAAAACCTACGAAGATCTAAATTGAATTACAGCCGTTTCAATGCAAGCACTCGGTGCTGGCACAAGCAAATTGATACAAAGTGTTTTGATATATAGACATACTAAAGAAGCAATTATAAGAACCTTTTGAGAGCCTAACAGTAGACCTCTGATGCGCAATGTGTCAGATCCGGTGACAAAACAAAAATAATAATCATTAATAAAAATGACTACATTAGATCATATCAAAAAGTTATGTCCATTTGTTACATAACTTAGGAAATGAAAAGGCATAATCGTAGGCACACTAATGAGAAATTAACATCGCTGATAACTATATAATCAGTTTAGTGTGAAGGCGTCTATTGCATAAAAACATGCGATACAAAATTAACTTGGTCTCAGCTGACAAGTTTTATAGCAAGCATACTTCTGTCGCCTAAGTTAGCGACTTACTCGATATACAAGGCCACAGTTGGCCCTACAGATCATTTGGATCGCTATTTTCGTCACCTGAGTGCGAATACTTGGTCTTCATGTCTGTGCCGTATTGATTGGCGCCCCTGATTGCTTCTCGCACTGCCTTGTTTGATTCGTTAGGGAAAAAACGACCCACACATTCCTTGAAAAGAGACTCTTTTTCAGGATCGGCCGCTTTTCGGCAGTTGTTTTTGGTAACTTTTATGTCCAGCCTTTGAGTTATCAGGTCACACGAGCTTTCGGCGCCAAAAATAGTTGCAGCTAGCAAGCGCCCAAACGATGACGGTCCACCAACAGGCTTCAAGCTCATTAGATCAAGCGAGTTGAAGATCAGAGGTTCCGATGACTGAGGCACTACGGCCTCGATAGTATGATCTCCCTTCTGCTTTCGCAGCAACTCAGCAAATCGGCTTCGAAATCGATTGTTCTCCAAGGAGATTTTTCTGGCGTGCTCTTCGTGAACAGCGATCAGGCGCCTCATTTTTGTTTCAATCAGTTTGACAAGCTCGTCCGAAAAATCCTCCATCTGGGGATTCAAAGAAATTTGACTCACATCATTTGAATCATCATTGACATCTGTTTGCTCGAAGGACAAGACAGGTTCATACGCACTCTCTGCTAATTTTGAAGGGATCACTTTAATAACCTTTTTCGATTTAGTTTTAGCCGGGGAAGCGCGCGGCCTCTTTTTGCTAACAGAAGTACCTTGTTCTTCGACATCAGAAGCGACTGTTGAAACATTCGCAAGAGTCTTTGACGGCGTCTGATTTTCATGTAGACTGACATCACTCAGTGCCCCTCCTGCATCTAACATCCTTTTATGTACGTACGCTATTGCACCATCAATGACTGTATTAGCGACGACACCCGTTAACGAACATTCGATTGGTTTGCCTTCGTATTGTAGAGTGATTTTCGTTTTGGCAGGCTTTTTCTCCAAGTTTAACTTTTCCCGAACAGTCATTCCTGTAGGCCACATCACGCTATTATACGGTATGACTATTGGTTGGAGGTCACCTTTATTTACAAAGAGCCAACTTAGCGACCTTGCACGCTTCATCAGTTCGTCATCAAAATCCTCATAATTTTGCGAACACTGACCTTTCGTGCTTCTCGATGGTCTATTCATTTTCAATCTATGGCAAAAAAGCAACTAAAGATGATTTTTAGCCGAGGTCACGCAACAAGACATTAAAAGAGTAAAAAATTTCGAAAACTTCTCACAAAAAATATTCAGCTTTTCACTCATTATGCTCTACATTTTTTCAAGATTCTCATCCTCTTTTGAGCTTTCCGCGATCTCTGCAAACCTTGTTGAAAACAGTAAAATTTTACTGGGAAACTAAACCAGATCCAGCTAATTAGATGAAACAAAGAAGTATGGCAACAACCACTGAGAGCGAATTAGCCTTTACTGATTGCGCTTAGTTAGGCAACAGCTGTCTCAACACAAGAAGAAAAGCTTCGATTAACACAAAATTTCATTGCTAAGCATTGGAGAAAAACACCAGCATAAGTAGAATGTTAGGTCACTTAGTGACTCCTTGGAACTCAGGAACATTGTATCAGAATAAAGTAAATGAATAAACTTACAAAGTTTCAAAACATATTTCAAAATTGTCAACAATATATCAAATGCAAACAATTTTAATATACAAGATTTTCAGAGAATTTTTTTGTAGCGAGGTATTCTACCTCTTCAACGAATAGGAGGCCTCAATTGGCCCTACAGTTCTCTGTAATGATTGCCTTTGAAAGTTGCGGCGTCATCTTGAGTAACCGTAGCCATGAGAGAAGTGGAAGGCTGCTGATTTTCAAGGCCTAACGAGCTAATTGCATCAACATGCTTTTCAACATCAAGTTTTGCAGAATCAAGGAGAACAGTAGCAATCACTTCAATCAGCAAACAACAAATTTGTTTTCCTTGGTAGTTCAGAATCATCTTTGTTCTATAGGGCTTTTTTTCGAGATTGACTTTCTCTTTAACGGTTATTGCGGCCGGCCACATCACGCTATTGTATGTTATAACCATTGGTTGAAATTCGCCTTCAATAATAAAAATCCAGCTCAGCGATCTCGCGTATTCCAACAGCGCCTCATCACGCTCCTTTTCTGTTAGGACAGCTTGATCTTTGACGGGATTTGAGGACATTTTTGATCTATGATGGTGAAAACTGACTGATGTTTACTTTTTAAAAGAGGAAATGAGGTAAGAAAATCAGATTAATTCATTTTAGTCACATGCAGAACTATTAATGACAGGGGTATGCATGGGAGAACATATGTGACTAAAATTTTTCCGAAATAAACCTCTGACTCTCACTCATATTTCCTACGTAGGCCCTAAATTGATTTGAATAAGTCCTTCCCTATATTGGAAAACACTTTTTGTTAAACTGCATATAGAGTCTTTTGAGCGCAAAATCTGACAACATGTTAAGTACTTCTTTCTCAGACTACCTAGAACAATTATTTCTTCTGCTTTAGAACCTATTTTCATTTTCCCACTCCTACTTAGGCGTTCAATTGATTAGAATGTGTCCTTCACTCTATTGCAAAACACTTTTTGTTAAACTGTATATAGATAGTCTTTTGAGCGCAAAATCTGTTAACGTGTTAAGTACTTCTTTCTCAGACCACCTAGAACGCTAATTCCTTCTGCTTTAGAACCTACTTTGATTTTCCAACTACTACTTATGCGCTCAAGTGATTTGAACAAGTCCTTCAGTATATTGGAAAAGAATTTTTGTTAAACTGCATATAGTCTTTTGAGCGCAAAATTTGACAACGTGTTGAGTACTTCTTTCTCAGACCATCTAGAACAATAATTCCTGCTGCTGTAGAACCTACTTGGATTTTCCCACACCTACATAGGCTCTCAATTCATATGAACAAGTCCTTCAATATATTGGAAAACACTTTTTGTTAAACTGCATATAGATAGTCTTTTGAGCGCAAAATTTGACGTGTTGAGTACTTCTTTCTCAGACCATCTAGAACAATAATTCCTGCTGCTGTAGAACCTACTTGGATTTTCCCACTCCTACTTAGGCGCTCAATTGATTTGAACAAGTGCTTCACTATATTGGAAAACACTTTTTGTTAAACTGCATATAGAGTCTTTTGAGCGCAAAATCTGACAACGTGTTAAGTACTTCTTTTTCGGACCACCTAGAACAATAATTCCTTCTGCCTTAGAACCTATTTGCTTTTTCCCACTCTTACGTAGGCGCTCAATTGATTTGAACAAGTCCTTCACTATATTGAAAAACACTTTCTGCTAAACTGCATATAGATAGTCTTTTGAGCGCAAAATCTGACGTGTTGAGTACTTCTTTCTCAGACTACCTAGAACTTTAATTCCTGCTGCTGTAAAACCTACTTGGATTTTCCCACTCCTACGGAGGCACTCGATCGATTTGAACAAGTCCTTCACTATATTGGAAAACACTTTTTGTTAAACTGCAAATAGACAGTCTTTTGAGCGCAAAATCTGACAACGTGTTAAGTACTTTTTTCTCAGACCACCTAGAACGATCATTCCTTCTGCTTTAGTACCTATTTGCATTTTCCCACTCCTACTTAGGTGCTCAATTGATTTGAAAAAGTCCTTCCCTATATTGGAAAACACTTTTTGTTAAACTGCATATAGAGAGTCTTTTGAGCGCAAAATCTGACAACATGTTAAGTACTTCTTTCTCAGACTACCTAGAACAATTATTTCTTCTGCTTTAGAACCTATTTTCATTTTCCCACTCCTACTTAGGCGTTCAATTGATTAGAATGTGTCCTTCACTCTATTGCAAAACACTTTTTGTTAAACTGTATATAGATAGTCTTTTGAGCGCAAAATCTGTTAACGTGTTAAGTACTTCTTTCTCAGACCACCTAGAACACTAATTCCTTCTGCTTTAGAACCTACTTTGATTTTCCAACTACTACTTAGGCGCTCAATTGATTTGAATGAGTCCTTCACTATATTGGAAAATACTTTTTGTTAAACTGCATATAGATAGACTTTTGAGTGCAAAATCTGACAACGTGTTAAGTAATTCTTTCTCAGACCACCTAGAACGATTATTTCTTCTGCTTTAGAACCTATTTTCATTTTCCCACTCCTACTTAGGCGTTCAATTGATTTGAATGAGTCCTTCACTCTATTGCAAAACACTTTTTGTTAAACTGTATATAGATAGTCTTTTGAGCGCAAAATCTGTTATCGTGTTAAGTACTTCTTTCTCAGACCACCTAGAACGATAATTCCTTCTGCTTTAGAACCTATTTACATTTTCTCACTCCTACGAAGGTGCTCAATTGATTTGAACAAGTCCTTCCCTATATTGGAAAACACTTTTTGTTAAACTGCATATAGAGAGTCTTTTGAGCGCAAAATCTGACAACATGTTAAGTACTTCTTTCTCAGACCACCTAGAACGATTATTCCTTCTACTTTAGAACCTATTTTGATTTTCCCACTCCTACTTAGGCGCTCTATTGATTTGAATGAGTCCTTCACTATATTGCAAAACACTTTTTGTTAAACTGTATATAGATAGTCCTTTGAGCGCAAAATCTGACAACGTGTTAAGTACTTCTTCCTCAGACCACCTAGAACGATTATTCCTTCTACTTTAGAACCTATTTTGATTTTCCCACTCCTACTTAGGCGCTCAAATGATTTGAATGAGTCCTTCACTATATTGCAAAACACCTTTTGTTAAACTGTATATAGATAGAATTTTGAGTGCAAAATCTGACAACGTGTTAAGTACTTCTTTCTTAGACCACCTAGAACGATTATTTCTTCTGCTTTAGAACCTATTTAGACTTTCCCACTCCTACTTAGGCGCTCAATTGATTTGAATGAGTCCTTCACTATATTGCAAAACACTTTTTGTTAAACTGTATATAGATAGTCTTTTGAGCGCAAAATCTGACAACGTGTTAAGTACTTCTTTCTCAGACCACCTAGAACGATAGTTCCTTCTGCTTTAGAACCTATTTACATTTTCCCACTCCTACGAAGGTGCTCAATTGATTTGAAAAAGTCCTTCCCTATATTGGAGAACTTTTTGTTAAACTGCATATAGAGAGTCTTTTGAGCGCAAAATCTGACAACATGTTAAGTACTTCTTTCTCAGACCACCTAGAACGATTATTCCTTCTACTTTAAAACCTATTTTGATTTTCCCACTCCTACTTAGGCGCTCAATTGATTTGAATGAGTCCTTCACTATATTGCAAAACACCTTTTGTTAAACTGTATATAGATAGACTTTTGAGTGCAAAATCTGACAACGTGTTAAGTACTTCTTTCTCAGACCACCTAGAACGATTATTTCTTCTGCTTTAGATCCGATTTAGATTTTCCCACTATTACTTAGGCGCTCAATTGATTTGAATGAGTCCTTCACTATATTGCGAAACACTTTTTGTTAAACTGTATATAGATAGTCTTTTGAGCGCAAAATCTGACAACGTGTTAAGTACTTCTTTCTCAGACCACCTAGAACGATAATTCCTTCTGCTTTAGAACCTATTTACATTTTCCCACTCCTACGAAGGTGCTCAATTGATTTGAACAAGTCCTTCCCTATATTGGAAAACACTTTTGTTAAACTGCATATAGAGAGTCTTTTGAGCGCAAAATCTGACAACGTGTTAAGTACTTCTTCCTCAGACCACCTAGAACGATTATTCCTTCTACTTTAGAACCTATTTTGATTTTCCCACTCCTACTTAGGCGCTCAATTGATTTGAATGAGTCCTTCACTATATTGCAAAACACCTTTTGTTAAACTGTATATAGATAGACTTTTGAGTGCAAAATCTGACAACGTGTTAAGTACTTCTTTCTCAGACCACCTAGAACGATAATTCCTTCTGCTTTAAAACCTACTTACAGTTTCCCACTCCTACGAAGGTGCTCAATTGATTTGAACAAGTCCTTCCCTATATTGGAAAACACTTTTTGTTAAACTGCATATAGATAGACTTTTGAGTGCAAAATCTGACAACGTGTTAAGTACTTCTTCCTCAGACCACCTAGAACGATTATTCCTCCTAGCTTAGAACCTATTTTGATTTTCCCACTCCTACTTAGGCGCTATATTGATTTGAATGAGTCCTTCACTATATTGCAAAACACGTTTTGTTAAACTGTATATAGATAGTCTTTTGAGCGCAAAATCTGACAACATGTTAAGTACTTCTTTCTCAGACCACCTAGAACGATAATTCCTTCTGCTTTAGAACCTACTTGGATTTCCCCACTCCTACGTAGGCGCTCAATTGATTCGAACAAGTCCTTCACTATATTGGAAAATACTTTTTGTTAAACTGCATATAGATAGACTTTTGAGTGCAAAATCTGACAACGTGTTAAGTACTTCTTTCTCAGACCACCTAGAACAATAATTCCTTCTGCTTTAGAACCTATTTTGATTTTCCCACTCCTACGTAGGCGCTCAGTATATTTGAATGACTCCGTCACTATATTGGAAAACACTTTTTGTTAAACTGCATATAGATAGCCTTTTGAGCGTAAAATCTGACAACATGTTAAGTACTTCTTTCTCAGACCACCTAGAACGATTATTCCTTCTACTTTAGAACCTATTTTGATTTTCCCACTCCTACTTTGGCGCTCAATTGATTTGAATAAGTCCTTCACTATATTGCAAAACACTTTTTGTTAAACTGTATATAGATAGTCTTTTGAGCGCAAAATCTGACAACGTGTTAAGTACTTCTTCCTCAGACCACCTAGAACGATTATTCCTTCGACTTTAGAACCTATTTTGATTTCCCCACTCCTACTTAGGCGCTCAATTGATTTGAATGAGTCCTTCACTATATTGCAAAACACCTTTTGTTAAACTGTATATAGATAGACTTTTGAGTGCAAAATCTGACAACGTGTTAAGTACTTCTTTCTCAGACCACCTAGAACGATTGTTTCTTCTGCTTTAGAACCTATTTAGATTTTCCCACTCCTACTTAGGCGCTCAATTGATTTGAATGAGTCCTTCACTATATTGCAAAACACTTTTTGTTAAACTGTATATAGATAGTCTTTTGAGCGCAAAATCTGACAACGTGTTAAGTACTTCTTTCTCAGACCACCTAGAACGATAATTCGTTCTGCTTTAAAACCTATTTACAGTTTCCCACTCCTACGAATGTGCTCAACTGATTTGAACAAGTCCTTCCCTATATTGGAAAACACTTTTTGTTAAACTGCATATAGATAGACTTTTGAGTGCAAAATCTGACAACGTGTTAAGTACTTCTTTCTCAGACCACCTAGAACGATTATTTCTGCTTTAGAACCTATTTTGATTTTCCCACTCCTACTTAGGCGCTCAGTAGATTTGAATGAGTCCGTCACTATATTGCAAAACACTTTTTGTTAAACTGTATATAGATAGACTTTTGAGTGCAAAATCTGACAACGTGTTAAGTACTTCTTTCTCAGACCACCTAGAACAATTATTTCTTCTGCTTTAGAACCTTTTTAGATTTTCCCACTCCTACTTAGGCGCTCAAGTGATTTGAACAAGTCCTTCAGTATATTGGAAAACACTTGTTAAACTGCATATAGACAGTCTTTTGAGCGCAAAATCTGACAACGTGTTAAGTACTTCTTTCTCAGATCACCTAGAACGATAGTTCCTTCTGCTTTAGAACCTATTTGCATTTTCTCACTCCTACGTAGGTGCTCAAATGATTTGAACAAGTCCTTCCCTATTTTGGAAAACACTTTGTTAAACTGCATATAGATAGTCTTTTTTGAGTGCAAAATCTGACAACGTGTTAAGTACTTCTTTCTCAGACCACCTAGAACGATAATTCCTTCTGCTTTAGAACTTACTTGGATTTTCCCACTCCTACGTAGGCGCTCAATTGATTTGAACAAGTCCTTCACTATATTGGAAAATACTTTTTGTTAAACTGCATATAGATAGTCTGTTGAGCGCAAAATCTGACAACGTGTTAAGTACTTCTTTCTCAGACCACCTAGAACGATAATTCCTTCTGCTTTAGAACCTAATTGAATTTTCCCACTCCTACGTAGGCGCTCAATTGATTTGAACAAGTCCTTCACTATATTGGAAAATACTTTTTGTTAAACTGCATATAGATAGTCTGTTGAGTGCAAAATCTGACAACGTCTTAAGTACTTCTTTCTCAGACCACCTCGAACGATAATTCCTTCTGCTGTAGAACCTACTTGGATTTTCCCACTCCTACTTAGGCGCTCAAGTGATTTGAACAAGTCCTTCAGTATATTGGAAAAGACTTTTTGTTAAACTGCATATACAGTATTTTGGGCGCAAAATCTGACAACATGTTAAGTACTTCTTTCTCAGATCGCCTAGAACGATAATTCTTTTTGCTTTAGAACCTAATTGGATTTTCCCACTCCTACTTAGGCGCTCAATTGATTTGAACAAGTCCTTCACTATATTGGAAAACACTTTTTGTTAAACTGCATATAGATAGCCTTTTGAGCGTAAAATCTGACAACGTGTTAAGTACTTCTTTCTCAGAACACCTAGAACGATAATTCCTTCTGCTTTAGAACCTAATTGAATTTTCCCACTCCTACGTAGGCGCTCAATTGATTTGAACAAGTCCTTCACTATATTGGAAAACACTTTTTGTTAAACTGCATATAGATAGCCTTTTGAGTGCAAAATCTGACAACGTCTTAAGTACTTCTTTCTCAGACCACCTCGAACGATAATTCCTTCTGCTGTAGAACCTACTTGGATTTTCCCACTCCTACTTAGGCGCTCAAGTGATTTGAACAAGTCCTTCAGTATATTGGAAAAGACTTTGTTAAACTGCATATACAGTCTTTTGAGCGCAAAATCTGACAACATGTTAAGTACTTCTTTCTCAGATCGCCTAGAACGATAATTCTTTTTGCTTTAGAACCTAATTGGATTTTCCCACTCCTACTTAGGCGCTCAATTGATTTGAACAAGTCCTTCACTATATTGGAAAACACTTTGTTAAACTGCATATAGATAGCCTTTTGAGCGTAAAATCTGACAACGTGTTAAGTACTTCTTTCTCAGACCACCTAGAACGATAATTCCTTCTGCTTTAGAACCTAGTTCGATTTTCCCACACCTACTTAGGCGCTCAAGTGATTTGAACAAGTCCTTCAGTATATTGGAAAACACTTTTTGTTAAACTGCATATAGACAGTCTTTTGAGCGCAAAATCTGACAACATGTTAAGTACTTCTTTCTCAGATCACCTAGAACGATAGTTCCTTCTGCTTTAGAACCTATTTGCATTTTCCCACTCCTACGTAGGTGCTCAATTGATTTGAACAAGTCCTCCACTATATTGGAAAATAGTTTTTGTTAAACTGCATATAGATAGTCTTTTGAGCGCAAAATCTGACAACGTGTAAAGTACTTCTTTCTCAGACCACCTAGAACAATAATTCCTTCTGCCTTAGAACCTACTTGGATTTTCCCACTCCTACTTAGGCGCTCAAGTGATTTGAACAAGTCCTTCAGTATATTAGAAAAGACTTTTTGTTAAACTGCATATAGACAGTCCTTTGAGCGCAAAATCTGACAACATGTTAAGTACTTCTTTCTCAGATCACCTAGAACGATAGTTCCTTCTGCTTTAGAACCGACTTGGATTTTCCCACTCCTACTTAGGCGCTCAAGTGATTTGAACAAGTCCTTCAGTATATTGGAAAAGACTTTTTGTTAAACTGCATATAGACAGTCCTCTGAGCGCAAAATCTGACAACATGTTAAGTACTTCTTTCTCAGATCACCTAGAACGATAGTTCCTTCTGCTTTAGAACCTATTTGCATTTTCCCACTCCTACGTAGGTGCTCAATTGATTTGAACAAGTCCTTCACTATATTGGAAAATAGTTTTTGTTAAACTGCATATAGATAGTCTTTTGAGCGCAAAATCTGACAACGTGTTAAGTACTTCTTTCTCAGACCACCTAGAACAATAATTCCTTCTGCCTTAGAACCTACTTGGATTTTCCCACTCCTACTTAGGCGCTCAAGTGATTTGAACAAGTCCTTCAGTATATTCGAAAAGACTTTTTGTTAAACTGCATATAGACAGTCTTTTGAGCGCAAAATCTGACAACGTGTTAAGTACTTCTTTCTCAGACCACCTAGAACAATAATTCCTTCTGCCTTAGAACCTACTTGGATTTTCCCACTCCTACTTAGGCGCTCAAGTGATTTGAACAAGTCCTTCAGTATATTGGAAAACACTTTTTGTTAAACTGCATATAGACAGTCCTTTGAGCGCAAAATCTGACAACATGTTAAGCACTTCTTTCTCAGATCACCTAGAACGATAGTTCCTTCTGCTTTAGAACCTATTTGCATTTTCCCACTCCTACGTAGGTGCTCAATTGATTTGAACAAGTCCTTCACTATATTGGAAAATAGTTTTTGTTAAACTGCATATAGATAGTCTTTTGAGCGCAAAATCTGACAACGTGTTAAGTACTTCTTTCTCAGACCACCTAGAACAATAATTCCTTCTGCCTTAGAACCTACTTGGATTTTCCCACTCCTACTTAGGCGCTCAAGTGATTTGAACAAGTCCTTCAGTATATTGGAAAAGACTTTTTGTTAAACTGCAAATAGACAGTCTTTTGAGCGCAAAATCTGACAACGTGTTAAGTACTTCTTTCTCAGACCACCTAGAACAATAATTCCTTCTGCCTTAGAACCTACTTGGATTTTCCCGCTCCTACTTAGGCGCTCAAGTGATTTGAACAAGTCCTTCAGTATATTGGAAAACACTTTTTGTTAAACTGCATATAGACAGTCCTTTGAGCGCAAAATCTGACAACATGTTAAGTACTTCTTTCTCAGACCACCTAGAACAATAATTCCTTCTGCCTTAGAACCTACTTGGATTTTCCCACTCCTACTTAGGCGCTCAAGTGATTTGAACAAGTCCTTCAGTATATTGGAAAGACTTTTTGTTAAACTGCATATAGACAGTCTTTTGAGCGCAAAATCTGACAACGTGTTAAGTACTTCTTTCTCAGACCACCTAGAACAATAATTCCTGCTGCCTTAGAACCTACTTGGATTTTCCCACTCCTACTTAGGCGCTCAAGTGATTTGAACAAGTCCTTCAGTATATTGGAAAACACTTTTTGTTAAACTGCATATAGACAGTCCTTTGAGCGCAAAATCTGACAACATGTTAAGTACTTCTTTCTCAGATCACCTAGAACGATAGTTCCTTCTGCTTTAGAACCTATTTGCATTTTCCCACTCCTACGTAGGTGCTCAATTGATTTGAACAAGTCCTTCACTATATTGGAAAATAGTTTTTGTTAAACTGCATATAGATAGTCTTTTGAGCGCAAAATCTGACAACGTGTTAAGTACTTCTTTCTCAGACCACCTAGAACAATAATTCCTTCTGCCTTAGAACCTACTTGGATTTTCCCACTCCTACTTAGGCGCTCAAGTGATTTGAACAAGTCCTTCAGTATATTGGAAAAGACTTTTTGTTAAACTGCAAATAGACAGTCTTTTGAGCGCAAAATCTGACAACGTGTTAAGTACTTCTTTCTCAGACCACCTAGAACAATAATTCCTTCTGCCTTAGAACCTACTTGGATTTTCCCACTCCTACTTAGGCGCTCAAGTCATTTGAACAAGTCCTTCAGTATATTGGAAAACACTTTTTGTTAAACTGCATATAGACAGTCCTTTGAGCGCAAAATCTGACAACATGTTAAGTACTTCTTTCTCAGATCACCTAGAACGATAGTTCCTTCTGCTTTAGAACCTATTTGCATTTTCCCACACCTACGTATGTGCTCAATTGATTTGAACAAGTCCTTCAGTATATTGGAAAAGACTTTTTGTTAAACTGCATATAGATAGTCTTTTGAGCGCAAAATCTGACAACGTGTTAAGTACTTCTTTCTCAGACCACCTAGAACAATAATTCCTTCTGCCTTAGAACCTACTTGGATTTTCCCACTCCTACTTAGGCGCTCAAGTGATTTGAACAAGTCCTTCAGTATATTGGAAAAGACTTTTTGTTAAACTGCATATAGACAGTCTTTTGAGCGCAAAATCTGACAACGTGTTAAGTACTTCTTTCTCAGATCACCTAGAACAATAATTCCTTCTGCCTTAGAACCTACTTGGATTTTCCCACTCCTACTTAGGCGCTCAAGTGATTTGAACAAGTCCTTCAGTATATTGGAAAACACTTTTTGTTAAACTGCATATAGACAGTACTTTGAGCGCAAAATCTGACAACATGTTAAGTACTTCTTTCTCAGATCACCTAGAACGATAGTTCCTTCTGCTTTAGAACCTATTTGCATTTTCCCACTCCTACGTAGGTGCTCAATTGATTTGAACAAGTCCTTCACTATATTGGAAAATAGTTTTTGTTAAACTGCATATAGATAGTCTTTTGAGCGCAAAATCTGACAACGTGTTAAGTACTTCTTTCTCAGACCACCTAGAACAATAATTCCTTCTGCCTTAGAACCTACTTGGATTTTCCCACTCCTAATTAGGCGCTCAAGTGATTTGAACAATTCCTTCAGTATATTGGAAAAGACTTTTTGTTAAACTGCATATAGATAGTCTTTTGAGCGCAAAATCTGACAACGTGTTAAGTACTTCTTTCTCAGACCACCTAGAACAATAATTCCTTCTGCCTTAGAACCTACTTGGATTTTCCCACTCCTAATTAGGCGCTCAAGTGATTTGAACAAGTCCTTCAGTATATTGGAAAACACTTTTTGTTAAACTGCATATAGACAGTCCTTTGAGCGCAAAATCTGACAACATGTTAAGTACTTCTTTCTCAGATCACCTAGAACGATAGTTCCTTCTGCTTTAGAACCTATTTGCATTTTCCCACTCCTACGTAGGTGCTCAATTGATTTGAACAAGTCCTTCAGTATATTGGAAAAGACTTTTTGTTAAACTGCATATAGATAGTCTTTTGAGCGCAAAATCTGACAACGTGTTAAGTACTTCTTTCTCAGACCACCTAGAACAATAATTCCTTCTGCCTTAGAACCTACTTGGATTTTCCCACTCCTACTTAGGCGCTCAAGTGATTTGAACAAGTCCTTCAGTATATTGGAAAAGACTTTTTGTTAAACTGCATATAGACAGTCTTTTGAGCGCAAAATCTGACAACGTGTTAAGTACTTCTTTCTCAGACCACCTAGAACAATAATTCCTTCTGCCTTAGAACCTACTTGGATTTTCCCACTCCTA
The DNA here is from genome assembly GCF_964194025.1 of Convolutriloba macropyga. Classification (NCBI taxonomy): domain Eukaryota; kingdom Metazoa; phylum Xenacoelomorpha; order Acoela; family Convolutidae; genus Convolutriloba; species Convolutriloba macropyga. The sequence goes on from NC_134482.1 coordinate 10,813,039, forward strand.
CTTAGGCGCTCAAGTGATTTGGACAAGTCCTTCAGTACATTGGAAAACACTTTTTGTTAAACTGCATATAGACAGTCCTTTGAGCGCAAAATCTGACATGTTAAGTACTTCTTTCTCAGATCACCTAGAACGATAGTTCCTTCTGCTTTAGAACCTATTTGCATTTTCCCACTCCTACGTAGGTGCTCAATTGATTTGAACAAGTCCTTCACTATATTGGAAAATAGTTTTTGTTAAACTGCATATAGATAGTCTTTTGAGCGCAAAATCTGACAACGTGTTAAGTACTTCTTTCTCAGACCACCTAGAACAATAAATCCTTCTGCCTTAGAACCTACTTGGATTTTCCCACTCCTACTTAGGCGCTCAAATGATTTGAACAAGTCCTTCAGTATATTGGAAAAGACTTTTTGTTAAACTGCATATAGACAGTCTTTTGAGCGCAAAATCTGACAACATGTTAAGTACTTCTTTCTCAGATCACCTAGAACGATAATTCCTTCTGCTTTAGAACCTAATTGAGTTTTCCCACTCCTACTTAGGCGCTCAATTGATTTGAACAAGTCCTTCAATATATTGGAAAACACTTTTTGTTAAACTGCATATAGATAGCCTTTTGAGCGCAAAATCTGACAACGTGTTAAGTACTTCTTTCCCAGACCACCTAGAAAGATAATTCCTTCTGCTTTAGAACCTACTTGGATTTTCCCACTCCTACTTAGGCGCTCAAGTGATTTGAACAAGTCCTTCAGTATATTGGAAAACACTTTTTGTTAAACTGCATATAGATAGCCTTTTGAGCGCAAAATCTGACAACGTGTTAAGTACTTCTTTCTCAGATCACCTAGAACGACAATTCCTTCTGCTTTAGAACCTATTTGCATTTTCCCACTCCTACGTAGGTGCTCAATTGATTTGAACAAGTCCTTCACTATATTGGAAAATAGTTTTTGTTAAACTGCATATAGATAGTCTTTTGAGCGCAAAATCTGACAACGTGTTAAGTACTTCTTTCTCAGACCACCTAGAAAAATAATTCCTTCTGCCTTAGAACCTACTTGGATTTTCCCACTCCTACTTAGGCGCTCAAATGATTTGAACAAGTCCTTCAGTATATTGGAAAAGACTTTTTGTTAAACTGAATATAGACAGTCTTTTGAGCGCAAAATCTGACAACATGTTAAGTACTTCTTTCTCAGATCACCTAGAACGATAATTCCTTCTGCTTTAGAACCTAATTGAGTTTTTCCACTCCTACTTAGGCGCTCAATTGATTTGAACAAGTCCTTCAATATATTGGAAAACACTTTTTGTTAAACTGCATATAGATAGCCTTTTGAGCGCAAAATCTGACAACGTGTTAAGTACTTCTTTCCCAGACCACCTAGAAAGATAATTCCTTCTGCTTTAGAACCTACTTCGATTTTCCCACTCCTACTTAGGCGCTCAAGTGATTTGAACAAGTCCTTCAGTATATTGGAAAACACTTTGTTAAACTGCATATAGATCGCCTTTTGAGCGCAAAATCTGACAACGTGTTAAGTACTTCTTTCTCAGATCACCTAGAACGATAGTTCCTTTCTGCTTTAGAACCTATTTGCATTTTCCCACTCCTACGTAGGTGCTCAGTTGATTTGAACAAGTCCTTCCCTATATTGGAAAACACTTTTTGTTAAACTGCATATAGATAGTCTTTTTTTAGTGCAAAATCTGACAACGTGTTAAGTACTTCTTTCTCAGACCACCTAGAACGATAATTCCTTCTGCTTTAGAACTTACTTGGATTTTCCCACTCCTACATAGGCGCTCAAGTGATTTGAACAAGTCCTTCAGTATATTGGAAAACACTTTTTGTTAAGCTGCATATAGATAGCCTTTTGAGCGCAAAATCTGACAACGTGTTAAGTACTTCTTTCCCAGACCACCTAGAACGATAGTTCCTTCTGCTTTAGAACCTATTTGCATTTTCCCACTCCTACGTAGGTGCTCAATTTATTTGAACAAGTCCTTCCCTATATTGGAAAACACTTTTTGTTAAACTGCATATAGATAGTCTTTTTTGAGTGCAAAATCTGACAACGTGTTAAGTACTTCTTTCCCAGACCACCTAGAAAGATAATTCCTTCTGCTTTAGAACCTAATTGAGTTTTCCCACTCCTACGTAGGCGCTCAATTGATTTGAACAAGTCCTTCAATATATTGGAAAACACTTTTTGTTAAACTGCATATAGAGCGCAAAATCTGACAACGTGTTAAGTACTTCTTTTCCAGACCACCTAGAAAGATAATTCCTTCTGCTTTAGAACCTACTTGGATTTTCCCACTCCTACTTAGGCGCTCAAGTGATTTGAACAAGTCCTTCAGTATATTGGAAAACACTTTTTGTTAAACTGCATATAGACAGTCCTTTGAGCGCAAAATCTGACATGTTAAGTACTTCTTTCTCAGATCACCTAGAACGATAGTTCCTTCTGCTTTAGAACCTATTTGCATTTTCCCACTCCTACGTAGGTGCTCAATTGATTTGAACAAGTCCTTCAATATATTGGAAAACACTTTTTGTTAAACTGCATATAGATAGCCTTTTGAGCGCAAAATCTGACAACGTGTTAAGTACTTCTTTCCCAGACCACCTAGAAAGATAATTCCTTCTGCTTTAGAACCTACTTCGATTTTCCCACTCCTACTTAGGCGCTCAAGTGATTTGAACAAGTCCTTCAGTATATTGGAAAACACTTTGTTAAACTGCATATAGATCGCCTTTTGAGCGCAAAATCTGACAACGTGTTAAGTACTTCTTTCTCAGATCACCTAGAACGATAGTTCCTTTCTGCTTTAGAACCTATTTGCATTTTCCCACTCCTACGTAGGTGCTCAATTGATTTGAACAAGTCCTTCCCTATATTGGAAAACACTTTTTGTTAAACTGCATATAGATAGTCTTTTTTTAGTGCAAAATCTGACAACGTGTTAAGTACTTCTTTCTCAGACCACCTAGAACGATAATTCCTTCTGCTTTAGAACTTACTTGGATTTTCCCACTCCTACATAGGCGCTCAAGTGATTTGAACAAGTCCTTCAGTATATTGGAAAACACTTTTTGTTAAACTGCATATAGATAGCCTTTTGAGCGCAAAATCTGACAACGTGTTAAGTTCTTCTTTCCCAGACCACCTAGAACGATAGTTCCTTCTGCTTTAGAACCTATTTGCATTTTCCCACTCCTACGTAGGTGCTCAATTTATTTGAATAAGTCCTTCCCTATATTGGAAAACACTTTTTGTTAAACTGCATATAGATAGTCTTTTTTGAGTGCAAAATCTGACAACGTGTTAAGTACTTCTTTCCCAGACCACCTAGAAAGATAATTCCTTCTGCTTTAGAACCTAATTGAGTTTTCCCACTCCTACGTAGGCGCTCAATTGATTTGAACAAGTCCTTCAATATATTGGAAAACACTTTTTGTTAAACTGCATATAGAGCGCAAAATCTGACAACGTGTTAAGTACTTCTTTTCCAGACCACCTAGAAAGATAATTCCTTCTGCTTTAGAACCTACTTGGATTTTCCCACTCCTACTTAGGCGCTCAAGTGATTTGAACAAGTCCTTCAGTATATTGGAAAAGACTTTTTGTTAAAATGCATATAGACAGTCTTTTGAGCGCAAAATCTGACAACATGTTAAGTACTTCTTTCTCAGATCACCTAGAACAATAATTCCTTCTGCTTTAGAACCTAATTGAGTTTTCCCACTCCTACGTAGGCGCTCAATTGATTTGAACAAGTCCTTCAATATATTGGAAAACACTTTTTGTTAAACTGCATATAGATAGCCTTTTGAGCGCAAAATCTGACAACGTGTTAAGTACTTCTTTCTCAGACGACCTAGAACGATAATTCCTTCTGCTTTAGAACCTACTTGGATTTTCCCACTCCTACTTAGGCGCTCAAGTGATTTGAACAAGTCCTTCAGTATATTGGAAAACACTTTTTGTTAAACTGCATATAGACAGTCCTTTGAGCGCAAAATCTGACAACATGTTAAGTACTTCTTTCTCAGACCACCTAGAACGATAATTCCTTCTGCTTTAGAACCTAATTGGATTTTCCCACTCCTACGTAGGCGCTCAATTGATTTGAACAAGTCCTTCACTATATTGGAAAATACTTTTTCTTAAACTGCATATAGATAGACTTTTGAGTGCAAAATCTGACAACGTGTTAAGTACTTCTTTCTCAGACCACCTAGAACGATAATTCCTTCTGCTTTAGAACCTACTTGGATTTTCCCACTCCTACTTAGGTGCTCAATTGATTTGAACAAGTCCTTCACTATATTGGAAAAAACTTTTTTTTTAAACTGCATATAGATAGACTTTTGAGTGCAAAATCTGACAACGCGTTAAGTACTTCTTTCTCAGACCACCTAGAACGATAATTCCTTCTGCTTTAGAACCTACTTGGATTTTCCCACTCCTACTTAGGCGCTCAATTGATTTGAACAGGTCCTTCACTATATTGGAAAACACTTTTTGTTAAACTGCATATAGATAGTCTTTTTTGAGTGCAAAATCTGACAACGTGTTAAGTACTTCTTTCTCAGACCACCTAGAACGATAATTTCTTCTGCTTTAGAACTTACTTGGATTTTCCCACTCCTACATAGGCGCTCAAGTGATTTGAACAAGTCCTTCAGTATATTGGAAAACACTTTTTGTTAAACTGCATATAGACAGTCCTTTGAGCGCAAAATCTGACAACATGTTAAGTACTTCTTTCTCAGATCACCTAGAACGATAGTTTCTTCTGCTTTAGAACCTATTTGCATTTTCCCACTCCTACGTAGGTGCTCAATTGATTTGAACAAGTCCTTCACTATATTGGAAAATAGTTTTTGTTAAACTGCATATAGATAGTCTTTTGAGCGCAAAATCTGACAACGTGTTAAGTACTTCTTTCTCAGACCACCTAGAACAATAATTCCTTCTGCCTTATAACCTACTTGGATTTTCCCACTCCTACTTAGGCGCTCAAATGATTTGAACAAGTCCTTCAGTATATTGGAAAAGACTTTTTGTTAAACTGCATATAGACAGTCTTTTGAGCGCAAAATCTGACAACATGTTAAGTACTTCTTTCTCAGATCACCTAGAACGATAATTCCTTCTGCTTTAGAACCTAATTGAGTTTTCCCACTCCTACTTAGGCGCTCAATTGATTTGAACAAGTCCTTCAATATATTGGAAAACACTTTTTGTTAAACTGCATATAGATAGCCTTTTGAGCGCAAAATCTGACAACGTGTTAAGTACTTCTTTCCCAGACCACCTAGAAAGATAATTCCTTCTGCTTTAGAACCTACTTGGATTTTCCCACTCCTACTTAGGCGCTCAAGTGATTTGAACAAGTCCTTCAGTATATTGGAAAACACTTTTTGTTAAACTGCATATAGATAGCCTTTTGAGCGCAAAATCTGACAACGTGTTAAGTACTTCTTTCTCAGACCACCTAGAACAATAATTCCTTCTGCCTTAGAACCTACTTGGATTTTCCCACTCCTACTTAGGCGCTCAAATGATTTGAACAAGTCCTTCAGTATATTGGAAAAGACTTTTTGTTAAACTGAATATAGACAGTCTTTTGAGCGCAAAATCTGACAACATGTTAAGTACTTCTTTCTCAGATCACCTAGAACGATAATTCCTTCTGCTTTAGAACCTAATTGAGTTTTCCCACTCCTACTTAGGCGCTCAATTGATTTGAACAAGTCCTTCAATATATTGGAAAACACTTTTTGTTAAACTGCATATAGATAGCCTTTTGAGCGCAAAATCTGACAACGTGTTAAGTACTTCTTTCCCAGACCACCTAGAAAGATAATTCCTTCTGCTTTAGAACCTACTTCGATTTTCCCACTCCTACTTAGGCGCTCAAGTGATTTGAACAAGTCCTTCAGTATATTGGAAAACACTTTGTTAAACTGCATATAGATCGCCTTTTGAGCGCAAAATCTGACAACGTGTTAAGTACTTCTTTCTCAGATCGCCTAGAACGATAGTTCCTTCTGCTTTAGAACCTATTTGCATTTTCCCACTCCTACGTAGGCGCTCAATTGATTTGAACAAGTCCTTCACTATATTGGAAAATACTTTTTCTTAAACTGCATATAGATAGACTTTTGAGTGCAAAATCTGACAACGTGTTAAGTACTTCTTTCTCAGACCACCTAGAACGATAATTCCTTCTGCTTTAGAACTTACTTGGATTTTCCCACTCCTACATAGGCGCTCAAGTGATTTGAACAAGTCCTTCAGTATATTGGAAAACACTTTTTGTTAAACTGCATATAGATAGCCTTTTGAGCGCAAAATCTGACAACGTGTTAAGTACTTCTTTCCCAGACCACCTAGAACGATAGTTCCTTCTGCTTTAGAACCTATTTGCATTTTCCCACTCCTACGTAGGTGCTCAATTTATTTGAACAAGTCCTTCCCTATATTGGAAAACACTTTTTGTTAAACTGCATATAGATAGTCTTTTTTGAGTGCAAAATCTGACAACGTGTTAAGTACTTCTTTCCCAGACCACCTAGAAAGATAATTTCTTCTGCTTTAGAACCTAATTGAGTTTTCCCACTCCTACGTAGGCGCTCAATTGATTTGAACAAGTCCTTCAATATATTGGAAAACACTTTTTGTTAAACTGCATATAGAGCGCAAAATCTGACAACGTGTTAAGTACTTCTTTTCCAGACCACCTAGAAAGATAATTCCTTCTGCTTTAGAACCTACTTGGATTTTCCCACTCCTACGTAGGTGCTCAATTGATTTGAACAAGTCCTTCCTTATATTGGAACACACTTTGTTAAACTGCATATAGATAGTCTTTTTTGAGTGCAAAATCTGACAACGTGTTAAGTACTTCTTTCTCAGACCACCTAGAACGATAATTTCTTCTGCTTTAGAACTTACTTGGATTTTCCCACTCCTACATAGGCGCTCAAGTGATTTCAACAAGTCCTTCAGTATATTGGAAAACACTTTGTTAAACTGCATATAGACAGTCCTTTGAGCGCAAAATCTGACAACATGTTAAGTACTTCTTTCTCAGATCACCTAGAACGATAGTTCCTTTTTCTTTAGAACCTATTTGCATTTTCCCACTCCTACGTAGGTGCTCAATTGATTTGAACAAGTCCTTCACTATATTGGAAAATAGTTTTTGTTAAACTGCATATAGATAGTCTTTTGAGCGCAAAATCTGACAACGTGTTAAGTACTTCTTTCTCAGACCACCTAGAACGATAATTCCTTCTGCTTTAGAACCTACTTGGATTTTCCCACTCCTACTTAGGCGCTCAATTGATTTGAACAGGTCCTTCACTATATTGGAAAACAATTTTTGTTAAACTGCATATAGATAGTCTTTTTTGAGTGCAAAATCTGACAACGTGTTAAGTACTTCTTTCTCAGACCACCTAGAACGATAATTTCTTCTGCTTTAGAACTTACTTGGATTTTCCCACTCCTACATAGGCGCTCAAGACATTTGAACAAGTCCTTCAGTATATTGGAAAACACTTTTTGTTAAACTGCATATAGACAGTCCTTTGAGCGCAAAATCTGACAACATGTTAAGTACTTCTTTCTCAGATCACCTAGAACGACAGTTCCTTCTGCTTTAGAACCTATTTGCATTTTCCCACTCCTACGTAGGTGCTCAATTGATTTGAACAAGTCCTTCCTTATATTGGAAAACACTTTGTTAAACTGCATATAGATAGTCTTTTTTGAGTGCAAAATCTGACAACGTGTTAAGTACTTCTTTCCCAGACCACCTAGAACGATAGTTCCTTCTGCTTTAGAACCTATTTGCATTTTCCCACTCCTACGTAGGTGCTCAATTTATTTGAACAAGTCCTTCCCTATATTGGAAAACACTTTTTGTTAAACTGCATATAGATAGTCTTTTTTGAGTGCAAAATCTGACAACGTGTTAAGTACTTCTTTCCCAGACCACCTAGAAAGATAATTTCTTCTGCTTTAGAACCTAATTGAGTTTTCCCACTCCTACGTAGGCGCTCAATTGATTTGAACAAGTCCTTCAATATATTGGAAAACACTTTTTGTTAAACTGCATATAGAGCGCAAAATCTGACAACGTGTTAAGTACTTCTTTTCCAGACCACCTAGAAAGATAATTCCTTCTGCTTTAGAACCTACTTGGATTTTCCCACTCCTACTTAGGCGCTCAAATGATTTGAACAAGTCCTTCAGTATATTGGAAAACACTTTTTGTTAAACTGCATATAGACAGTCCTTTGAGCGCAAAATCTGACAACATGTTAAGTACTTCTTTCTCAGATCACCTAGAACGATAGTTCCTTCTGCTTTAGAACCTATTTGCATTTTCCCACTCCTACGTAGGTGCTCAATTGATTTGAACAAGTCCTTCCTTATATTGGAAAACACTTTGTTAAACTGCATATAGATAGTCTTTTTTGAGTGCAAAATCTGACAACGTGTTAAGTACTTCTTTCTCAGACCACCTAGAACGATAATTTCTTCTGCTTTAGAACTTACTTGGATTTTCCCACTCCTACATAGGCGCTCAAGTGATTTCAACAAGTCCTTCAGTATATTGGAAAACACTTTGTTAAACTGCATATAGACAGTCCTTTGAGCGCAAAATCTGACAACATGTTAAGTACTTCTTTCTCAGATCACCTAGAACGATAGTTCCTTTTTCTTTAGAACCTATTTGCATTTTCCCACTCCTACGTAGGTGCTCAATTGATTTGAACAAGTCCTTCACTATATTGGAAAATAGTTTTTGTTAAACTGCATATAGATAGTCTTTTGAGCGCAAAATCTGACAACGTGTTAAGTACTTCTTTCTCAGACCACCTAGAACAATAATTCCTTCTGCCTTAGAACCTACTTGGATTTTCCCACTCCTACTTAGGCGCTCAAGTGATTTGAACAAGTCCTTCAGTATATTGGAAAAGACTTTTTGTTAAAATGCATATAGACAGTCTTTTGAGCGCAAAATCTGACAACATGTTAAGTACTTCTTTCTCAGATCACCTAGAACAATAATTCCTTCTGCTTTAGAACCTAATTGAGTTTTCCCACTCCTACGTAGGCGCTCAATTGATTTGAACAAGTCCTTCAATATATTGGAAAACACTTTTTGTTAAACTGCATATAGATAGCCTTTTGAGCGCAAAATCTGACAACGTGTTAAGTACTTCTTTCTCAGACCACCTAGAACGATAATTCCTTCTGCTTTAGAACCTACTTGGATTTTCCCACTCCTACTTAGGCGCTCAAGTGATTTGAACAAGTCCTTCAGTATATTGGAAAACACTTTTTGTTAAACTGCATATAGACAGTCCTTTGAGCGCAAAATCTGACAACATGTTAAGTACTTCTTTCTCAGATCACCTAGAACGATAGTTCCTTCTGCTTTAGAACCTATTTGCATTTTCCCAGTCCTACGTAGGTGCTCAATTGATTTGAACAAGTCCTTCCTTATATTGGAAAACACTTTGTTAAACTGCATATAGATAGTCTTTTTTGAGTGCAAAATCTGACAACGTGTTAAGTACTTCTTTCTCAGACCACCTAGAACGATAATTTCTTCTGCTTTAAAACTTACTTGGATTTTCCCACTCCTACATAGGCGCTCAAGTGATTTGAACAAGTCCTTCAGTATATTGGAAAACACTTTGTTAAACTGCATATAGACAGTCCTTTGAGCGCAAAATCTGACAACATGTTAAGTACTTCTTTCTCAGATCACCTAGAACGATAGTTCCTTTTTCTTTAGAACCTATTTGCATTTTCCCACTCCTACGTAGGTGCTCAATTGATTTGAACAAGTCCTTCACTATATTGGAAAATAGTTTTTGTTAAACTGCATATAGATAGTCTTTGAGCGCAAAATCTGACAACGTGTTAAGTACTTCTTTCTCAGACCACCTAGAACAATAATTCCTTCTGCCTTAGAACCTACTTGGATTTTCCCACTCCTACTTAGGCGCTCAAGTGATTTGAACAAGTCCTTCAGTATATTGGAAAAGACTTTTTGTTAAAATGCATATAGACAGTCTTTTGAGCGCAAAATCTGACAACATGTTAAGTACTTCTTTCTCAGATCACCTAGACCAATAATTCCTTCTGCTTTAGAACCTAATTGAGTTTTCCCACTCCTACGTAGGCGCTCAATTGATTTGAACAAGTCCTTCAATATATTGGAAAACACTTTTTGTTAAACTGCATATAGATAGCCTTTTGAGCGCAAAATCTGACAACGTGTTAAGTACTTCTTTCTCAGACCACCTAGAACGATAATTCCTTCTGCTTTAGAACCTACTTGGATTTTCCCACTCCTACTTAGGCGCTCAAGTGATTTGAACAAGTCCTTCAGTATATTGGAAAACACTTTTTGTTAAACTGCATATAGACAGTCCTTTGAGCGCAAAATCTGACAACATGTTAAGTACTTCTTTCTCAGACCACCTAGAACGATAATTCCTTCTGCTTTAGAACCTACTTGGATTTTCCCACTCCTACGTAGGCGCTCAATTGATTTGAACAAGTCCTTCACTATATTGGAAAATACTTTTTCTTAAACTGCATATAGATAGACTTTTGAGTGCAAAATCTGACAACGTGTTAAGTACTTCTTTCTCAGACCACCTAGAACGATAATTCCTTCTGCTTTACAACCTACTTGGAATTTCCCACTCCTACTTAGGTGCTCAATTGATTTGAACAAGTCCTTCACTATATTGGAAAAAACTTTTTTTTTAAACTGCATATAGATAGACTTTTGAGTGCAAAATCTGACAACGTGTTAAGTACTTCTTTCTCAGACCACCTAGAACGATAATTCCTTCTGCTTTAGAACCTACTTGGATTTTCCCACTCCTACTTAGGCGCTCAATTGATTTGAACAGGTCCTTCACTATATTGGAAAACACTTTTTGTTAAACTGCATATAGATAGTCTTTTGAGCGCAAAATCTGACAACGTGTTAAGTACTTCTTTCTCAGACCACCTAGAACGATAAATCCTTCTGCTTTAGAACCTACTTGGATTTTCCCACTCCTACTTAGGTGCTCAATTGATTTGAACAAGTCCTTCACTATATTGGAAAAAACTTTTTTTTTAAACTGCATATAGATAGACTTTTGAGTGCAAAATCTGACAACGTGTTAAGTACTTCTTTCTCAGACCACCTAGAACGATAATTCCTTCTGCTTTAGAACCTACTTGGATTTTCCCACTCCTACTTAGGCGCTCAATTGATTTGAACAGGTCCTTCACTATATTGGAAAACACTTTTTGTTAAACTGCATATAGATAGTCTTTTGAGCGCAAAATCTGACAACGTGTTAAGTACTTCTTTCTCAGACCACCTAGAACGATAATTCCTTCAGTTTTAGAAACTACTTGGATTTTCCCACTCCTACGTAGGACCTCAATTGATTATTGAATTGAATAAGTCCTTCACTATAATGAAGAGTTGCTGTGATTTAATTGACTTACTGATCTAAAAAATGTGCCACATTCGGCACTACAATATAGTTCGAGAACAAAAGTGATACAGCAGTAAAGTCAATTGTTCAAGACTTAAAAGGTCAAAACAACAAGCAAAATTTAGCAAGTGAAAGTTTAAAGTAGCAACAACAGAATGGTTTGTGATCACAATCGATCTACACGTTAATTAAACTTTGTACGCATCCCATACTCTTGCAACCAATTTTGTTTCAAGGAATTCCCACAGCAGCTCGTAATTCTGCAGATGGACCCCATCGCTTAAGAAATTGAACTGGAATCCATTTAAGCGTATGTGTCTCTTTTTGAATCTCTTCAGCAAGCGTTTGTTGCTGAGGTCCGTTCCGACGGCATTCCATGTTCTTGGGATTAAGTCACATGTTAGTACTTTAACGTTACGTTGCCGAGCCCAGTCTGCCAACATCCTTATGTCATAAACTAGATCACACAGTCGAGACGCTCCCGGTTGCCCATTTCGTCCCGTGATATCGTTTCCTCCGAGGAAGACAATCAGGAAGTCAAGATCTGACATTTCGCTGAGGTATCGTTCAAAATTAGCAACCCTTTCTCCACCTCTCCCAATGATTCGCACTCCGCTGTTCATGAATGAACTCATTCTCATAAGGTGAGAATCACCTATAAATCCCACTTCATATTTTGGGACCAGTTCGTTCATTTTCCAACTATAATAGAGGCAACTTAGTATTCTCTACAGCAACATGAAGTAGTACAAATTATGCTAATCCTATCCTACTAATTTGGGGCCCACTCCGGTCGCCGACCGGACTATTTGGGCGCTGCCTCGACCCGTGCAGCTGGGGTGACACTTACTGCTGAAAGGGAACATCAGAATTTTTTATCAAATAGACTTGCCCATGTACTGACGGGATCAACGAAACGCCGGAGAAAACGCATCGCAACGTCGTGAAAGCCGCACGCACGCACGCCGTACATCCCCAAATGCATGGGGTGCACCAAAAAAAGAAAGCGGGGGGGGAGCTGACTAACCAGCGTCTCAACGGGACAGGGGGGGGGTGCACCCCATGGGGCGAAACGCCCTCACCTTAGAATAATAGTATACATATAAGTAATAAGGGGAGAGAACATCAACCCCTCAACCAATATGGCTGAAAATTGGAGTAGCGTTTCCCCACATTACATGGGGACTACAGTGCTTATACTGGTACTCCAAAACAAGAATTTTCCCAAGGATATTAGGTGATTTTGGGAATATATTCACGGGGGTTGGGGTGGTCACGTGCAGAGTGAAAATTGACCCCCTAGATCTCGGAAAACCCTATACAAAATATATATGGGGAGACTCCCCACTAACTGGGGATTCTAAAACACTAAGATTTGTAACATAGTTCAAAGCTTCAAGGTGTGTCAATGGTGTCAACGGATGGTGTCAACCGCTTCTGGGGCTAACACCGAGGGCAAGTTTACTGGCCAATTTCTCTAAAACGGCGGAACAAAAATAAACCCCCTTAGTACAGTTTGTAGCACTGCTTGAGATACGCATCATATTAAAAAATGAGCCCAATCGGTACATTCTTCGAGGAGTTATAGCAAAAATAAGGTGCCGTACCAAATGGCCTTGGAGGAGAGATACACCACCTTCAGAGCTAAAATTGAACATCTAAACATCACAAAACGCTATATAAAGTATACATATTCTGAATCTACGTTAAATGAGCAATTCAAAACACTAATTTTGTCACCCGAAGTAACAAAATTCAAAGGCTCAAAACGGGTACCAAGTACAGGTACCCTGCTTCACCGGGTCAAAATTGGGGCACCTGTCCTGGCCAATTTCTCGAAAACGGCTGAACGAAACGGAACGAGACCTATATCAAAACAAAGCTTAGCTCAAGCTGGGTCTAACAAAAAAAAATCATCAAAATCGATTCACTCTACAACGAGTTATTCCAAAGTTAAGGTACCGTACCAAATCACCAAAAAGCCAGGGTACTCTGGCTGCAGAGCCAAAATTAGCCATCTAAACCTGCAAAAACGCTATATAAAGTACACATATTCGGAATCTACGTCACACGGGCTAATCAGAACACTAATTTTGTAACCTGAAGTAACAAAATTCAAAGCTTCAAATCTGGTGGCGGATGGTGTCATCCGCTTCTGGGGCTAAAACGGAGGGCAAGTTTACTGGCCAATTTCTCTAAAACGGCGGCACAAAAACAAACCCCCTTAGTACAGTTTGTAGCACTGCTTGAGATACGCATCATATTAAAAAATGAGCACAATCGGTCCACTCTAGAAGAAGTTATAGCAAAAAGTAGGTACCCTACCAAATGACCAAAAAAGCGAGGTGACCTGACTTCAGAGCCAAATTTGACAATCTCAATTCCGTAAAATGCTATGGAAAATATATATGGGCATACTCCCCACTAACTGAGGATTCTAAAACATTAACATTTATTGGGTAACTCTCGTGTTTTGTTGTACCGAAATTTGGCTCACTCAAGATAGCCCGAAAATTCGACTTTTTTCAAATTTAAACATTAATAACTTTTTGATTAGGCCGATTTGGGAAGCCAACCAAAAACTGCAGGCAAGAGGGGTTCAGTGCTAACAAAATGCGACCACTCCCGTTTAATTTGGTCCAGTACTTTAGAAGATATTAACAAAATACTGTTCTGTACCCCATTTTTTTGGCTAAAATCGAAGCCCTTGATTTCCAGAACCGACGTAAAACAACGTGAAACAGCGTTCCCGGCGTATTTGTGGGTGTAATTCTGGTCCACTTCGATGTTCTGGGTCACGGCAAACCTTCATGGTGAGGTGGGAAAAAATTTCCCACCTCACCATGAAGGTTATGATGTTTTGTGTGTTTTGACATAAAACAACATCCAAAGAAATTTGATGAAATCGTGAAAAAAGAAAAATTGTTGAATTAACCCCATTATTTGATTTCATTAGCTTCAACAACCTAAATGGTGTCTAGAAAACACAAAACCCACGCCCAAAATGTTGTTCAATTGCGGAAAACACCACTCAGCCATAAAATTTGAGAAAAGATTTGTTTTTCCGCATTCATTATTGAAGAACAGTTCTAAAGAACATTTCGAATGACTGTGACTAGCCATTCCTGAGAAGCACGTCTTAACAGCAACAGATTATGCCAATATTCACTCATTTTGGTCAAAAATTGAATGAGAAATTTGAAAAACAAAAAAAAACAAAACATTAAATTCCTTTCTCAATGTGATAGTTTCACAAGTTCTTTCCTCCAACTTTTTGATCAGGCCGATTTGGGAAACCAACCAAAAACTGCAAGCAAGAAGGGTTCAGTGCTAACAAAATGCGACCACTTCCCTTTCATTTGGTCCAGTACTTTAGAAGATATTAACAAAATACTGTTCTGTACCCCATTTTTTGGGGATAAAATCGAAGCCCATGATTTCCAGAACCGACGTAAAACAACGTGAAACAGCGTTCCCGGCGTATTTGTGGGTGTAATTCTGGTTCACTTTGACGCTCTGGGCCACTGCAAACCTTCATGGTGAGGTGGGAAAAAATGTCCCACCTCACCATGAAGTTTATGATTATTCGTGTGTTTTGACATAAAACAACAGCCAAAGAAATTTGATGAAGTCGTGAAAAAGAAAAATTGTAGAATTAAAACCTTTATTTGATTTCATTAGCTTCAACAACTCAAATGGTGTCTAGAAAACACAAAACACACGCCCAAAATGTTGTTCAATTGCGGAAAGCACCACTCAGCCATAAAATTTGAGAAAAGATTTGTTTTTCCGCATTCATTATTGAATAACAGTTCTAAAGAACATTTCGAGTGACTGTGACTAGCCATTCCTGAGAAGCACGTCTTAACAGCAACAGATTATGCTAATATTCACTCATTTTGGTCAAAAATTGAATGAGAAGTTTGAAAAAAACAAAACATTAAATTCCTTTCTCAATGTGATAGTTTCACAAATTCTTTCCTCCAACTTTTTGATTAGGGCGACTTGAGAAACCAATGAACACTGCCAGCCAGGAGGGATTAGGGCCACAAAAAACGCGAGCATTCCCGTCCAATTTAGTATGGCAGTTTTGGAGAAATCATTGATGACATGAAGCGTACCCCGATTTTTGGGCTATGGTGAGAGCCCAATTTCTCGCAAAATCGCGCAAAACGACTAAAAATGGCGCCACGTAGATAATTCTGAACGTAATTCAGGTCCACTCCGTAAATACTGAACACCCAAAACCTCTATTGCGAGTTGGGTAAAAATTCCCACCTTGCCCTAAAGGCCAGGGTGTTTTGTGTGTTTTGATTAAAAAAAAGAACTCAAACAAGAATTTCATGAATTCGCAAAAAGTTAAAAACACTTTTATAGAAAAAACTTCATTCCACACAACGAGGAGCTCCCTTCGACTAAACTCCTCCCCTATCGAGGAGTAGCTCGCATAGCGACTCGCCTGTTTTGTTGTATCAGAAAATTGATGTCCACGAATATGACAAAATTCAGTACTCTTTTCAAGTTTGAACATCTTTAAGTTTTTGCCCCGTTAGATTTTGGGAAACAACTACCTAGAGCAGTCAAGAAAAATTCAATATCAACAAATTAGGACTATATTTGTTCTGTCTGGTAGATTAGTTTAAGAGAAATCAACAAACATACGAACTGTACTCCTATTTTTGGGATATCAAAAGAAACAATTTTCTCACAAAGTTGAAAGCAGCTAGACCCGACTCCTTAAACGTAAATCTGGAGGCATTTACGGTCAACTAATTTACTTAGCTTTTGAACACCAAAACCCATTATCGCTATGTTGAAAAAAATCCCAGCTTGCCATGAAGGCTTTTTGGGTTTTTTATTAAAAAAACAACAGGAGCAAGAAATTCCTGTAAAGCCTACAATTGAAAAACTGAAAAAAAAGCGAATTGCACCCAATTTTAGGTTTAAATAGCGTCATGCGCACTCTGGGAGACCAAATAGCACGATATATTTGTAACATTAACATCCAAAATAGTTAAACTTTTAAGGTAATGCATTAAATCGGCGGGATTTTCATTTTTTTTGATATTTTAGAAAAAAATATCATTTAATGAGCCCAATAAATAGAAGAACTCATTTGCTCAAGCTTGTGCAGCTATTTCAATAGGGAAGAGAACCCTGAATTTGCCCTTTGGGTTCTCGTTAGTTGCATGGGAATAAGTAGAACTCTCAAAATAAATCCAAATTTTTTTTCGAGTGGACAGCCAACTTTCGCAAATTCATGTAAAACAGTTTTATAGAAGAAACTTTATTCCACTAACTGCGAAACTTCCTTCCACTAAACTCCACACCTTTCTAGGAGTAGCTCGCATAGCGACTCGCCTGCTTTGTTTTACCAGAAAATTGATATCCACGAATATGACAAAATTCAGTACTCTTTTCAAGTTTGAACATCTTTAACTTTTTGCCCCGACATATATTGGGAAACAACTACCTAGAGCAGTCAAGACTAATTCAATATCAACAACTTAGGACTATGTTTGTTCTGTCTGGTAGACTGGTTTAAGAGAAATCAACAAACATACGAACTGTGCTCCTATTTTTGGGATATTAAGAGAAACAATTTTCTCACAGAGTTGAATACAGCTACACACGACTCCTTAAACGTAAACCTGGAAACATTTACGGTCAACTTTTTTATTTAGCTTTTGAACACCAAAACCCACTATCGTTATGTTGGAAAAAATCCCAGCTCGCCATGAATGTTTGTTGGGTTTTTTTATTAAAAAACAACAGGAGCAACTCAAAAACTCATCGTTTGGTTGACTCTCGTGTGTTTTTTACTAAAAGAGCGCTGTACTTGTTACAACTGGAGTCGTTAACTCATTTAAAAATAAATTTTTTTTCTTTTATGAAACTTGTATGATTACCGGGAAATCATACAAATCATATATGACCTTGTATGATTACCGGGAAAAATGCAACTCAAAAACTCATCATTTTGCTGACTCTCGTGTGTTTTTTACTAAAAGAGCGTTGTACTTGTTACGACTGGAGTCGTTAACTCATTTAAAAATAAATTTTTTTTCTTTTATGAAACTTGTATGATTACCGGGAAATCATACAAATCATATATGACCTTGTATGATTACCGGGAAAAATGCAACTCAAAAACTCACCATTTTGTTGACTCTCGAGTGTTTTTTTACTAAAAAAGCGTTGTACTTGTTACGACTGGAGTCGTTAACTCATTTACAATTAAAGTTTTTTTCTTTTATGAAACTTGTATGATTACCGGGAAATCATACAAATCATATATGACCTTGTATGATTACCGGGAAAAATGAATATCAAAAACTCATCGCTGGGTTAGTCTGGTGTATTTCTTACCGAATGAGCGCTATAGCTGTTACGATTAGAGTGGTTTAACACTATTTTTGTTTTTTGTATGAAACTTGTATGATTACCGGGAAATCATACAAATCATATATGACCTTGTATGATTACCGGGGATCATATATGACCTTGTATGAAATCAAGGAAAGTTGTATGATGGGCAACCCGGGTGCAGGCTAGATTTTTTTTACAATTTTTGTTGAAGCAAAGCTTGTTCGCTGTTTTAAAGAAATTTATTTCGCTCGTTGTAGCCATTTTTTCTTGATCTTCGTTGAGAAGTCCCAAAAGTTACTGTAATGCTTAGTAATTGCTCTCGAATGAAGTTCGAAGAAATTATTGTAAACGTGTGCGTTTCTTATACAAAAATTATGCGTAACCGTTTAGAATTTTTTCTATTTCTGTTCTCAAGTGACTTCACGCTTCAATTTTTGATCTTTAGAAATTAATTCTGTTGTTGAAATAAAACTGATTGTGAGAGAAGAACGTGTAAGTCTGTGTACCTCAGGAGTTAATGTTCGCAAATCTCACCCGGGAATTCGCGGGTTCGACCCCCTCCCTTGTCAGAAAATTTGCTATAAAAGTTTCTCTAGTCTATCTTACCCTATAAATTGTTTGCCTCGACAGTCGTTCGAGCGCAATCCGTTCGACGTGAAATTTTTTATGTTCAAGATTGATGTCTCATTGTTAAGTGACGGGCTTTGCTTCAATTGGGCTGCGCCCCATTTCAAATAGACCTTGTTTTTTAACGTTTTCGCACAGGCAGAATGATTTTTC
The DNA here is from genome assembly GCF_964194025.1 of Convolutriloba macropyga. NCBI lineage: Eukaryota > Metazoa > Xenacoelomorpha > Acoela > Convolutidae > Convolutriloba > Convolutriloba macropyga. Next base: position 10,831,733 of record NC_134482.1, read on the forward strand.
TATCTGTAACTTTAACCGATCACAAGTTCCAATGTTGTATAATTTACTAACATCATAATATCTAACATAGATTCCATATAGATATGCTATCTGAAGATAGTAATCAAGAGTTTTGTAATCTTAATACGAAGAGACGTCGAGAAGCTACCGCGGGTAGTGGAGACAATTGGAATTACTTTCAATGAAAGAGTAGCTCATTTAAATCATCATAACTAAATTCTCTAATAGTTTTTTTTAATTGGGTGAGTTTTAATTGTTCTAATTGCATTTTATTATTTGGAGATGGAAAGGTATGCTGAAAGAGTTGAATTGTTCGCTTAATATTTTGATTACTGACGATTGAAAGTTGTTTCAATGTTGGCATTTTTGAGCTTAAGTTTAGTGTTCGGTTTTTTTGTGCTTAATATTGATCGTGTGTTTTTTAACGTTCGTTGAATTATTTCCACGCTGTAATTTAAATGAAATTTGGTTCAAAAACACGAATTAGTACGCGTGAAGCAAAAATTCCATATCAGATCTTAACTGGAGGTAGATTAGGAAATCACTTTTGTGGTCTTTGGAAAGCAATTTTTACAGCCAGTTTTACTTAGTTTTTTTCAATTTTTTGTCGTTTTTCAACAATGTTTTGCTTATGTTTAGGTGTTTCGAGGTCGTGTTTTGGTGTTTGTGAATAAGTGTTTGAATTATTGTAAATCAGGATTTCTCGTGTTATGCTTTGTTTCGTCGTCAAAATTTCGTTACGATCTGTGAGGTCGTCTTTCACATTTATTCGGTGAGCTTTCTGCTCATTCTGTGGAATATTTATTTGGTCACACATGACTTCCCTGACTCTCAAAATGAGATTGGTCATTTGTGAACTGAGGATAACTCAATCTTGTTGGGGGTTTTCTCGAGGCAGATTTTAGAAACAATGCATAAGTTGGACAAATTCCTTTAAATCAAATAAGGAAATATCAGGAAATGATAAACAGAAATTATGTGTTTGTTAGAGCTTTTAAGCTGTCGTAAAAATTTTTGGTCAAGGTGAATAAAACCCTTGAGAAAAACCTTCAGTAGGTATCTGTTTTTGCAAGGCCGTACCTTTTAACAAAATTTAGTTCTAATTTTTGTGACTCAACATCAGTTGTGTACTTCATCATTGGTCCAGCCGAGTTTCATCGACGATAGAAATCATTACCATTTTTAAGAGGACTTAAATTGGTTGGTCCTTAACAGCTCTTTCGTTATCGATGGTTTTAATCATCTGCGAATTTCTATTGTGGACAGCTTTGCTCATTTAAGTTAATTAGCATTAAACTTGGTCCAGTAAGCAGCTGCTTTTTAGACATTGTTTATAAATCAAAATAAATACAAATTACATCTAAATTATACGCATGTACCGCTATCGTTACTATGTTCTTCGTTCTTTTAGTCTGTGTTAGCTGCTTTTTTATAAGGAGTGACAGATCTTACAAAAGCTGTATTGTTATATCTGGCTATTAACTTAAATAATTACTTAGAAATTTAACTAAGCTACAATTGGCTGCATTTAATCCCAAAAGTTATTAGCAAATATTAAGTTAAATATCGAAGAAAGGAATAAATTTCTATTGTTAAATGAATTCTATTGTTTTTGATCAAAGAAATCGGTAATCGAGGTAATTTAATCTTGGCCGAGTTTGTTTTCCGAGAACAAGAAATGTGTCATAGATAAAGAGCCCGGCTGCCAAAAATGGGCTTTGATGTATGATGTTGTAATCACAGATTGCAAAGACTATGGCTAACTTGTGTTTACAATAATCTCCTTACTAATTTCAGTTGTGTTGTTTGATAACAATTCTAACCGCCACCACTTAATTTGCCACCCCTCTCCCTCTGTTGAGTTGTCACACGCACGAGCAGTCATCAAACACCTGTACACAAAGGATTGCCGCTTACTCACAACGTCTCGCTTTCAAATCTACACAACACATACGGCTTAATTGTCGCAGTCAATCTGTTCTCGTTCAGTTGGTCTTTATGGACCGGAGTGTTGAGTTCTTAACTTGCTAAGTTATTGTGGCCATTATTAAACAAGTGCGTGTTAAATGTATATACAAAGTGATCAAGACTTCCAGTATTTCTCCCTGCAACAGCTGACGAGACACAGTATCTCAGGTCAACAACACAACGACCTACAAAACAGGAATAGTTCGCATGATACATCACAACATAGCTCCTCATCACTCAGCAGCAGACCCAAGAAAAGTAAGCTGAAGAACTTCCTGTTTGGGGGGTCGGGGAGTTCGAGTACGGGTTATGGTTCCCATGGAGATATCAACTCCTCCCGAAACATGAATCGCGGATTCCCGGGTTCTCCCAGCAGATCGAAACGACCCCTAAAATGCCCGATTCTTCAGGCCCCGGATTACCTCCTAGACCCGCATATATTTATCGAAAGCTATGTTGAAGTGGAATCGCAATACCTGGGAATCCTGAAAGACGTTCAAAGGAATTTTCCAATGAGTTCGCGGCAAACAGTGCTTACGACAATCGACAGAGCTAAACAGCGTGGTCAGTTACCGTACACGTACCAACCCTGTGATGACGTCATCATAAGCTTGTCAATTCATAATATCAAAATTCTCAGACGCGACTCAGAAACGTTGCTATTGAGAGTATTTTTGCATGAAATTGACTCAATAGGCATGGCTTCAGATTGTGCGGTTACGTATGTTCTCCTGAAAGTTATTCCATCAACACATGCTGCTAAGCGATCTTCGGACTGTCGTTTAGTCGTGCTTAAGTTCGTCAGTTCGGCTCAAGCTGACGAAACTTGTGCTTTGTTCAAACAGCTTTTCGCCACACTTTTCAGTGAATCAGCGGTTCGAGCACTCACACCTCCGATGAAATCTCCTCAATTCCTGAACGGCTCCTCAAACCAAAACACGCCAATGGAAAACTCGCCAGCTTTCCAAATGTTAGCGCCAGATTCCTCCAGAAATTCCTCAATTGCACTGGAAACCTCGGTTGCAAGTGGCCCAGAAATTGCCCGATTTTCACGCCCAACTAGTATCCTAATGCCAGACATACCCAAAAGTAGCTCCTTGTTCTACGACTCGCCACCCCAGTTTTCGCATTACTCACCCGTCCCGAGACCAGACTATTTCAGTCCTCAGTTAAGGGTAGCGTACATGAATCGAAACTCGCCCAACATATTCTCATCACCTCAACAATATCACCATCAACGGGCATTTTCGGACGCCCCGCATCGTGACAATGCTTTGCAATCTAGACTAAATGCCTCATCAACCCCAAGACGTGAAAGTAGTTTCATAATGAACCAAAACGGAACGTCGTCCGTCCAATCAGATCGCAAATTTCTAGAAGACATTCACAAAATTCTGACCCCAGACGAAGTCAAACAGTTTAATTCGATTATTTACGCGTATTTATTTGACAACGGTTCGATCGACTTGTTTATCCAGAATTTAGGAGCCTTGTTGGGTGCTGAACGGATGCACATTATGAGCCAGTTAGGGAAGTTTCTGCCGGTGCTGAAGGAATCTAATCAGCTGCATGCCTTGTTAAGCGAACAGGTTTGTACGGGAATTCCTAGCTTTCATAGATCTTAATTAGTCTTTCAGTTTAATAATCGATTTCATAGAGTACAAATATTTGTACATACATTGAGACTGTAATGGCAGGATCAACAACATGATCAAGAATGACATGCAGAAGCCCTCCAACGCTTGTGTGATGCTGCCCTCTATAAATTTTAAAGATTTTTGAGCAAGTACTGAACTTCTGAGTCAGTTATTCAGACTCAACTGAATTTACACAAAAAGCAACAGAAATTGTATCTAGAATTTTCGGGGTAGTATTTACAGTACTAATTCTGCCCCCACCCCACCCCCTCTTCGGTTATTGGCTAGTCCCAATTTTTGTTAGCCTATGAAAGCCATTATCAGTGCAAAACAGACAAGCATTGGTTCCGTCACATATGGTAATGAAAACTTTTGTTCTTTTTGGGAGTTTCGAATTTTTTGTTCCGACCCCTCTTGAGGGGGGGGGGGGGGAGGAACTATATACTCAACTGGGTTTTTTTTGTTCAGTCAATTTTGGCCGATCGATATATTCATCGTAGAGAGTTGAGACTGGTATCATTAGAGAGCTTGTCCAGCGTAGAATATGGAATTAAAAAGATTTTTTTGATTTTCGTTTTTAACAGGGAGATATCGAGGTTTAAACTTTCGAGAAAATAGAGTGAATTCCGTTGATTTCATTCATCTTTTTTTGGAATTTTTGACGAAAATTTCGCCAATTTTGATAAAATTTAATAAAATTTTTCATGAAAATGTTGTTGATTTTACGTTTAAACACAAATTACATTGTCGGCTATTTTCATTGATTTTTTTGTCACAAATTCCGGCTAAAAATTTCACAAAATTCAGACTTTTTCATCAAAAACAGCACGAAATAATTTTCTTTAGTCCACTCTGATTAAATTTGCAGGAAGTGCACACCCAAACAGCACTAACACAATCTTTGTAGACTGAAAAGGGGGCTAATTCCACTTCAACTTCCGTTGAGAGTCCTCTGTAAATAAAACTTTGCCGTTTTTTGCTAACTTTATTCGTTGATTATCAAAAACGCAGCATTTACTTTTGATTTTTTAACAACAAAATATCTAAGTCAATGACATTCCAAAAATCTAAATATTCCTCATGTACAATCAACATTAGCAGGACTAGTTCTGTACCATTCTTGGACCGTTACCAGCCAAAAATAATAGATTGTCAACAGTCGGTTTTTTATTAAAAAAATTCGATCTTTTTTATATTGATTAAATAACATAACATTTCAAATCAGAGCTAACTAGTGATAGTTCCTATTGGCTTCCTAATTAGCTTGCACATAATTTATCTAGTTGATTGCTTGAAAGCTTATAGTCGTTTTGACTTTCAAAATATTTGATTTTTAAATAAAAATTGGCTTATTGAACTTTGCCTTCATTTTCCTCTTACTTTGGTCAAGTTGTAGCTTAGTGTCAGCAATCAAAGAGTGCTGCTTCTTTCTTCTGAGTTCAAATTTAGTCTTTATTGCGGTTTTGCGCCTTAAGTTATGGTGTTCTGGCTGTGATACCACTAGATTTCACAAGTTTTTTTTTTAGATTTTTAGGTATTTGCACATTTTTCATGTTTTCTAATTTTGTCAAATTATCACGTTGTTGTCAATTCATATATCACATTTTTCGCGTTGAAAATAAAACACAATTGATAACTTTTAGATCTTTAAAGATATAGATTGTGGTTCTTTACCGCTTCGACAATACTTTTTTGAAGAATTTAATTGAATTTTTTAATTTTGTTTTTAACTGTCGTTTTTACTTTGTCTTTTTAGTCGTATTCAATTTCCTGTACAATGACCCGGTTTGATTGGTTTTTCCGGGATGAGTAGATGGGCCGATGTTCTAAAATTAGAAGATAGATAATGGCTTTCATGACAATTGTTTTCCAAAATGAAAAAAAAAAACATTTCAACTTCGCAATTTTGTTCCTTTTATTATCTGTTTGTTACCTGGTCTCGTTAATTACAGGTTAACGACGACATTATTGTTTCAAGGGAAGGTGTCAAAAGGGATCAGTGTCACAAACTCTAGTGTTTTTGAAGAAGTCGATATGAATTTACTGTCTTCGACACGGGTTTTTCACACAAAAAAGTAAATTAATTTTTGATTTTTGTCATATTTGACGTTCTTTTTGTAGACGTAAGACATGTTCTGGATAATTTCAGGTCTTGAGGGCTTCCTTTGGAAGAATAAACTAACCTATTAAATTTTGTAATGAATGGCTTTCATGTCTTTGGAAATAAATTTTTTTCGATAAAAACAAGTTTTACATAATCTTGCATTTTGTCTTTTTGGTCTAATTGTTGCCTAGTTTCATTAATGAGATGTCAAACAATACATTTCAAGGGAAAGTGTCAAACGGTATGGGATTGGTGTCACAAAACCTATTGTTTTAAGAGAATTCGTTATGACTTTACTGGCTTCCACACGGGTTTTTCACAAAAAAAGAAGGATTTTTTTATTTTTGTCATATTTGACGTTCTTTTTGTAGACGTAAGAAATATTCTGGATACCTGCAGGTCTCAAGCGCTTCCTTTGGAAGAATGGACGAACCTATTCAACCTTTTCATTTTGTATTTAATGGTTTTCATGTCTTTGGAAATAATTTTTTTTTTCGAAAAAAAACAAGTAATACATAATTTTGCTTTTTTTTCTGTCTAATTGTTGCTTATTTTCGTTAATGAGCGGCCACATAATACATTATCGGTGTTAAACGAAGATGCAATCGAACATTTTTTGGGGGCAAAAGTATGGCTCTACGGCTTCCAAAGCATTTTCTGGCAAGTTTTCGTTGATTTTTTGTTTGTTGTCTGTTTGTTTTTTTTGTAACTGCATAAAAAATTGAAGAAGCATTGGTAATTGCAAACCTATGGGATATTATAGTTGATTCCTAATGGTTTTCATTACTTTGAAATTAATTTTTTTTTTAAAAAAATTCGGCGAATTTTCTAACTTTAAAGTTTGTTCTTTTTTGTCTCATTGTTACCAAGCTTTATTATGAACTGGTGAATAACCATTTTTTTTCTGGTGAATTACCAGCTGATTGTTTATTTTCAGTTTTATCTGACGCTATTTTGACTTTGTTATTAAGTTTTGTTTTTTAAAATGGGAATAAATTTTTTGAATGTTTGTTGCTGTTGTTTGATTTTGCCGTTCGTCTTCGCTCGCTTTCTTAATATCGGCATATCTCATCAATCTTATGCATCATTTTTTACTCCACTGAGTTATTTGCTCTGGAGGCTATCTTTTCGTTCATACACCAGTTTTTTGTTTGAAAAATACTTGAAATTTTTGTGTTTTTCTGTCTGTTCCTCATTTGGTAGACAATAATGCCAAAATTGGGGATGAGCGGGGTCGGAACTTTATGTGCGATCGCACATTACCGAGCCGCCTTGTTTACTTCTATATTTAGAAATCGATTTTGGGAAAAGGTTATGTCCCTATATATAGATCTATTCTACTTTGTTTCCCAGCTTTACATAGTAACGTGACTTACAATAACTCAAAGTTTGTAAATAAGAGTCATAAATCGAAGGAGGAGGAGGAGGAGGAGGGGGGGGGGGGGGGTCACATTTTAGTAAACTTGATAGTATCACAGCTCAAATTATTGAACACTGCAGGTGTCGAACATGGAGGGGGATGTTTCCCCGAGGGAAGGAGGAAGAGGGGATGGGAGAGGCACTGACGGTGAGGTCAGAAGTGGAAATGAGAGTTCGTCTTTGTCATCTCACAGTCTCAATCTAAATGAACAGACGCCTAGTGGTCAGGTGCGTATGTAAATATCAAACATTTCAGACCTCATATATAAAATAAAAGTGGGGAAATAGGCATTTGTTAATTGATACGATAAAAAAATTAGGGTTGTTCCGTAATTTGATCCCTCGAACTAGCTGGTAGTCCACTACTAGTAACTTTAATTCTTACGGTCCCGGCTGAGACTTTTTGCAATTTTTTTACTTTTTAGCTTTCTATAACAAAACTTTGAAAAGCAAAGTGTAAGGTAAAAACCATGTATAAGATATAAATAGAATTATTTGTAATGGACACGCCAGTCGTCTGAGAGTTATTTGTCCGAGAGCTATTGATACTTGGTTATGTTCTATAATATTGTACAATTTGTCGGCTCTAATAAAAGAAAATTTTGATTTGCATTTTTAGATAATTTTGCAGCTACTTGGCAATCAGAAGGCGCTCGAAAGAAGTTTTAAGTAATTACTGTAGTCGTGTACGCCTTTCATATAAATTTTTTCGCTTGACCGATTTGACTTTTCGAGTGAGCATTTTAAGCTTGGCTTGCATTATGCGTGATCTCAAATGCCTCACATAAAGAAGTTTTAGCAGCTTAACTTAATTAGTGGACGTTTCTACTAAAAGTGCTCCTGAAACTGCAAAAACTTTTCATTTTCCACTCTAAATCATCATCAAAATAAGCTGCAATAACATCATTTAAAGCCCTTGGTGATTTAATCGAGCCTCATATCGCCCAGCTGAAGCAGGCCACAATTAAATTGAGACGAAGTCTGTCATATCAAATTAATTCGTCGGAGTGTAGTTGGTTTATGTTAAGAAGGCGCGTTCACGTGGAAAAGAAAACTTGAATGAAAGAAAAACATTCCATAGAAAAGCAGTCTCAAAAATTGAACCAAAAAAGTGCAAAAATGCATTGCTCTTTTTTGGTGTTTTAATTCTTCAGAAACCTTGGGTAACTTAAAAAGTAGTTAGTAGAAAAAAGTGGCATAAAAAGGCTGTTAATTTTAGGTAGGATGGCTTTTTCTAGCCTAAAGGAAACGGTTCTACCTCTTCTTTCATTTCTTTGAACCCCCTATGATTTAACCCCGTATATAATTACCCCTCAGTCATTTAACACCGCAGTTTATTCACCTTCAAAATCGGTTTAACACCGAAATCTTACGTAGGACTTAAATAACACAAAAACAGACCTTCAAAAGTGAACAGCTAAAGTTTGTTTGAGATCGAAGAATAATGACGAGACGGCTTTAAAGCGCAATACCGTTGATCGAAAAAGAAAACTTGACACGTCTGACCTCTTTTATGTTGCACTTTGATTTCAATCAAAAAAGTTCAAAAACTGTCCTAGACTAGATGACGGAAGAACCCGTACTTTTTAAATGGAAAGATGCAAGCTATATTTTAAACCCTTCTTTCTGGGCAGTCATAAATGAGCAAATCAAAACAAAATTTAACCGTATTTTTAACAGATTTTTCAATAAGATCCAGGTTGATTTTTTTTGTAGCAGCTATGCTGTGCAAGTTTTATATCTAAGAGTGGTAAAGCTGTACCAATTAAGCGTCCCATCGTAGGGTTAGTGCCCGTAATTCCATAATGCTTCGAAGTAACTCCGTGAGGAGGCAAGGAGGGAGCCAACTCAAAAGGATTCAGATGGATTGCAAATTTAAATTAACACGAAAACACATTAAACACCAAAGCATTTCAAATACAAATGGCAATAGCTCTAAAAAATGATTGTCAGTTTTATCCCGCTAAATCTCCGTCAAGTTCTGCGCCTTTGCTTTCAAGCTCTCGTACTTGTTCTTCTTTAAGTAATTTTGTCCGGATGAGGTATTCAGAATGTTTAACTTTTGCACCGCAGAGTCTGTTTGCAAATTAGCCGACAGTTGCCAATTTCCCGGGTGGTATCCGCTGAACAAGGCTTGTATCCCATAATGCCTGCTCTTAACTGCATTAGTTGTTCATTCAGTTCCCTCTATGGCTAAGTATCTTTCAGTCCAGATTTACGGGGAATATAGGAGGACGGTTCAATAGTGAAAACTTGATATAATTTGATTGGAAATAAAATCAAAGCTCGTCTAGTTTTTCCATAACAAAGCTATCTAAGTGCTGTTGATCCAACACATTAGTTATTTCCTCGACAATCAATTCAGAAGATTTTTTCTATTTCCTCAGTTGTTGAGAAAGCTGGAGCAGGGATAATTTTAAGTGCCAGGGCAACTTCATGGTTTTCTGACACTAGCCTTTTTAATTCAAGTTCTCCAATTTTCCTAACAAAATTTTGGGTTAAATGGAAATGGCAGCCAGATAGCATTGAAGCTGGATTGTGGTTTCGGAAGGCATTATTTTGGGAAAGTTCCAGATCTAGCAGAACCTCATCGGGCTCACAATCGGGGGCAGAAGTTTCTAAAGCATCCAATAATTGGCTGCACGTTCTTCCCGTTTTGTTTGGAAGGATGGCATAGAGGCAAGCTGGAGCAATACAGAGATTATATATCTTCTAACACTATTAATTCTATCCTTTTTCTATTTCAGATGCTGGTTCTGAGCAGATTCCCTCAAATTCAAAACAATTGTTTGCAACTTTATTCTATTCTTCTAACTCTTCCAACTCCTTCATGCAACTCCTTCTTCAATTATTTTAGTAAGTCAATCTAATAAGCCAATCACAAGCCCTTTCTACAATCTAAATTTTCATTTTACCAATTCATAATTTCAACCAATACAAAAGTGTAATTCATATTAAATCTGGATTAGGAATTTGTATATGACAATATACATGATGGGTATAAAATTGGTAGAAGTTTCTAGGAGATAATTTAAACGTTCCATCCGCAAACCAAAACTTAGAACCTTTGAGAACCGATATCATATAGGGATAACCAAAAATTAAAATACGCTCGAGGTCAACTTTTCTCCTGTTATACTGCAAATAATCTTCAAAAGTATCGAGTATATCAAAAGGCCGGTCCGAAGGTTCTTGAATTAGCACGGTTTGCATATTCTTTCTTAAATGCTGCGATGTTTGTATTGAGTTGGTTTTGACTTAAGGCATACTGTGTCGAGAGAACGTCGGTTACTAGTAAAATTGCGGAAGCTACGGCTTCTACGGGCGTTAAGTTTTCATTCAGGGCTTTGATCTTTTTTTATAACTTTTCGTGTTGCCGGCTTTGCAATGGAAACATTATGATCCTGATCTCCGTTTACGCGAATAAATAAATAAATCTTGTTTAAACGCGGCACTTGTAGCTTTGATATTTCGAGCGATTACAGGTAGTGGTAAATTTAGTTCTTCTTTTAACATAAAACTCATGGCGTACTAAAAACAGTATTTCTTTGTTTTTGGAAGAAATGGTAAACTCAAAGTCGACAGTTATCATGCTGATTTCGAAATGCTATGAAACAAAAAATGTTCTCGGGTGCCATTCATTTTTCCATTGCTTACTTTATTGCCTTCGCCCCATTAGGTACTAGATGAGGTAACTAATTCGCTTATTGTTATAGCTTTGCCTCTAACTGTTGATTCGTTAGCTTTATCTCCCGGACAATTTTGAGCCATGAATTTAGAGATTAAAATTAAACCGCCCCTTTTTCACCCCGATTTTAATCCCTATTAATTAGACTAAATATAATTGATTGATACCTAATTATCATCAATTATAGGCAGCTTAGAATCGGGGTGAAACAAAAGAGGGCTCATATTATGAGTAGTTAAATGATGCAGGGGTGAAAAAATCTGTGTTGAAATATAGACGGGAAAAATAGGACACCAAAGGAAACATGTAAGATAAAAATTGATAAACAATTCGGAGAAGACAGACAAACTGAAAACTATGCGAAAGCAGTTTGCGAAAGAGTTGCCCAGATAGTCACTACAGCAATTGTTCCAAACAAGTTTACATTATAGCACTTGTTTCTTTTAACTCAAAAGCTAAACGAGAGAATCAAAACAAATTTTATTGAACAAGGACTAATGTCATTGCCTTCTCAATCTAATCAATTTTTTTTTATTATATTAATAAATTTTAAATAAATTTATTTCCTACCGTTTTTCTTTTTGTCATACGAAAGATTCTGGACAATCAATAATCTTAATTGCATCTATTAATATTTAATTGAATCTATTATCTGATTTCCGTCTATAGCCAACGGGATTTAATGACTCATTTAATTGTTTTTTTTTTGGGAAATGTTTTTGAACTTCCCGATTTTCGTTCTCCTTGTCGTCAACAAGTAACTTAGCCGCCTTATTGACAGATCAACATCCTGCTCCCAATATTTTTTGTCGTGTTATGAGCTCTATCTGATGTATTAAGAGCTTAAAAATGTGTTTCCATTAGATTTTTGTTAGTTTTCGATACTGTTCAAAATTTGTTTCTGTTTGTTTTCTTTTTCACAAAAGCCTTTCCAAAAGAAGACCAATTCAAAATCAAAGGAGACTAAAGCAAAGTTTCAAAACTTTTGTCAAATTAAATTTTTTAATGATTTTCAGTGTCTTATAGTTTTAATGGCTTCAACTCTGTGATTTCGATAAATTTTTTGTTAAATTTCGAGATCTGCCCTTATTCGTTGTTTTTTGTCGTCTTATGATTGATTCTCATTAATAACAAACACAAATGGCTTCATGAGCGTCTGCAAGGTAATCTGTTTTTGTTTTAAGTTGAAAGATTATGGTTGCAACTCTTCCAACTCCTTCATGCAACTCCTTCTTCAATTATTTTAAGTCAATCTAATAAGCCAATCACAAGCCTTTTCTACAATCTAAATATTCATTTTACCAATTCATAATTTCAACCAATACAAAAGTGTAATTCATATCAAATCTGGATTAGGAATTTGTATATGACAATATACATGATGGGTATAAAATTGGTAGAAGTTTCTAGGAGATAATTTAAACGTTCCATCCGCAAACCAAAACTTAGAACCTTTGAGAACCGATATCATATAGGGATAACCAAAAATTAAAATACGCTCGAGGTCAACTTTTCTCCTGTTATACTGCAAATAATCTTCAAAAGTATCGAGTATATCAAAAGGCCGGTCCGAAGGTTCTTGAATTAGCACGGTTTGCATATTCTTTCTTAAATGCTGCGATGTTTGTATTGAGTTGGTTTTGACTTAAGGCATACTGTGTCGAGAGAACGTCGGTTACTAGTAAAATTGCGGAAGCTACGGCTTCTACGGGCGTTAAGTTTTCATTCAGGGCTTTGATCTTTTTTTATAACTTTTCGTGTTGCCGGCTTTGCAATGGAAACATTATGATCCTGATCTCCGTTTACGCGAATAAATAAATAAATCTTGTTTAAACGCGGCACTTGTAGCTTTGATATTTCGAGCGATTACAGGTAGTGGTAAATTTAGTTCTTCTTTTAACATAAAACTCATGGCGTACTAAAAACAGTATTTCTTTGTTTTTGGAAGAAATGGTAAACTCAAAGTCGACAGTTATCATGCTGATTTCGAAATGCTATGAAACAAAAAATGTTCTCGGGTGCCATTCATTTTTCAATTGCTTACTTTATTGCCTTCGCCCCATTAGGTACTAGATGAGGTAACTAATTCGCTTATTGTTATAGCTTTGCCTCTAACTGTTGATTCGTTAGCTTTATCTCCCGGACAATTTTGAGCCATGAATTTAGAGATTAAAATTAAACCGCCCCTTTTTCACCCCGATTTTAATCCCTATTAATTAGACTAAATATAATTGATTGATACCTAATTATCATCAATTATAGGCAGCTTAGAATCGGGGTGAAACAAAAGAGGGCTCATATTATGAGTAGTTAAATGATGCAGGGGTGAAAAAATCTGTGTTGAAATATAGACGGGAAAAAATAGGACACCAAAGGAAACATGTAAGATAAAAATTGATAAACAATTCGGAGAACACAGACAAACTGAAAACTATGCGAAAGCAGTTTGCGAAAGAGTTGCCCAGATAGTCACTACAGCAATTGTTCCAAACAAGTTTACATTATAGCACTTGTTTCTTTTAACTCAAAAGCTAAACGAGAGAATCAAAACAAATTTTATTGAACAAGGACTAATGTCATTGCCTTCTCAATCTAATCAATTTTTTTTTGATTATATTAATAAATTTTAAATAAATTTATTTCCTACCGTTTTTCTTTTTCTCATACGAAAGATTCTGGACAACCAATAATCTTAATTGCATCTATTAATATTTAATTGAATCTATTATCTGATTTCCGTCTATAGCCAACGGGATTTAATGACTCATTTAATTGTTTTTTTTGGGAAATGTTTTTGAACTTCCCGATTTTCGTTCTCCTTGTCGTCAACAAGTAACTTAGCCGCCTTATTGACAGATCAACATCCTGCTCCCAATAATTTTTGTCGTGTTATGAGCTCTATCTGATGTATTAAGAGCTTAAAAATGTGTTTCCATTAGATTTTTGTTAGTTTTCGATACTGTTCAAAATTTGTTTCTGTTTGTTTTCTTTTTCACAAAAGCCTTTCCAAAAGAAGACCAATTCAAAATCAAAGGAGACTAAAGCAAAGTTTCAAAACTTTTGTCAAATTAAATTTTTTAATGATTTTCAGTGTCTTATAGTTTTAATGGCTTCAACTCTGTGATTTCGATAAATTTTTTGTTAAATTTCGAGATCTGCCCTTATTCGTTGTTTTTTGTCGTCTTATGATTGATTCTCATTAATAACAAACACAAATGGCTTCATGAGCGTCTGCAAGGTAATCTGTTTTTGTTTTAAGTTGAAAGATTATCGTTGCAACTCTTCCAACTCCTTCATGCAACTCCTTCTTCAATTATTTTAGTAAGTCAATCTAATAAGCCAATCACAAGCCCTTTCTACAATCTAAATTTTCATTTTACCAATTCATAATTTCAACCAATACAAAAGTGTAATTCATATTAAATCTGGATTAGGAATTTGTATATGACAATATACATGATGGGTATAAAATTGGTAGAAGTTTCTAGGAGATAATTTAAACGTTCCATCCGCAAACCAAAACTTAGAACCTTTGAGAACCGATATCATATAGGGATAACCAAAAATTAAAATACGCTCGAGGTCAACTTTTCTCCTGTTATACTGCAAATAATCTTCAAAAGTATCGAGTATATCAAAAGGCCGGTCCGAAGGTTCTTGAATTAGCACGGTTTGCATATTCTTTCTTAAATGCTGCGATGTTTGTATTGAGTTGGTTTTGACTTAAGGCATACTGTGTCGAGAGAACGTCGGTTACTAGTAAAATTGCGGAAGCTACGGCTTCTACGGGCGTTAAGTTTTCATTCAGGGCTTTGATCTTTTTTTATAACTTTTCGTGTTGCCGGCTTTGCAATGGAAACATTATGATCCTGATCTCTGTTTACGCGAATAAATAAATAAATCTTGTTTAAACGCGGCACTTGTAGCTTTGATATTTCGAGCGATTACAGGTAGTGGTAAATTTATTTCTTCTTTTAACATAAAACTCATGGCCTACTAAAAACAGTATTTCTTTGTTTTTGGAAGAAATGGTAAACTCAAAGTCGGCAGTTATCATGCTGATTTCGAAATGCTATGAAACAAAAAATGTTCTCGGGTGCCATTCATTTTTCAATTGCTTACTTTATTGCCTTCGCCCCATTAGGTACTAGATGAGGTAACTAATTCGCTTATTGTTTTAGCTTTGCCTCTAACTGTTGATTCGTTAGCTTTATCTCCCGGACAATTTTGAGCCGTGAATTTAGAGATTAAAATTAAACCGCCCCTTTTTCACCCCGATTTTAATCTCTATTAATTAGACTAAATATAATTGATTGATACCTAATTATCATATTATCATCAATTATAGGCAGCTTAGAATCGGGGTGAAACAAAAGAGGGCTCATATTATGAGTAGTTAAATGATGCAGGGGTGAAAAAATCTGTGTTGAAATATAGACGGGAAAAAACAGGACACCAAAGGAAACATGTAAGATAAAAATTGATAAACAATTCGGAGAACACAGACAAACTGAAAACTATGCGAAAGCAGTTTGCGAAAGAGTTGCCCAGATAGTCACTACAGCAATTGTTCCAAACAAGTTTACATTATAGCACTTGTTTCTTTTAACTCAAAAGCTAAACGAGAGAATCAAAACAAATTTTATTGAACAAGGACTAATGTCATTGCCTTCTCAATCTAATCAATTTTTTTTATTATATTAATAAATTTTAAATAAATTTATTTCCTACCGTTTTTCTTTTTGTCATACGAAAGATTCTGGACAATCAATAATCTTAATTGCATCTATTAATATTTAATTGAATCTATTATCTGATTTCCGTCTATAGCCAACGGGATTTAATGACTCATTTAATTGTTTTTTTTTGGGAAATGTTTTTGAACTTCCCGATTTTCGTTCTCCTTGTCGTCAACAAGTAACTTAGCCGCCTTATTGACACATCAACATCCTGCTCCCAATAATTTTTGTCGTGTTACGAGCTCTATCTGATGTATTAAGAGCTTAAAAATGTGTTTCCATTAGATTTTTGTTAGTTTTCGATACTGTTCAAAATTTGTTTCTTTTCGTTTTCTTTTTCACAAAAGCCTTTCCAAAAGAAGACCAATTCAAAATCAAAGGAGACTAAAGCAAAGTTTCAAAACTTTTTTGTCAAATTAAATTTTTTAATGATTTTCAGTGTCTTATAGTTTTAATGGCTTCAACTCTGTGATTTCGATAAATTTTTTGTTAAATTTCGAGATCTGCCCTTATTCGTTGTTTTTTGTCGTCTTATGATTGATTCTCATTAATAACAAACACAAATGGCTTCATGAGCGTCTGCAAGGTTATCTGTTTTTGTTTTAAGTTGAAAGATTATGGTTTGCAAAAATTTTTGAAAATGTTTGCTGCAAAATAAGCGGATTTTTCAGATTTGTCACTTATGTCATTTTTGTTGTTTGGTCTCTGTATTAACAGGTCGCATTTTTTTCTAGTCAGTCAAGATCGCATCGTTTTTCTCGTTATCCAGGTTTTTAAATAATTATTTCATCTAGTAGTCTCTGGATTTGGTTCTATGCATTTTCATGTGTGATTTTTGGGACTGCCCATTTTTGAGTCTTGTTTCCGTAACAAATTATTAAGATATTGTAGCGGCCCAATGAATGTTATAAAATGCGCAATTGACGAAGTTGAATGCTCTTCATGAATAGCCAATTGTTTTAAATGTTGCGGCAACGCCTTCCTGTTAATTTGAATTGATCTTTTTTTTTTCATTTTTGACGTATTTTTTGTAGTCAGCTGACATATTATGCATAATGACAGGTTTTAATTGCTTCCTCTGAAGTATAAGTTAATTTTAATGAGCAGAGTTGATACGTATTTAATTTAATCAATTTGTAATTGGTTCTTTTTAACAAGAGAATCGTATATTTGAACTTTGCCCATTTTTCTCTTATCTGTCGACCTGTTACCGAGTTTCTTTATTGACAGGTCTCATATCTTATCTAATAAAGTACAAGTTAGTTTGTTGAATTCAGGTTTTATCTTTTTCTATATTCCTTTTGTGGTTAAGTGATTTTTAAATATAAACGACAAATTTTGGTCGTAATTAATGTTTGCTATTATTTGACTTTTGTTTGTCTTGGCTACTTCTTTCATTAATGGCAAGGCTCATCGGCCCTCTAGTCCAGCATTATTTTTTTCACTTGGTTGTTTGTCGAACGATTTTTGATTGTTTGGATGTATTCTATCTCTTCCTCATTTGGTAGACAAATTAAATAAAAACGTGGATGAGCGGGGTTGGAACATTGTGCGAACGCACATTAACGAGCCTGCCTCCTTGTTGGATACTAAAGCTATTGGAGGATTATTGCTCACGTTTTCGACAAAAATGATTTCAGTTTGTCTATTTCCTTTTTTTGCTCTTTCTTATCATGGACTGTGTTTGAATTAGCTAAGGTTGACCATACCATAGCAAAGAAAATCTTAATAATTGTGAAAATGGGCTGGAATTTACCTGCGGTGATCTTTAATCCGTCATGTTAATCACGTGGAAAAATATGCAATCATATTTTGTGTAATTTTAGCTTTGATCTTGTATTCAATGATAAGAAGAATTTTTCACGATTATTTGACGGTTGAATATTGACCAAGATCTTCTCAGTTCACTGGAATTGTTAAAAACAAAAGGTTTTGTCAGCATCGGAAAGACAAATTAATCAAGAGAACCAAATATTTCTTAATTTTCCAATTGAGCGATCGTTTTGTTTTGCTGCTCCATTTTGTCTATCTCAATTTGGTTGGTCGTGTGACTTTTTCGGATCTTTTCCGTTTGTGCCCCAAGCTTAGTAGGTGCATTTTTTGGACCCGCCAGACACAAGCGCCATATTTTAACATATGATTTTCTGTGTACTCTGTAACTGGGGGCGCATAACGTACTGTGGGTGCACCAACGGATAAGATCCCATTTTTCTATTATTACTCATATTTATGCGTTCTTCGTTTTAGCGAAATGGTCATAATAAAATGCCTACGAGCTCAGCCGAATCTCAGCATAGAGGTGGTGCGAGAAGCAAAGAGCCATCGAACAGGCAAAAGGACATTTCGGGAGTGATAGAGAACAGAAAGAATGTAATGTCGTATTGTTCATCTTCATCATCTTCGTGCTCATTTTCTGCCTCAAATGAAACCCAACAGCAACTGCCCGGATCCAATGAGAGATCAAGAGGAAAATCCAAGGTGCATAAACCCACTGAGCCAAGTGGAAAGTATTATCCAAATAGTGTCGCAAATGCTGACAGGAAAACGTCAGCTGGAGGAATTACCCTGAATGAAAATGGACGAGTGAAGGTCAGTTTTAGATTTTAAATATCCTCAATTTTACTTTTGGATATGAAGCAGATTTATCACGTTTCTAGGGAAATTTTAATGAAGTACTGGTTTATTTAATTTTGAAAGAAGGTTAACTACCCATCGCTCTCTAACTATCATTTGACGTCTTAATGCTAATGGCTAATGTTTACTTAAATTCAATGGCCGATCAAGTTAACAAGAGGCTTTTAGTTGCTTTTGAATTTTTTAGAAAAATGTTAATTGTATGGGTTGAAAATGAGAGTACCTTCTGATTCTTCATTGGCCAATTTTTTTTACTGTTGATGGCCACAGTTATAATAACTAAGTTAAGTGTCAATTCAAATCCTCTCTTCAAAATAAAAGGAAATGACAATTTTTAGCCCAAGAAGCGAGCAGTTGAATCAACCGAAGACAATCAAAATGAGACTGAAACTAATAACGACCAGATGGTGATTCCAAAAGAACTGCTGGAACTGGACTCGATGCTGGCTCAGATGGCAATGTCCTCACCCCCGACCACATTGGGGGGTAGTAACGGCCTGGTCAAGGAGAGAACCGCTAAATCTGAAGCAAACTCAAGCGATTGTGAAAACGAAAACAAAACTTTAGAAGCTCCTACAAACACAAATTCGGCGTTAAGTAGTAACCAAAACAGCTCTTATACTCTCAATTCCAGTACCTACATTAAGTCTTCAGGAAGCGAGAAAAGTGCGAAGAAACCGAATAAAGTCGAACCCTCGAGACCAAATAACCAAACAAAACCCCATGAGATGAAAAATTCGCCACCGCGTCATTTGAAGCAAATGTTTGAACCCCCTGGCAACGATTTGTAATGAGTTATTACAGTTTTCACCTTCGGAGAATGAAATAATATTGGTATTTGCTGAATTATGAATTTTCGAATTGACTTAAAATATTGTATCATAATTTGAAATCATTGAATAATTTAACAGATATTTATTGAAGTAGTTTTACTATTGGTATTTCCGAGTGCGGCTTGTTAACATGAAATAAAAGTTAGATTCTGTTCTTTTTCTGTATTTGATATGCTGATCGGTAATGCTATAATGAACCAGTAATCATTAACCTGAATTTATTAATTCACCGACCTATGGCAAGAGTTCAGTGTCAGCAGACAAAATAGTCCCAAATAATTAAATTTAACTTATCAATTATCAAACACAATCGGTCAGTGCTCTGTGTAAGCGATTTCAAGTGATTATGAGGAGGCTCGAGATTGTGCGTTTGGCATAACGTTCCGACCATACGAAAACATGTGCTCATTGTTTTTGTGCACTAAGAAAAGAGAAGGTTTTGAGCTGAAAATCAGTTCAGGCCTCAAGTTGCTTCTCCGAATATAAGAAAGAAACAGCAGTGGAACTTTTTACATGTTACCTGAGAATAGAAGAAAGTAACCCCCAAAACCTAATTCCAAAAATTTCGCTTAAAATGTTAAATGATCTATGAATCTTCTTGAGTCTGAGAAAACCCAGGCGAAAAAGAAAAGCGTGTAAAATCACGTCGGTTTTGAAATGCTCTCGACGAAGTTTGAAGCAATTATTGCAAATGTGTTGGTCTTTTTAATGCAAAATTTTGCTTGAAAGTTTTGACTTCGGATGACTTTTTCGCCCGACTTTTTCGTTCTGCGTTATCTAAATTTCTCTCAATCACAGGTGTCAGTAGCTAAACTCAAGTGGCGCCAGTTCACTAGTAACAGTCAAATGAAAAGTGCGCCAAAATTGATCTACAATAACCTCTAGGGCTATAATAACCTTTGATGACGTCATTTGAAGCAGCTTAAGTGAATTTAGTTACTCCTCCCTCCCACGACTGAAGCAGACTGCGTTAGATTTGAGATTCCACTAGTCGTTCCAGAGTTATTCTTCCGACTTCAAGGAAGGACGTTAGGTCTTGATAACCGAAAAATCTGAACAGGATCTCCAAACGCATTTATTTTAACATTTCAAGCGCATTTACTGTAATAAATGTTAATGGCTTCTCATTTTAAAGAGTTTGTGATAACTAATGCCACATGGAAAAACGTGGAAGAAATGGCTGCAATGGCTTGCCGCCCCTTTGTTGATCATTGAAGGTGATGACCATAGCGTATGAATGAATGATTTTGATTTTTCTGAGTTTATTTTTGACCAAAATGTTGTATAATTAAACCAAATTGGATTAAGTTATTCTAATGTTCAAAAAACCTTAAACTTATTGCAAAATCCCTCTGAATAAAATGATCTATGCTTGGTGGGTTTTCCAATGATACCATTCATTACTTCTAAGCGACATATATCGATCGGTCAAAATTAACTAAAGAAAGAAACAGTTGGGAATATAGCTCCTTCCCACACAAGCAAGGTCGGAATAATTTACCAAATTATGTTTCTTAAACCTTTCCTCTGAAGTGCAACTAATTTAATTTCGGAGAAATTATATGGAGTGAGTAATTCTTAATCATGAAATATTAAGTAACATAAGATGTTTTTGTCCGGTTGCTGTGTGACAATTCTGTCTGGTTTCTTTTGCTGGGTTTTTTTCTGGGACTTCTTTCTGGGTCTGTTTTGCTATTTGAGTTTTTTTGAAATGTTTTAACCGCACTGTGTGATGCAACATTTGTAAAAGTTGCAATCACTTTCAGGGAATAGAACAGTTAACCAAAAAAGCTTGAGGTTTAAAGTGTGCCAATATTCGATAGTGTGTGATATTTCTACAATAGTCTTACTTGGCTTGGAACAAGTAAGTCTATTATATAATCTTTGGCGTGATAGGCTAATTTATCATTGGCTGAAGTGAACATTTGTTGTGAATGTCTTGTATGGTCTTGATAGATTAAGCATCATGTTGCTACTATCCTGTTAGACAAAGCACATATCTTGTTGATCTGTTTCGCCTCAATTTTTTATCATAAATAATTCTGAAAAGCACGCCAGTGGGTTTTTGAATTGCATGTTTTTGATAATGGACATGAGTTTGATGCAGAGATTAAAAAATAAGACAATTGATTGACCAAAAATTGAATGCAATTGCGTAAAATGTTGAGTTGAATGATTATAGGTAATCAGAAGCAGGCGCATTCACTGCAAATAGCGCGTTCGTTATGGTTCTGAAAATATGCGTTACTCTTTGAAAACCGTCAATTCTTGACTGTCAACTGATTCGACTGATAAACACTAGTACGAAACAGTAGTATGAAAAAGATGCTTGAAAATGTTTCGACGCAACGTTTCTTATTAGTGATGGATATATGATACACACCAACTTCAACGTGTAATTGAAGCCTTAATACAAACTACAATAAAGTTGAATGAAACATGGGATTTTAATACAGGGAGCAGGGATTTCGAGAAGTTTTTTTATTACAGGTTTCATTTTTGCAGCTCTGAATGAAAATTGATTACAAAAATTTTATGAAGTTTGTCCTGTAACAATTTGAGATTCGTCAGCCTTTTTTTTCAAATAAGCTGCGCTAATTTCTAAGTAAATTTTTCATTATTTTGTCTTTCTAAATTTGATATTTTGGAACCCTGAAAGAAATGGGTGTCTCAGAAGCCAAATTTAACCAATGGGTATAATTAGAGGAGTGATATATATGTGTCGCCGTAAAAAGCCCTGGAAAGACTGAATCGGTTATTGGAAGGAAATGCTGGTATTCAAATGTCTATAACATTTTTATTTTTATCGACTTTTCGCATTCAAATTTGCTTAGATCAGATGCTTAAATATCTGGATTAAATATATTAGTCACTCTCTCTGATAGATGCAATAAATTAAATCTTAGCAAGTAGAAATAAAATTAGATAGAGAAATTATTAAATTTTAAGTAATGACAAAAAGGAGCGGAAAATGTTGAAAAATATCTTTAATATAAACAACCAAAAATATGATCTTTGCGATATGTTCATGTTCCAACTGATCGTGGCGTGTATTATGTTTAAAATTCTTAAGGTTGTTAAAAAACGTTTAATTGTAATTATTATACATTCCTATAGGGACTATATTATATTATTGTTTAAGCAAAGAAAAATTTATTCCGATAACTCGTTCAAATAATCTTGTCAAAATTGTGTTGCGAGTAAGGTTTTTTAAAAAAACCGTTTAAAATGAAGTCAGTTACCACAGAACGTCTTTTCTGTCTAAGACGTCTAAGAACGTCTAAGAATTCCGGAAAAGGGTGAAATATCTGACTTTTGGGTAGGAGTTTTGATGGTTTTACTGGTGAAAAATCTAGTAGGTTGCCATGACCTCTTGTTCTTTTTGAGCTGCACAAAGAGGATCCCCAAACGTTTCTACCTTTTCTATTGTATTTTTGCTATTGTATTTTTAATAGCCGCGAAGCGATAGCTGAGGTCATTTTTGGGTTTTGAGGTTTTTTTTCGTCTTCAAGATTTTTTACCACCATATGACGTCACAATCATTTCAAATCTACTTTTTGATCGTTCGTTCATGCAATTTCAACTGAATTGCGTGCTTGACGTAATTTTTGAAGTCAATTTCTATTAGTGCTTTTGGTCACGCCGAAACAGGCAGTGGAACGAAAAAGCGAGTGGTTTTGCGGCGTGAAATTTTTTCACTCTAATTTTAAAGCAGGGTGAGAAAACTGTTTGAACAAAAATTCGTTTTCTGGCTAGTGGTTTTTTGTTCACATGCGGAAATTTCACTTTGATTTTTAATGTTTCGTCGATTTTTTGGATCGGTTTTTTTTTTTCTAAATGGTTTTTCCAATCCATTCGTAGTCCGTTCTAGGTCCAGTTTTCTGTTTAGTCAATGAAAATTTGTTAAATTGTACGTCAGGACTTGTCCTGCTATGTTTTTTTTTTTCATTTGCGTGATTAAGTTTTTGGTCACACGTGACTTACCGCACTCAAATATGACTTCTTCACTCTAAAATTGACCTCTCTTTACTTTAATTCAAAGAGATAAGGTCAAGTGAGTGTATATCACTCTAATTGGATGGTATTTAAGAGCAGCTAATAGAACCAGCAATAAGTTATACAGATTCTTAATCAAAATTTAACATCTAAGCCCTTAATGAAGACTTATTTTTTAAAAATTTTTAGTCTGTCTTTTTTTAATCTTCTTGAGACTGCAAATCTACGAAACTATTGTGGCTATTTTTGGGCAATCTGCCAGCTATGTTTTTTATTGTTTCGTCTGAAAGTAGGCTAGACTTTCAGAGGGGTTTTTAGATATAAGTAAGTCCAATTGAGGACAAGAGGGCTCAGGCGCGAGAGCAATTTATTTAAAAAATACGGAGAAAAGACATCGTTTCTCGGTCTCGTTTGGTGCTTTCTCAACGACTCTTTCCCACGTCCATGTTGGCCATGGCGTCGGTCTTTGAGAGCTGATCATTCATTTTTGTCCATTTTGATTTCTGCTGATGGTGGGCAGATAATCTTTTAACTGAGGTATCCAAAAGTGGGTCATCGGCTTTTCAGTATTTCTCCAAAACAGATGCTTACCTCAAAAACTCGTCAAATGGTTAGGCTTAGGAGTCACATTTCGAGTTGGCTATTCTCTTAATCATCAAAAGTTTAGAGGTTGCGTTAACATCACCACAAACAAAAAAGTCATTTGCAAGTTTTGGCCCTATACTTCCATTTAAAATAATTAGTAGATTATATGAAAATTATTTACAGATGTGAGTTTTCCTTATGACCTAATTTTAATTTGAATTCATTGGGTATCATTTGAGAGTAACTGACAACTCAGTAGATTGTTTTAAGTTGCATATTCATGTTCTTTCTTTTCAGATAACGTGCTTTCGCTCCTAAAAGCGACTTTGCGTGCATGCGTTGGCTTGTTAGGAATGCAATAGCAAGGCGCACACTGACTGAAACACAGAAACTAGAAACAGTCACGCAATTTGCTTTCCCAGATGGATTTGAAATCGGTGGAAGAGGAGGCAGCAGGCAATGTAGACAAGCACAAACCAAGCACCTCGGCCTGCCAGGGTTACGCAGGGTCACCTGTCCAGGGAAACCCTGAGAAGACCAACACTCTGTTTGTGTCCACGCATGCCAAAGCACAAAGACTCAACTCCAATGGAAGTGTCATCCCCGGAACTCCGGGAACGTCGCGTGCAGCATCTGCAGCAGCGGCAGGTACGCAACCTATCTTTGTTGTTAACTCTTAAATTTTCAGATTTTTGATTTCCGATTTCTATTCCGCATCAACTTTTTTGCTCCCTTTCTGGCGCTTTTTCAAAGCTAACCATAGCTAAATTAGTTTTTCTTTGTTTTGACCACGTTAAGTTAATTAGTTGAAATCATTTTCTGATGTTTTTCTCTTATTTTCGTGCTATTATAAGTTTAAAGATCGGAAATGCACATTGAATTTACCTCAAGTTTTCAAAATTGACTAATCTGCTCAGAATTGTTGTGCATTCCACATTTAAAAATATTAGTTTACTCTTGTTCTGAAGTACTCAAAATAAACTGCACTGTACTCAAAAGTTTTGTATTATTAGGTGGAAACGTCTCGGGTGGATCAGGGACTTCTTCAGGAACGATAGTGGCTGGCGGATTGGGAGCTGGAAGTGAGTTGGATGTGTATGCTGTACGTGGAGGTGGAGTGGCGGCATTTACTCCTGGTGGACAAGCAAACTACATCAAATTCCAGTTGCAACAGGGACTTGTGAGAGAGGCAGTTGAAGTTGACCTCACTCAGCTGTCCTCTCTGGTCGATTTGAAGAGCTTCGCTATCCAGTTCATGGACACTAAAGTGAGTAAGATGGGTTTCGAGAATATTGGGGTTTTAGTTTGAGAAAAGTGCTGGTTTTTCAATTCTAAATATTGCAAAAATGTTCCCACGAATAATGGTACTTGGTTGGAAGTAGCCACCAGCCGGCTGTTTTCGTTGTAAACAATCTGTATGAATTTATTTTGCGTAATTGATTTAGGGTTAGGTGGGATAGATTTTGGGTTAAAACTCCATATTCAATTAAAAGCAAAATGTAGGGTCCAGTACATGACGCTGACGTTGAATGTGTTATTAAGCTGCAGAGCAGAAATTTAGTCAAAAACTTTTTTAAAAAAAGGTTACGAAGATCGATGTTTGCAGTTCTAAATCAATTCAAATCTCGGTCAACTAACATTGTATGGGATTTTAAAGCATGAAATTTTAGACACATGGCAATGCAAAAAAAACGGATCTCAACGTTTTACAAATATTGAGCAAAAGACTACAGATATCTCAGGGAATGACAAGTTTTGCATTTCTGTGTTTTATTGAATTCCTGCAACTCTGTTTAAAAGGACTGCAACTCTGTTTTCAAGAAGATAAGACTGTACATTTTGCAAAACCGTGGATTACAATGCAGATGATTTAGAGCGCTTCGAGTTAGAGTTTACAATTAACAGTAGTAATAAAAGAAAATCAAAAAATGCAAGCGAAAACAGAGGAGACCTTGTGAAACCTAAGTTTTTATCTTTTGAACTTTCAGGTAAGATTGTCGCGTTGTTGCGGCTGGTGTTCCTGTATTGTTGGCGTACTTATATGGAGACTCTATTTTAATTGTTTTCAGTCTATTGAACTTGTGTAGTTTTGAAAGCTCTAATTGAATTTGACTGGGTGTTGGTTAAAAATCACAATTCAAAGTTTGAAATATGCAAAAACCACATGCTTATGGTAGCAGAAGTCAGGCTTCATAATCATAAACGAAATCAAAGATCTCGCGTCATTGAGGTTTTTCCGAATGTCTTTGCTAGAAACCATTGACACAATCAGTTTATATTTTGCATGATCTCATTTTAAACTCAAAAAAGCTTTAATCTTATGTCAAATTGAGGAAAATTTCAACTAAATTGAGAAATGGAAAATGGCATCTTCTTTAAGTTTCGTTAGATCACTAAGTTTTTACAGAGAATTAATTGAAACGGATTTTGACGTAAACTACTTGAAAAGGAAATCTTGCCTTCATGTATAATTTATTATCTTGCGACTGAAGTACTTCTTGATGGTAGCTAACGTGACCTACTTGCCAGTTTTCTCTATAAGGACCCAGTTAACTATTGCTTGCTTTGAATGAAATTTTGCTAAAAAAAACTGGTTGCCTCTTGAACAAAGGATCCATCTCAAATTGATCGTACTCATATTTCTAGTTGAGAGATCGATGGCTCCTATCTATATTAGTAATTTATTTCAGTGGAATACAACCTCTGCTCGACCCTTACGTCATAAACTGTTTAGAATCCCGAATTGCTTGTCAGTTGCCATTAGAAAAATTTTCAGTTTTCAAGGCGCTAAGAGATTTCTTTACCTGACTACATACGAAACGCATAGACCTTTGAAGAGTTCAAGAAGCTGCTGAAAACACACTTATTCTGTCAAGCCTTTAAATTTTCGACAACAACTTTTGGGTCTGGAAAGAGTGGCTAAACCTCGGTCATCATCATTATCATCATTCAATAATCAGTTTGATAAGTTTCAAGAAAATTTTCAGTTTTTCGCTTTGTTCTTTTTTCGTCTCTCGAACTTCAAAAAACCATTAGTACTTGTCGGATAATTCAAAGCACGACAATTATCAAGCAATTTGAAGCACGAAAAAATCAGAAAAACAACTTGAACTTTTGAACATTATGGAACTGTACAAAAAGAAATAAAACTTTATTTCATTTGATCTATATCTTTCGTGGCGTATCGTATATACAACTCAAATTAAGATCGTGTGTTTAGTTAAGATCTCTATGTTGGTTTTTTAATAGACACTCATAAGGGAGGAAACGGGAAAGGTTATATCGCTTTTACACATATCTTCTGCAGTGTGATATGAAAGTTAACATCACGTTTATTTAAAATTTGCCTGCGTTCTGTTGTGTTTCAAAACTTAATTGCTCCCAAAGGAAGTTTGTAGCTATTAGTCCTGTGGTCTATCATTGCAATTCTTTGCTGGAGCGATTTTACGCGTGAAGTTTTTGACTTTTCGTCCTCAGAAAGGGGATAGGCAGGTAGCACCCGGGGCATTGAGTTCTCTTAGAGCCTTTAGCTCTACAAACTCTAAGTATGCAACTCACCGAAACTGTTTTGGAGAAATAAATTGACTGTGTTCTTAGAGTATCACCCCCTAACTAAGCATTTACTTTGTGTTAATTTTGCTCTCGAACGATAGTTGAAGCAATTATTGTAAATGTTTTTTTTTTTGCTTGATAGTATTCCTTCTTTCGATATAACTGCTGGAGTAATTTTTCGTACATAACGCGTGTAGCTTAGTAGTTAATGTCAACGACTATTAACCAGGTCGTCGCTGGTTTGAAACTCCCTAGTCAGACGTTTTTGCAACATAAAAGTTTCCTAGCCTATGCGGCCTTCTAAATTGTTTGCCTCGCCAGTCGAGAGGAGTTCTTCAGGCCTTAGTCGGTTTCTAATTGTATTTGATTTTTTGAAGTATTCTAAGAATTGAAAGAAAAAAATAAACGAAGTTGGAAAGATTGAGCTACGGGACTGTGAATAATTTTAAAACTGACTATTCTACCTTACTGAAAATTTCACTAGTTTTGCTGAGACGCAACAGCTGTTATTTCTTCAGAGTTCAAATTTAAATGTATTTGAACAGAGCTCAAATACAGCAAAAGGATAAGCATCTAGGATAAAGTTTTTCATTGTTATACATGGTTTGTCATTGGACGGGATCTAAAACTAATTGTTCGTAACATGAGCTGGAGATCAGAACTCTACTTGTTCAAATTGTAACTTGGCTAGAGAGATGAAGCTTTAAGGAACAAGAGAGAGCGGGGTATTAGAGATGCCGCAAACTTCAGATCAGTTGGTGTAATGGGTAGCACGCCAGGCTTGAAAGTAAGATATACTGGTTCATATACAGTGCTGATCCATTTTCCCAGTGGTTGAGCCCCTTACATGTGTTAACGGCTTTGATGCTTTATGTAGAGCATACATGTTTGAAATCTCTACAATATTGATTATCTCGTTTATCAAGTTATGAATTTTTGTTTGTGTAGTTTCCAGAGCATGGCTTCTACCAGATGGCGGACAAGATCCTCCTGTTCAAACACGATTGGAGTGATGTCAACATCCTCAAACTGGTCAGCCAGGCCAGCGAGATTGTGGAGGACGACCTAATCGAAATTGTGCTCTCTGGTTAGTCAAAAGAACAAATGAAAACAAGAATTTTGGTTGACTATTGTTACCAAAATAGCGAAGGAAATGTAGTCGAACTTACATGCCTATCTTGTAAGCTGTTGCAAAAATCTTGCAGAAAAAAATACTTGTTTTGTTAGATCGTACATATCTTGCATATCTTCTTTTTGTTAGATTTAACGTTTCTTGTATGAGATATATTTGTTCCAACTCAACCTTAATTATAGGCTCTGCTGGTTTTAATTTTTCGTTTAGTCAAATTTGGATAGTCGATTTATTCATCTTAGAAGGTTGTTTTTCAGTACCTAACAATGCGTTTCAAGAGTACTGGCACATATTTCTTTTGTAATTAATAGCGGCTATTATTGGGAACCTCGTGGTTTTTACAATTCAAAGAATTTGATTTGTATTGGGGCGCTGTCTTTTTTACGACTCGAAGAGGAGTATTGGAGAAGTCCTTTTTAATTGCTCTTGAACGTAGTTCATAGCAATTATTGTAAACATGTGTGACTTTTATGCAAAATTTTCGCTTGACAATTTTGACTTTTCGATTGACTTTTACGCCCTTGACTTTTTGCGTTTCGCGTAATCTAAAATTCTCTCTCAATCACAATTTCAAGCGGCTGAACTCAATTGGCGGCAGTTTAATACTAAAAGTCAAATGAAAAGTGCGCCATTCATCTATGGTGTCATTTTTTACTTTAAATCTTAATAGTGGTATATGTTAACCTCTAATGTGGTTATTTGAAGCCCACTATTGAACTTCTTAGTCCAATTCCCCTTCACTTCGATTGAAGCAGGCTGCAATTGATTAGAGCTCCCACTAGTCGTTCGAGAGCAATTCCGACGTTTAGTCGGTTATGTTTTTCAAATCAATTTTATTGGAGTGATTTTTGAAGCGGGAAATGAAACGAGTGGAAAAATTTGGAGTGATTTCGGTGCTGAACAAAAGTGAAGAGCGGAGCAAAAAGAGAGTGGTTTTTGTTCATACCGCTGTTTTGGAGAGCGAGAAATTGATGTGTGAAAAAATTTTCTCCAAGTAAGCGAATTTTTTTTTGTTCACGTGCGGCTTTTAAAAGCAGTTTTTTGGAACTTTTGAGCGTTATGAGGTTTGATTATGATATTGGATTTTTTTAGGCTGGTTTAGATAGGAATCGAAGGTTTCAAGTAGTTAATTTGAGTTAATGCTAATTTGGAAGTCCTTTGATCAGTTTTGCTGATTTTCGGACAAGATTTTTTGCCTGTTTTTTTTTGTTTTAATGCTTCAAGTGGGATTTGAATAGAAGCTCCTTATTTAAAGAATAATCATATACCAATTGACTAAAGTTCTCGTGGTATAAATATTTTTTTTTCTTAGGAAAATTGACAGAAAAATTGAGAAATTATCAACCATTTTTCTTTTTTTCTGCAGTTTTTTTTTAATCTTAGGCAAGTTTCTGCCTATTATTATTATTATTATGCCTATTATGCCTTGCCCATTGTTTTGCGAGCTGTTCATTGCTCTAGTTGCAAAGGAATTTTATGCGACTTTATGCTTCCTTGTACTATTAAAACTTAAAAAAGTTCATTAAGTTTCTCGATTTTTTTGTTCAATTTGTTTTTGAATGCCGTTTCTATTCCTTAATTTTTTATCGCTTTTGTGGAGGTTCAGGGTTCACAATAGTTTTTCTAGTTGTTTTGTCATAAGTATGGGCAATTTTCTCTTTCGAGTCGTTTCCGGAGTTCTTCCGACTATGATTTTTTTAAAGATCTGTTGACACATTTTCATGATTTTTGAAGTCAAGTTGGAGTAGTGATTTTGGTCACGCCGAAACAGGAAACGGAGCGTGATTTTACTTTAACTTTAAGTTTTGTGAGAAAACGGTGTTTGAACAAAAATTCGCTTTCTCGCTACCGGTTTTTTGTGCACATGCCGCAATTTCACCTTGATTTTTACTGTTTTCAATTTTTTGGATCGGATTTTTTTCTAAAAAGTTTTCCAAATCCATTCATAGTTCATTCTAGGCATAGTTTTTTTTTTGTTTTAACCAAATTTCCATTTCTCGCTAGTGGTGTTCTGTTCATATACGGCATTTTGAAATTTTATTTTAAAAAAAATTTTTGATCTGATTTTTTTAGAATGGTTTTCCCAGTTCACTCATAGACCATTCTAGGTCTAATTTTTTTGTTTGTTCAATGAAATTTTTTTAAATTGTACGTCAGGACTTGTCCTGCTATGTTTTTTATTTCGTCTTCTCCATCGATTATTCTTGCGACCATTGACTTTTTCAATCTCAGTGACTTCTACTGCTTTGCAGTTAAAATTTGTATGCGTGACGTCATTGTTCTGCTTTTTGTTCAATTGCGTGACTTACCTCACTCAAAACAATGACTTCTGAACTCACTTCATGAACTTTTAATTTTAGGAACATTTATTAGTTAAAGATCAATAGTGTGCATCTAAGTAGTGCCAAACCTAAATGCCCTAATTTGAGTCTTGAGTTTTTAGTTTCGAATATTAATTTTGAAAAAGCTCTAATCGGGCTTTTTCCCTATAGAGTGTATGTCTCATAAAATTGACAGTCCGAATCTAACCAAATAAAGTCTGGTGGTCTGTTAAAGGACTGGTGGTTAATCTGTCTATCTTATTTCTTTAGTTGTTTCAATTCCATGGAAGGGCGCAAGAGTCTATCGCAGCTACTTTGCGGCACTCTGCCGGCTTTGTTTTTATTTTTTTTAATTTTCAAAATTCAGTGCATATGTCTACTTGCTTTTGATATTTCAATCACTGAACGCCTCTTTTTAACGTCAGCTATTTTTGTTTTACAAATTTTTACCCATGCTATACCGATTTTGAGTTTTTGTCCAATTTCTGTTTTTATACTTTTTTTGATACTAGAAAAACGATTTGTGCACCGTCAGTGTTTTTAATTTGATTTAATAATTGGCGTTTTGCGTTATGTTTTCGATTTTTATTGAAATTTTTTTCATAAATGCAATTTTAAAAATATTTTTAAAATTTTTCGTATTTAATTTTTGTCCTTATTTTTGGTATATAATGTGGATGGAATGCTAAATGTTGAAATGTTTTTTGTCTACTTGAAATTTTTATTTTTAAACCAAAAATTCAGAATCTAAAATCCAGAATTGGTATTTCCATATTTCCATTTTCTGCACATTGCATAATGTATTATTCTAGCATTATCTTAAGGCAAATATATAAATTCGTTCGCTGTTTTTATCAGTTGCTAAGGTAATTGAGTAATTGCATGATTTCATCTATTTAGATTTTCTTAAAATTTTTTGTTCACATTGATTTTATTATAATACAGGACAGAAAATTTGCTGGAATTTCGTTTAAAATGTTTTAGTGGCTTTTACTTCGAGCTATTTTTTGGGCCTAGATGTGGTATAAAACCATTTTTTGCCGTTGCATGTTATTCTGTTTTTTGTTTTTTCACGATTTGTTTATTTTTTGTAATAGTTTGAACTCATTTTAGTCTCCCCACAAGAGAAAATTTCCTTATTCTGGTCTGAAAAGCCAATTGTCAAAAAGTTACTGTTTTCCTGATTCCTTAAGTCCTAGTGTTCTTTTTTAAGTTTTGTTTCTAACCATATTTTTCCTTATGCTTCCGCAATCTCCTTTGGATAGCAGAGTTGATTGCGGTGTTTTACTTTTTTAAGACTGGTTTAATGAGTTTTTTTAGGACAATTTTTAGTTTTCAAGTTTTTTGAGCTTCTCATTATTTGACAATCTTAAGAATTTTTTGCTATTTTTCAACGCTAACAAATGTTTTTAGTAGTAAATTTTGCGGTATCATAATTTAGTGAGCTTTCTCTCAAAGTTAGGTCTAATGTTTTAAATGCGGCTTTTTGTGTATGGCTACTAAATGATGTCGTAATTGTTTTTGTTTTAACCTGTTTCAATGATAATAATTCTCAAATGTTTCTCGTTATGACAGCGGTGTAATTTTTATCAAATTTTTAAATCAAGTATGTTCGGGCAAAGAGCTGATGTTTCAAGACTAAAACTACTGGTTTTGGCTGCGATTACGGTTACGTTGAAATTCCGACGCCTCGAGTCGCTTCCGGAATTATTCCGGCCATGTTTTTTTTCGTCGTCAAGATTTTTGTTACGACCATATGACGTTGCAGTTTCTTGTTCCTTTGTGCTTGCAATTGCAACTGAATTGCCTGCGTGACATCATTTTCCACTCTTAGGGAAGCGAGTTTTTCGTTCCTTCTGAATTTTTGGTCACACGTGGCTTACCTCACTCTCAAGAATGACTTCCTCTCTCTGAAACTGACTTTATTGAATTCGAGAGATAGGGTCAAAAGAAATTAGAGTGTGAGTTACTCTAATTGAAGGTTATTTGAGAGCAGCTGTTAGAAGCAGCGATAAGGTAAGCAGATTTTTAATCAAATTGTAACATCTCAGCATTTAAAGTTTCTTTTTTGGTCTGTTTCTTTTATCTTTCTGAGACTGCAGATCTAAGAAGCTATTGCGGCTAATTTCTGGCAATCTGCTAGCTATGTTCAATATTTGGTACTAGAAGCAGGATTTAATTTAGAATTGAGCTCAATTGAGTGTGTCCCATTTTAGGAAAAGTACGCAGCGCCGACTTCCAAATCAAGCCGCACTCGCTCTTCGTGCACAGCTACAAGAGCCCCGCATTCTGTGACTTCTGTGGGCAGATGCTGTTTGGACTAGTTCGCCAGGGTCTCAAGTGTGAGGGATGCGGAGTCAATTGTCACAAAAGGTAGCCATAAATTACCCATCAAAGCCTGAAGAATTCAATGAAACATTCTCCAAATTCAAATAACTGCACTTGCGTTTATTTTTTCTCGTTCAAACTTTTATATTCTTGATAATAGCCAAAGGTTAAAAAATTACATGCATTTAATTTATATAAAATAAATCACAGTCATTTGGAATCACAGTTTTCGGTCACGCGTGACTTACCTCCCTCTCAAAAATGATTTTCTCACTCTGAAATTGACTTTAGTTTAATTCAAAGAGATGAGGTCAAATGGGTGTGTGTCACTCTAATTGATGGTTATTTGAGCGCAGCTTATAGAAGCAGCAATAATAAAATCTCAGCATTTAATAAATAGGAATTTCTTTTTGGTCTGTTTCTTTTATTTTTTGAGACTGCAGATCTACAAAGCTATTGCGGCTATTTTCCGGTGATCTGCCAGCTGTGTTTAATTACTGTTCTAGAGACTTAGTCTTCGAGCTTCCCAGTGTTCTATCACAAATTTCTAGTTCTTAGTTTGTAAAAATGAACTATTGCAGCACATCTCTGGCTTGTAAACTGATATATAATTTAGTTATATGGAAAAATGAAATTATAAGGTCTAAAGATCTCGTTAATTGTCCTCGATTTTGCGAAATAAATTCTTCCTTTCTTGCTTAATTTGATATTTGACTACAGGTGTGCGTACAAGATTCCAAACAATTGCACTAACAACAGACGTCGCAAATCCTCCTCCCAAGGCACAGGGTTCATTTCCAAGGATTCCTTCGGCAATGTCGTCCCCACTTTCGCACCTCAGCAAGCAGCTGTCGCTGGCAATGCAACACCTGTTATGGATCAGGTGGGCTCGGGATTCTTTATCTACTTACCTACTATCTTCTTTTTTTGTAAGATGAGTCTGTGAGCTGTCCCCAGATATCAAATACTTGAACACGCGCGTGCAGAAGTTTTAAAATTCCCGATTTCAAACTTGCAAGTTTGTTTCAAACGAGGTTACTCGACTCTTCCTAAAGTCACTTCGAAATTCTGGATTGCATCTCGAACCGCTGCGCAGTTTTCGATTGATGCCAGATTTTATCATTGATTGCATCAGTATCACATAGCCTAAATTTTAGCTGTTTAATGTTTTATGGCTATTAAGTCCTGCTGGGAAATGGACATTTCCTTTTTCACAAAAACATTGTCTTAAAGTACCAAAATTTGTAGGAAAATCCCGAAGAAAACATTTTGTTTCAGCGTGGAACTGGGTATGCTGGCTCGGTGGTTGGTGCGAACACACTCACATCCCGACTGTCAACTTCAAGCAGCAACTCGGTCCTCTCCTCACTGCCCCCGGGAACCCCCAATTTCTCCCCCATGAGTTCCATGAACAACAGTGGGCACCTGGTGCACGCATCCTCTCATCAGCATTTCTCACCCTCCTCTTCTGTAGCCACGGGCAGCACCATGCTCTCCTATGGTTCCGGAATTCCTATCGTTAGTATTAAATCTTTTCATGGCTTCTGAAAATATTGGAACGAAACATTTTTAATGACAATTTTATGGTGTGAAGGGCGGCTCTTAATCTTAATAGTTTTGCCCCCATCCCCCAGTCCATCCTCCTCCAGCTGGCGATTTGAAGCCCCTCATCCAGCCCACCCAACCCTTCCCAACCATCGTTCCACCCATCGTTTTTTTTTTGTTTTATTTATTATAAATGTAAGCTGAGCGGAGCTATATAGCAATGCTCGTTTGACGCTTTTTTCGTTTTTTATTTGTTCACACAGCAATGCTGAACTCGTCAAATTTTCTGAATTACGTCTTCCTCTCACTAACGGCGTTTGCGCGCTTGACGTCATTTCTCACTCTCTCTAGCAAGGGTTTTTAGATCATTTGCATGTTTAGATTTTGATCATACGTGACTTGCCTCATTCAGTAAAATAAGTTTTGCTTCTGAATTTTAATTTGTTTTAGTTTATGGTTCAAGGCACTAATGTGTAATAAAGGTCATTAATAAAACGGCTACTGCATGAATTTTAACAAGCTTTTTTAATTTATCACTGAATGTTTTTTACATAGCTTTTTAAGCGGCGCCAATAACTTTCAAGTTATATCTATATCTGTTTCTTTCTATAATATACAGCACGAAAATCTATTTCGCAGCTGTTCCGGCATTTTACCGGCTATATTTTTTGGTCTTTTTTAAAGGTAGTTTTATGGGCTGCGTTATTGAAAGGGGACAACTGAATGCTTGCCTGCGAAATACTTCGTAATTTTTAATGTCTTCTTTTTTGCCTTTTGTAGTGAACTGTTGTTTAGCGCGTCTAGGATGGAGTCGGTAACTATTGATTGAACTATTAATGAATCACATGTTTTTTGGGTGCAATTTTTCGGAAAGATTCGGTGTGATTTTCTAGAAAGAAAGTTCAACATTTTCTTCAATCTTTACTTCTCTCGTTCTTCTATATTGTTTTTTTTTGTTTTCTCTATTGTATGTTGAGTTATCCACTGAACAATAGTCGAATTTTAAACAAAAGTCGAATTCCAAGGTCTGCTGAAACTAATTCATTTGGGGTCTCAACGTGTGGAAACTTATCAAAAAGTTGTGAGTTTGATTTTTGTTCATTTAACTTTTCGCTTCATTTCATATACTTCGCCTCTTTTTGAGTTGAATATTATGGAAAGATAAATGGGCGATTCATTTGAGTAATTGACTGAAGGCTAATTCACGTTATACTTGAGTCGGTTCCTGAGTGTCACGACCATGTGTAATTGAAGTATGTAGCAATTATGTTACTCCTGTTCTCTTTTTGTGCTATTTTTCGTCAGCCTTTTTGGCTTTTTGTGCTCAAGGAAATAAACAGGTAACGACTGGAGGGCACTAAGTTCTCCTAGAGCTTTTTGGCTTTCTATACTCTAAGTATGCGATTCTCTGAAAAGGTGTGGAAAAATAAATGGTGTGAAGGGCGGGTCTTAGAGTTTGAATCCCCTCCCCCACTTCATGCCCTACCCCCAAATCAGCCCTTAAAATCATAGCCTCCCTAAACTGTAGCTAGCTACAGACGAAGACAACCGCTGGCCAGTCGTTTAAGAGCAATTCGCCCGACTTCCCTCGCGCAAAAGGGCTGATATAATCATGAATATTTTGGGCCTATATAAGCACTATTAACGTCATTTGAAGCTCCTTTGTGAACCCAGTTTCAAAGTTGCGCCGTGTTTGCTTGAACAGCTCTTTACCACATTTTTATAGTAGGCTGCAGTTCTCTGCTGTATCAAAGGGGGAACATATCAATTCAAAGATAAACATGCTCTGTGGTTAAAGTAGTTTTTAGTCCATAACCTAATAGTCAAAAACTACATTTTGATCATATCAAGAAGTCAGCGATCCTTGTCAGCATCCTTAAAATCAAGTTTCAGTTTTCAGTGTTTATTCGGCGATATGACTTCGGGAACCTTCGATTCAGAACAAACATAAGTTTACTGAGTTCATAACATGCTCCTCGTTTTAGGTGAGTCATGGTCCGGGCGTGGCTGCAGTGGCTACTCTGTCTTCTGGAATGGTCCAGAATGTAGCGAGTCTGTCACAGTCATTTAATGCCCCAGCTCTGTCTGGAACTACGTCAAACGCGGCTGTGGTGGCTGCCGCTGCTGCTGCTGGAACTGTCGTTGCTGCAGGTGACTTTGTTGTTTTCATTGAGTCAAATGGTCAGCAAGTAGAATATTTATTTACCGATTGTCATTTTGCACCTGTCTTTGCCCAAATCAAATATGGGGTTTGAAGTTAGGAAAGTCAGCGGAAGTTAACCTCAAAATTGTAAATTGGGAACAAATGTTTTGAATGGCCTTTAACTCAAAAGAACTTGTTCCTATTAGTTAATTTTTTATAGGGCATAATTTCCAAACGGGATTGTATTAACTCACAAAAAAATTCAGATATTTTTGAATGTTAGCTTTCGAATGTAACTTAGCGCGAAAACTGTACATTAAAATGATACGCATATTAAGAATTGATAAGAAGTACAAAATTTTAGTCACTTTCGATTTTCTGTTTGGAAATATTCGGATTTCCTCATTTTGGTAAACTCGAGACGTCAAGTTTGTCAGATATATCTTAGTTATACAGCTTGCTGTTTGAATTGTAGCATCAGTGCCAGACTCTTACTATTTTTTGCATTCGAGTTTGTTTTAGGTGGAGGTGGTGGAGGGGGCACGAATTCGTGGTATCAGTGCAGACCCCTTTGGATTGACAGGGCCATGCAGGACATTATCAAGGTGCCACATACATTCATCGTGCGCACTTACAAGACTCCTACCATCTGTCAGTACTGTAAGAAACTGCTCAAAGGAATCTACAAGCAAGGCTACCAATGTAAAGGTAAGTCATGTTGATTAGGGAAAAAATAGTCAGGCACAGAAGCATGGAGGTACAAATAAAAAAAGCAGATATAAATTTCTTTCATTCAGTTGCATAAATACAGGAATCATGTATTTTCAATCTATAAACTTATATAAGGCTGAGTAGCATTGTTAGTGTTTACTTAGGATTATGTCAGTGGAATATAATGTTCCAGTGTTTTGAAGCTTGAAAAGATTTTGTTTCAGACTGCAAATACAACTGTCACAAGAAGTGTGCTGCACTTGTGCCCAAAAACTGTTTGGGCGATCGAGCACTGAGTGAAGGTGAGAAATCTTTTTAAAAAATGATCTCATTCCTGAAAACTTTGACAATTCTACATTATCTGATTTTCACATTTTCTGCCGGCCACATTTTTTACAGCTTCTCAGACGGCTATTATAGCGCTCCTATTTTTACTAGTCGAAGAATTTTATACAATTCAAAGAATTTGAATTGTATTGGGGCGCTGTCTTTTTTCTAAGGTCTGTTCACACATTTTCATGATTTTTGAAGTCAAATTGGAGCAGTGATTTTGGTCACGCTGAAACAGGAATGGAGCGAAAAAGCGAGTGGTTTTGGGGCGTGATATTTTTTCGCTCTAATTTTGAAGTAGTAAGAAAACGGTTTTTGAACAAAAATTTGTTTTTTCGATGGTGGTTTTTTGTTCACATGCGGCAATTTTGGATCAATTTTTTTAAAAAATGTTTTTTTCCAATCCATTGATAGTGCATAGGCCTATTTTTTTGCTCGAAAGACATTTCCACTTCTCGCTAGTGATTTTTTTGGCATTTTGACATTAATTTTCTGTTTTGTTGATTTGATTTTTTTGGAAATTGCTTTTCCAATTCACTCATAGGTCTGTTCTAGGTCGTCTAGTTTTTGTTTAGTCAGTGAAAATTTGTTGAATTGTGCGTCAGATTTTGTCCTGCTAAGTTTTTTACTTCGTCGAAAACAATTGTTTTGCTTTACCTTAGTTCACAGCTTGTTCAACATTTTGCGTGAAATCTTTTTGACTTCTGTAGGCTAGTTTCACTCTTCTCTCAGAATTCTGCTAAAAGTGTTTTTAGACAGCAGTTGCTCAGCAAAGCGATTCAAAAATGAACAGACAGTATCAAGAATAGAAATTAGAAATAGAAACGGGATAAACCCATAAAACCCAATTTTAGATACCCGTTGCTCGAACTTTGTTCTTAGTTACCATCTCTAATGCTTTTTGGTATAAATACTAGCCCCTATGTGTTCTCACTTTGAAACAGGGGTATGTTCACCTCCAAAATGACATCAAATTGGTTTGCATTTAAAATTGGTTGTACAAAAATCATTTTTTCACTTGTTTTTTCTTCTTTCAATCCCAGTCTTGGTTATAGTAATCAGCGGCCTCCAATCCTCAGCCCTGCACATCGTTTAAGACGTGGCATCGTGGTGCAACCAAAGATTCCCTATCTTTGCCCCCCAATAATACCCCCGGCGCACCCAACCCCCCAGCCCCCCCCCCCCCCCCCCAAGCAGCGCTCACCTTACGCTCCTTCATTTAAGCTAAAGCTGGCCTCACTAAAGCGTAGCTAGGTACTGACGACGCCGACCGCCGCTTGCCAGTCGTTTCAGGGCAATTCGCCCGACGTTCGTCGGTTATGTTTTTTTCGAATAACTCCTATTAGTTACGCCTATTGCAATGTTCAGAAGACAAACAGCTAGAAAATGTTTTCTCAATACTTATAATTGCTCTCAAAGGAAGTTTGTGGCAATTAAAATAGTCCTGTAGTCTTTTTAATGCAATTTTAGCTTAAGTGAGACAAACATTTTTTAAACAAAAACCGTTTTCTCAATACCTGTAATAGCTCTCAAAGTGTAAAGCAATTGAATGTCATGTGGTCCTTTTATAATGGAATTCTTTGCTGGCAAGATTTTTTATCCGACCCTTTCAATTTTTCGTCCTCGAAAACTGGATAAACAGTTAACACCGGAGGGCATTGAGTGACTGAGCAGCTCTCTTAGAGCCTTACTAGTCTCTAAGTATGTGATTTACAGAACATTTGAGGAGACAATTTCATTGTGCGAAGAGCAGTTTTTAATCTTAAAAGTTTGACTCCCTCAGTCCCCCCCATCCGCGCCCCAGACACACACTTCACATCACCACTTTCGTCCACCTGGCGATTGGAGCCCCGCCTCCGTCTTGTCCAGCCCTCCCTCCTTTGATAGCAATTCGGCCGAATTTAGTTGATTATGTTTCAATTTTTTTTTCATAATTTTCAGAGAGTTACGACGTACAAGGTGGCTACAACACAGACCAGGACTCACTGTTGCCAGGCGGGGGAAGTGACGACAATGCACCCTCATCGCACCACCAGGCACACGGAGGCATCCTCAAGCACGACAACACACACGACTCATGCTTCGACGAATTGAAGGAACTTGAGGCTGATCAGAAACAGGTTAGAAAGCACAATCGAAATTGCCCTGGCGTGTTAAAATTTGTCCATTTATTGCTGATTCCTTTGAACCCTATAATCGCATAAGTAAATTGCTTTTGCTAGTTCAGTTCCTTGGGTATCAGTTCTTAGGGATCAGGTTATCAGGGTAGACAAAACGTTATCAGTGCAGAACCACAAATTGATTTCCATTTCAAAAAACCAGGCAGTCCCAGACAAAATAGCCAGCGATGAATTGCAACCTTTAGGTGAGGGTTTTGGACTTTTCTCAAGTTTTTTTTTTGGGGGGGGGGCTGAATTATTTTGCGGATCTTTTCCGTTTGTGCCCCCAGTTGGAAAAGTTAAATTAATACAAATCTTTATCAAACTTTGATTCGGAATCAAAAGTTTTTGCTCATTTAAAGTTCAAATAGGGAAATGTTTGTTTTGTTGAAGAATTCTTCATTCTTTTCAATCGCTCTCTATAACATCAGTCCTGTTCTCCTTAAATTTCAGAATTCTTCTCTTTTCAATCTTCATTGAACTCTTGAAAAGTATTTATGTTCTCCCCCCTCGTTGAGTGAGACAATATTTACAACAACGAAGGTCCCCTCTCATTGGGTGACACCTCTAAAATGACTCCACTTTTCTTGTAGTTCACAATGATTGCCCAAAATAGAATTTGCCCAAAAATATTGCAAAAGTCGGGGTTGCGTGAAGGTGCCCCCAGTACGTTATGCACCCCCAGTTAAACACCACGTGCCATTACATAGTAAATATGGTGTGAAAATTTGGCACGTGCTCCTGGGGGTGCAAACAATATGCGCCCACTAGCTGGGGGCACAAACGGAAAAGATCCGATTTTTTGTTTTCTGCAGAATTTTTTTCTTCTGGTAGGTAAAATGGTTCGTTTAGTAGCTGCTATAACGTAGCGCTCTCGACTTTTTTTGGGTTTTTGTAACTTAGAGAAGCATTGAACTCTGACCTCGAAAGCTGTAAAAGTGACAGTCGATAGTTGAATTGACTTTGATTGTCATTCTCGATTTAATTTTCAAATACTGTTTATTTCACATTCTCGATGTAGCTGTTTATTTTCCGTTGTTCTTGCTTATATCAATTAAAATTCCCTAATTGATGCCACATGATATTCCTTATGAAGGTGTTTGGGTTGATTTTGAAGGTGAGTTGTCATGTTTTAAAATGATTTGAGATCTATGCACGCTCAAAACAACTTTTTCTCAGTATCACTTGAAACTGAGGTTCATCCAGGACAGCAATTTCATATAGTAGGTTAGTATATTTCAAGAATTTGTTAATAGCCACCCTCATCTCAGTGGGTTATCGTCATTGCGGCTTTACTCAAACTTCGTTAAACAAAAATTTGGGTTTCTTTACCTTGATTCACAGCTTGCTCAAATTTTGCGTGAAATCCCTTTGATCTCTCTACGCTAACTTAGCTCCTCTCTCATTCTGCTCAAAGTGCTTTTAAGCAGCAGTTGCTCGGCAAAACAAATAGAATCAACAGTGTCAGTATCGAAAAACGAAATCCAGAAACGGGTTAAACTCATGAAGACCAGTTTTAGATGCCCAGTATTTGAACTTGGTCTAATTGGTCTTAGTTATCAAGTCCAATATTAATTGGTATTGATATCAATTCCTGTTTCATTTCTTTAAGAAACTCGAAACTGGAGAAGTTCAGCTACGAAATGCAACCAAAATAGCTACAACTTTATTAAGTTTTTTGTATAACAATCAAATTTTTTCAATTTTCTGTCCTTTCAATCCCAAACTAGGCTATAGGAATCAATGGTGGCTTCAGGGCATTTTAAACTTAAAATTGTCGGGCAATCCAGAGGGTAAGCTAATTTGTTCCCAAAGTTGTTCTTCGAATTGTTGGTCGATTGATAATGGGTAATCCTTCTACTTATTGAAGGGATGTATATAAATTCCCTGTCAACTTCGAAGTTTTAATAAATTGTTTTTTTTTGGTTCCGTGTTTCTGCCTGATAGACGATCAGATAAAACGGATCTACAAAATCTATACGCTAATTAATTGCTCTCAAACGAAGTTTGTAGCAATTATATTAGTCCTGTCGGTCTTTTTTTAATGCGATTTTTCGCTTGACCGATTTTTAGTCTGACGCTTTTGACTTTTCGTCCTCAAAAACGGGATAAACAGGTAGCGCCCAGCGGGCATTAAGTGCTCTTAGAGTCTATCAGCTCTGTTTCAGCTCAAATTGTTTTCGAGACTTATACCTATGGTTTGAAAGGAGGCTGTTAGAGGTTGAGACACCCCCCCCCCCCCCACTGTTGACCCCCCACCCCCACTATTGCCTCCACCCCCACCGCGCTGTTGCCCCCCAACCAAGTGTTGCTCCCCATCAGCCCCCGGTGCACCCACGCTGGCTAGCTACTGACGAAGCCAACCGCTCGCCGATCGTTTGAGAGCAAATCCCCCGACGTTAGTCGGTTATGTTTATTCTGGCAATCTCATCTTAAAAACCGTCTTTTTAACGTGAAAACTAATTATGCTGTTTATATGATAGTTAATCGTAATATAAATTAAAATTTTGCAAGATGTTTATGCGTAGATGCCTGTGGTAGTTTTTATTCTGCAATAACTGCGGCTATTACTGGTCTGATTGATAATTTTACAATCCAATAATTGGATTATATCGGATGTAATGAGTTTATTGAGCATCTGCGTTCTTCTCAATTTAGAGCGTCCTCCCATATTTTTTAACGTTTTTACTTTTGTATCTGAAACATGAAACGTGCTTAAATTTAGTTAACTTTATGTAATAAGTATTTAATTTTAGTTTGATGCCAGCTTATATCTATTGTTTTCAATTGCCTAACCCGCTTTTTTGTTTTTTTGAAGATTCAGAGGCTGCATTCACTGGTGTGGCATAGCTCTGATGGTATGAATTTTTTTGCTAGTGATTGTGACTGCCTAAATAGCACTATTTTTAATTGCTCTCAAACGAAGTTTGTGGCTATTATATTAGTCCTGTCGATCTTTTTAATGCGATTTTTCGATTGACCAATTTTTCGTTTTTACCATTTGACATTTCGTCCTCAAAAACGGTGTAAACAGGTAGCGCCCAGCGGGCATTAAGTGCTCTTAGAGCCTTTAGCTCACTAGTCTCCAATTATGCCATTCACAGGAACTGTTTTGGAGACTTATACTTATGGTGTGAAAGGCGGTTCTTAGAGGTTGAAGAACTCCCCACTCCACTGTTGTCCCCACCCCACACCCCGCTGTTGCCCCCACCGGCCCCCCGGTGGACCGCTGCCCCCTCCCCCCCCCCCCCCCCTCATGTGGATAGCTACTAACGAAGCCAACCGCTCGCCGGTCGTTTAGGAGTAATTCGCCCGACGTTAGTCGGTTTTGTTTAATATAATTAATTGTTATTTTTAATAGCCGCGAAACGCTAGCGGCTATTATTGGGGACATCGTGGTTTTATTTTGATTCGTCTTCATTCTCAGGACAATTATTCTTACGACCTGACTTCTTGGAGTTGATTTTTTCAATGACTTCAGTGACTTCTACTGCTTTGCCATTAAAGTTTGTGTGCGTGACGTCATTTCTGCTTGACTTTCCTCACTCAAAAAACGACTTCTGAACTCTTTTATGGATCTTTAAATTTTATGAAGATTTACTAGTTAAAGATCAAAAGTGTGCATCTAAGTAGTGCCAAACTTATATGCCCTAATTCGTGAGTATGTCTTGAGTTTTTGATTTCGAGGGCTTTTAGGGCTTTTTCCTTATAGACTGTATGTTTCATAAAATTGACAGTCAGAATATAACCCAAAAAGTCTAGTGGTCTAATATAGGACTGGTGGTCGATCTGTCTATCTTATTTTTTTTAATTGTTTCAATTCGTGGAAGGCCACAATCGTCTATCGCGGCTATTTTCCGGCAATCTGCCGGCTATGTTTGAATTTTTAGCAGCTCTCAACTTTTATTAGGAGAGGTGATTTGGTGATTTTTAATGATTCTGATTTTTAATTGCTCTCAAACCGATTATTGGAACGTGCGTGTCCTTTTTAATCTTTTTTTTTGCTGGAGCCCTTTTGAGTGTCTGTTCTAGAACGTTCTTTGACATATCAAGTGATCTTTTCCTTGTCTTCTTCACTTTGCAGTGGTCTGAATTGCTCTGACTCTGAAGTATTGTTTGTTGCTAGAAGACAAGCGAAATTAGCAAACAAAATACAAGGGCGCCATAGCTGATTGGCTAATGCTTCTGTTGGCAATTTGCCCGACGCTGATTGGTTTTTTGTTTCTGGAATTGAAGTTGTATTTAAAAGGTTTAAAAAAAGTTTAATAAACCCAGGGAACTATTTTATTTTTTTTTGAAATGCAATGAAAGCACAGTTTTTCCTTTTTCTCCATTATTTGTGGATGATTGTTTGTTCTTGCTCTCCATTATCCTTTGATATTGCAAGATGTAGGAAACTTTTATCGTAGGCAAAATTTTAGATGAACAGTTGAACAGTTTATACGAGTTGAACAATATTCTCTGCCATTATGAAGATGTGACGTTGACCTCAGAGGAGAACCGATGAATTAGAGCGAACACGTTTTAATAACGTTTGAGATCAATCATCGTTAGCTCCAATTTCAACAGCCTTTAATATAAAATTTTCTTGAAGAAGAGTCATTGG
Source organism: Convolutriloba macropyga (assembly GCF_964194025.1). Classification (NCBI taxonomy): domain Eukaryota; kingdom Metazoa; phylum Xenacoelomorpha; order Acoela; family Convolutidae; genus Convolutriloba; species Convolutriloba macropyga. Next base: position 10,876,163 of record NC_134482.1, read on the forward strand.
TGCATCAAAAGAAAGAATGTTAATCTCCTGAAATACACATAAGAGTAAAATGCAAATTCCGAAGAAGTAATGTACGGGTAAGACTATATCATTATGTAAAATTTAAAAAACATTTATTCGATTAATTAAAGAATTACTTTAGTAGAAGCGAGCAGAAAATTTTTTGCACAATTTTTATGTACAGAGTCGAGATCTACCATCTAAATAATAGCTAAAATCGAATGTTCTCAACAACTGCTTGCCTATCCATAATTTTGGATCCTTCAAAAATTCTTTCCAAAATTGTTCTTCCTATTCTTTTTCAAGGACACTCGAAGTGGTTTTAAGTCTGATATTAAAAGGCAAACTATTATAAATTCGAATGGCTTGTGCATTAAAAAGAGTCGGCTAAAAACATTATTGTGTCCTATATCAAACATAACTTTTTTGGCCTGTCATGTTGTTTTGTTCTCATTTTAAAGGGAAATTTATGTTTATATGCTAGAAGATCGTTGCTGAGTAAGCGAAAAATCTTTTGCTCAATGATACTTTAAGCGGAGAAAACTGGTAAAATTGTGTCAAGAATTCTGAGATCTGTGGACGGATATTACTTTTTTTTATTAAAAAAGTTTTTCTTTTTTAATAAGAAAAAAAATTGAATTGTTTTTCCGAAGTTGAGATTCATTTTTTTTTTCATGCAACCCTACCATATCTAAAGCTGAATAATGTTACGTATTACAATTACCCTGAGTAATATACTTTTTGTTTTCTCCAGCGAGCTTTTACTTAGTGTACTCAGAACGTTTATTCCACCATCCATTCTGTGAATTATCTTTTTCAATTCATCAAATTTTAAGTTTGCTATCAATAACTACGCCCAGATACTTCACTCCTGTTGATTCTGCCAATTTTTCGTTGTCGATATTTAAAACTGTATTTGCCAACCCCTGCCGGGCGCTGAATACTATATACTCTGTCTTTTGCTTGTTCACTGGGACTTCGTAAAAAACACGTGGATTTAAAAAGAAAAGTCGTCTGCATACTGGATGGCCTACAATCTTGCTAAATCTTTCACGTAAATGTTAAATAACAGAGAAACTTAAATAGTACCTTGTGGAACTCTTCTTTTGATATTGTATTGTATTATATTCTTGATGTGGAAGTCTGTGGGAAATCAACACTCGAGGGCTTGGTGTCTTTTAGCCTGGAATGATCCAGGAAGTTGGGTACAGACAATACGATGAGAACAATGTGGAAGTGACTCTGGAGGTACCAGAACCCAATGAGGGAGTCATGAAGGCCATGGGATGCAAAGGCGTGGGCGTCGCTGGGGAGGTCTACGATGGGGATAGCAGCGGGTTGCTGGGAGCCAGTCAGACCAGTGAGCAGGGCGGTGGCCAGAGAGATGATCAGAAAGAAGGCAGTGATGAACTACTGGGATCCGCAAGTGGGGAAACCATCCGGTAAGATAGTCTTCTTTCTACTGTTCTAACTCACTCGGTTATCAGTTCGCTTTCTTTACAACCGTTTCCTTTCCTCTTGGCCTAAGAAAAACCTTTTCATTCTAAAAGATCGAAATACGAAAAGATCCAAATGATAAGTTAAGGTTTAGTGCTGAAACGTGAGCTTGTATTGTATGAAAATTCATTAAACTCAGATGAGCAAGTGATTCAACTACTTGTAATTCCTTACTTATTAGTCATCAGCAGTCTTATCATGATCGTCTTATCATTGTTCGGCATTCTTATCTTAGCCGCGGATTGGTAGCTAATCGTATTTTGAATAGCCATTGTTTTTGTATTTTTATTGAAAAAAACTTGAGCTAGTTTAAAGTAATTCCGGAAGATTAAATTTTCTATTGGAAAGGAAACAGCTGTAGTTGATTTGTCTTGTTTTTAAGCAATTCTTTTTTTTAACCTGTTCTATTTTGATAAATTTAGTTGATATAGCACCTAAGGTGTCAACGTTTCCTAATTTAACCTCGATTCTGAGCTAAGCTTGATTTAGTTCGTGTTATGTTACTGCTCACGTTTATTTTCTAAAATCACGATTGTGAAAATTATTTTGGAACTGTTTCTTTCCTCTGACAGGAAATATAGAGCATGTTTGTCGAAATTTTGAGCCTGCTCTTGCCAACAGAAGAATGCTTAATTTTGTGCACACCATTTAAATATAAGTTCGAAGATGTGTGTAAAGAAACAGTTCCGAACATTTTCGCTGGTTGTCTACAGATGATTAGAAACACCCTAACAGCACATTTTGGTTTTTTGACGTGGTTGTGTGTGTACTCTGCATATTTTAGATATCGCTCAGCAATATATCAAAGTATGCCTGAAATGTAAGTGAAAAACGCGACAAATTACTTCGACTGATTTTCCTTTTCTTAAATCTCTCTCTATCTTGCTATCATTTTCTCTTCAGTCTTAAGTCTCCAATCCTTTTCAACCGATTCCCGTGTAACTTTCAATTACTTCTCTTTGTTGGTGTTAAAACTTCTCTCTTTCTGTTAACTTGCTCAAATAAAATTTTTTAGCGGCTATTTGAGTCATTTTACCTGAAAATTTTTCAGGTCTATTTACAATTGATTCGGGATATTATCGGCTACTTTGTTTTCACCCGAGATTATTTTCTCTTTGAATAGTTTGCAGTGTTTTTGTGCTCGAACCAACTTGGGAAATTAAATCTTAGAATGAACTTAACATAGGCAGGCGGAAATATTATATTTGCCCGATATTTTTTTAATAAACAGGAAGTGAAATGCGTGAAAACAAAGTGTTTAGGTCAATTTGCTGAAGAGCAGAGAGAATAGGGGAGTGCTTTTTCTGTCCATGTAGTTATTTGAGATAGAGTGACAAAAATTTTTTAATAGCTGCCCTCATCTTCTCAGCCGGCTATTATAGCGCTCCTATTTTTTTTTACTTCGTAGAAAAAAAATGTTTCGCTGTACCTCATTTTGCCGCTTTTTCAACATTTTGCGTGAAATGTTTTGGACTTCTCTAGGCTAGTTTCTCTCTTCTCTCATTCTGCTAAAAGTGATTGTGAACATCAGTTGCTCGACAAAATGAACAGAGTCAGTATAAAAAATTGAAGTCAGAAATACAGAAATAGAATCGGGATAAGCCCACAAAGCCCAATTTTAGATGCCCGATATTTGAACGTCGTTCCTATAAGTCTTAGTTACCATCTCTAATGCTTATTGGTATTGATAGTAGCCCCTGTAGCCTCTCTCTGAGAAACAGAAGTATGTTCAACTATGAATTGCCATCAATATAAATCGGACTTAAAAAATGTTTTTGTGCAAAAATCTTTTTTCAATATCTTCTATATCTTCTATTCATTCAATCCCAATCATGCCTATTGGAATCAACGGCGGCTATTTTCCGGGAATCTGCCGGGTATGTTTAAGTATGGCATTTTCAAAGAAGCAGTTTTTCAGTTTAAACTCCATTTCTTCTCATTTAAAGGTTTTTGTATCTTTCATTTAAACTAGCAATTTTACATCTGGAACCGTTTTTGAACATCTGGAGCGAATAAATAACTTTTAGATTCAATTTTGAGTTGTTTTTATGGTTTTGGCTTTTGTTGAAGCTGTTTTTGTATACTCCTTCAATTTTAACAGCAATTGGGGAGTTTTGTGGTTAAAATTAGTTCTTCTAGACGTTTTGGTTGTATTTCAGTTTGATTGTTTTTAATTGATCTCGTAGAGAAGCAGTTATTGTAAACGTGTGTGTCTTTTTTATGCAAAATTTTCGCTTGATTGGTTTGACTTTTCGAGTTTTACGCACTTGACTTTTTGCGTTTTGCGTGATCTAAAATTCTTTCTCAATCACAATTTCAAGCAGCTGAACTCAATTGGCGGCACTTTAATACTAAAAGTCGAACGAAAAGTGCGCCGAAAATGGTGCCATATTTCATTTTAAATCTTGATAGTGGTATATGTTAACCTATGTGGTATATGTTAACCTCTGGGTTAACCTTCTTAGTCCCATTTAGCCTCCCCCGACTGAAGCGGGCTGTAATTGATTATAGCTCCCACTAGTGGGTCGAGAGCCATTCTTCCGACGTTTAGCCGGTTATGTTTAGTTTTGAGTTGTTTTTGCTAAAGGAAATTAAATAAATTTGAGCATTTTTTTCCTTTTTATTGCCTGGTTATTCTAACTGAATGTTTCTTGTTGTACTTTTTCTAGTTCATTTTAACTTGTGCTTTTCTTCTAGAATAATCGTTGATTTGTCAAGTAACTTTTTCACGCAGTTCTTCTTGAACTTTTAGTTATTTCATTTGCTCTCACTCCGAAATAAATTTGTTGTTCAAACAGAACAGATAGTTAGAGAGACGATGACAAGGCCTTGATAGCCGAGTTAACGCCTTTGTCGAGGCTACCGAATCGGACTCAGGAGGTTGGGGCTCGAACCCGACTTTCATGTGATGTTTTTGCACCCATTAAGAAAAAATTATCTAGGCTGCATCCCCTGAATGAAATTGCCCCGCCTGTCATTCGAGAGCAATTTTTCGGACATTCGTCTTTGTTTTGAGAGCTATTCATATGTGTTGTTACTGTGAATTTACACTTGAAAAGTAAGACTTGACACTTCTCAAGTAATTTTCACATTTCTATTTTCATTTTAACACATTTCTATTTTCATGTTTTTTGTTCTTTGCTTTCCTTATTGTTATGTAATATTTCTCTGCCGATTAATGGATAGATGATTGATATAACAAGAATTGCAATTAAAATTATTTGCGAATAATATTTGGGACCACTTGATAGCCATACTGGGGACTTGTCATTAAAATTGTATGAATTGATTTTTTTTAATTGCTCTCAAACGAAGTCTGTAGCAATTATATTAGTCCTGTCGTTTTTTCTTGCATTTTTTCGCTTGACCGATTTTTCATCTGAACCATTTGACTTTTCGTCCTCAAAAACAGGTAGCCGTCAGCGGGCATTAAGTGCTCTTAGAGCTTTTGAGCTAATTAGTCTCCAAGTATGGGATTCACAGAAACTATTTTGGAGACTGGTGTGAAGGGCGCTTCTTAAAAGTTGAATCCCCCGTACACCCCTTCCAGATCAACCCCCTCTCACTTCACCCCTCCAATCCCCATTGCTGCACATTGTTCAGGCTGTAAGGGGCCGTGCCAAAAAAAACCTTCCCATCGTTGCCCCCTGCCCTACTGCCCCCCATAAGCCTTCCCACCACTGCGCTCACCTCACGCACCTTCAATTAAACTAAAGCTGGCCTCACTAAATCAGGGCTAGCTACTGACAAAGCCAACCGCTCGCCGGTCGTTTGAGAGTAATTCGCCCGACGATAGTTGGTTTTTTAATCAATTTTCCCCCATTTTTATCTGTTTTTAAGCTTTTTATGTCTAGAGTTTTATGCTTTCTGCTATTATTTTCCTTTTTCATTATTCAATCTGAAGCTATTTTAAGGCAATATTACTATGAAGTGGCAGTTCAAGGTTATACAGGCAGTTTTCACTGGAATAAATGATACACATTTGTATTTTTCTAGGTTTTTTCTTTGTCAATTGTTGTTTATTGTCTCTGAAAATAATCGGGTAGATCACTGATTGAGCAGAAGAGTGTCCAAACAACTTTGTCTGGACAAAATTTGCGAATTACAGTGTTAGTTTTATGAAGCGATTAAGTTTGGTTTTATCAATCAGTTAGTAGTCAGGTAACGGATGAAAATCAGTTGTTTTGCACGTGTTTTGCAATTAGGTATTTTGGAGGCGCAACTTGTGACGTCTGTCTTTCGGATATTTTAACAATTTTTGTCGGATTTAGCTTTTATATAGTTAATTCTACTGTTATTGTCGCAAAATGATTACTTTAACAAAGTAAGCGTTTTATATTTTGATTAATTGGCTCGGGCCTAAATGAGTATCTACTTCGAGACCGCGCCGGAGTCTTCCGGTAATGTGTTTTTAAGATGTGATTAAAAGTTTTATAATTTTTGAAGCCCAATTGAAGTTATTGAAGAAACAGGAAGTGGAGCGAAAAGCCAAGTTGTTTTTGAAGCGTGAAAGTTTTTTCACTCTTATTTTCAAGTAGACTTTCTGGCGAGTAGTTTTTTGTTGAATTCGCTTTAATTTTTGATCACGTTTTGTTTTTCGGAAGTAAAGTTTGACTCCTGACTTTTACTCCACTCCCTGTTTCAACTGATTGGATTTTCAATTATTTCACTCATTGACTTAGAAACCGGTAAAGTGCGGTCCTTAACTCATAGTGCATTAGGTTACCAAAGTTCATTTGTGCGGTTGCTCGCTGGCATTAGTATTACGCTTACTAGCCTTCATTTTAGAAGCTGAATTAATTAGAATTAAGAATCTAACTGAATCTGCAGAACAATTTAGAACTTTTTGACAGTACACAATTTTTGTCAGTTTCTATGTCCTTTTTCTTTTTAAAAGACGCCTCAGCTTCTCAGCCGGCTATTATAGCGCTCCTATTTTTTTACTTTGTCGAAGCTTATTGGTATTGATACCAGCCCCTGTGTCGTCTCACCACGAAACAGAAGTATGTTCAGCTCCAAAATAACATCAAAATAGTTTGCACTTTAAAATTGTTTGTGTACAAAAATCTTTTTTTTCGTTAGTTTTCTCTCTTCCTTCAATCCTTATCTTGCTTATGGGAATCAACAGCAGCTATTTTCCGCCAATCTACGGGGCATGTTTCTTTTTCAATCCAAATGTGCATCGAGGGCAGCAGTTGGTCGGCTGTCTTCTTGAAGTTTCCCAAACATGTCGCGACTGTTTTGATGCTTCTGTTCCTTTATGCAGTTTAAAGGGATGCGAAACAAAGTGGCGTGGCACTCTTATTGGCGACATGGCACTGTTTGTCATCATAACTTCCCTATTTTCTTCGTTATATAAGCTAGTTGGACCATTATTTTTAGTGGTTATGTTGTACCTTATGATACCAAAATCGCAGCTGTGAAAGTTGACCAACTTTTCCTGCCTTTTTGTAACTTCGCACCAATTTTCTTAAAAGTGCATTACAATTCAAAACCCAACGTGTGGTGATCCCAATTTTAAAAGGAAGAATTTTGAAATTACGTTTGTTGGAGCGGGAAAATTAGGGGGTCACCGTTCTGCTTCTCAGAAGACGAGAAACAAAGTCAAGTAAATGGAAGACCTTTTGGCAAAATTGCATTTTTTCATCAAAATTATTTTGAAAAGTTTGCCCATTTTCAAAGTTAGCACAAAAAAGTTTTTGCTCATTCGATAGGGTATTGGATAACAGAAAATATAAGTTTTGAAAATCCCTCAGCTTGTCGCGCCTTGTTGACCATTTTTAAAAAGGAAAATGTTTTGCTACCGTAATTATATGAGTGAGAAACAAAAATTTAATAGTTTTTGCAACCAACTAGTTAAGAAATACGCAGAATTATTAGCAACATATAACAATACATTGGTGCCCTGAAAAAATCAAATTTGTTTTTTAATTAATTTTCCAATTACAGCAATCTTGAAACCACGATTGCATTTTTTACCGGGCCCTTAAATAATGAGATCGAAGCAAAAGGGTGGTAGAAAAAGTCATCCCGCCAAATCGTGTACAGATCATTTGTTTTAAGTTTTCTCAAAACCCAACGGCTTCGCATGGCCACCAAATTTTGCGATTTTTTTGAGAAACGGTATTAACTGGTAATGCCAGAGAACTATGCGTAATTTGCTGAGTTGTTCCCGAAAAAGCTGTTTTATTCTAAGTATAAGATTGATTGATTGAGATTCTTGAGGAGACTTGATTTCATGGTCTGAAGGAAACTTATTAGGCCTTTTCTTGTTAAAAACCACATAGAGACCAATAACGCTCAAGTTTTCGAATCAAAAACTGAAGCTTTGCTCCCAAATGATGTTTTTAGTGGTTTTTGGCCTTTGGGGAGCCAAAAAAGCGATCTGTTTGGATGTTATTTTTCATATTTTGTAGAAAAATTTTAAATTATTTACTGAACTCTTTCAATCACTAGCAGAACTCTTTTCTCAAACAACAATTGAAAAGTTTTGAGCTCTAAATTGAAACTATTTGGATAATCTTAAGGATTCCGTATTTTCTTCACTATTTTTGCTTCATAATTGATTGCTGCCTGGTGAAAGCTGCCTTTGCTGTCAGTTGAGAATGTAATGAGGCATTTCCCTAATTTAGTCTGTGTTTTTCGAGCTGTTTATTCGACAAAAGTCCTTGAAAGAAATCTAAATATATTTTTCATATATTTTGAGACATCTAGAAAAAAATGGGGGGGGGGGGGGGAATCTCTCCAGCACACCCATGCGTTCACCCGATTTGCACTTTTTGTTTTGTCATTGTCTCTTTATGTGGTTTTGGGTTCCATCAATAACTGACCAATCAGAACTTATGATTGATAACCAATTTGAATTTGAAAAAGAAAAGTTGTTTGGTTATTGATACCCTCCGACCCTTGCACTTAAATGTGAAATTTGCAGAAGGTCAATTTAACATTCTTGTTGGATGGTATGAAGTCTATCATTCAAATCCTTTATTTGAATTCTGGCATACTATGAACAAAGTCAATAAAGTGACAGTTATTTCAATAATCGAAATTTCATTAGAACAAAATGTGAGCATCAATATCCGTGTGGTTTTTTTCATACCTAGTTAGAGCGTGGATTCGTTTAATCGGCCCGCCGTCTTGATTAGCTGATTTGCGCTCAAATTTGACAATACTAAGCAAATGTTCCTTTGTTTAAAGATTTGTTATCGAGAGACAATGTATAATCATGTTTTACGTCATTCATGTGTTGTTATATTACATAACACGTCTAAATGTCGCGACTTCTCAGTTTGTTCAAACTATCATCATTTTGGACCCATTTTGTCGGACTGATTACGAGATCTGTATGTTTAAATGTCTAAATTACTAGTATGAATTTGTAAGTGATCACAAGATTTAGAGGTCTTAATGAGCGTTTCTATCATTTTGTAGTTTGATACAGCCCATCATGCCAAATTGGATTGGCGGGACTGGAATGAAGTACAAAAGATATCAAGCGTAGGGATTTCATGTTCTCTCAACCTAATTTGGCTCTTTATTGATTAATAGCCGCGAAGCGATAGCGGCTATTATTGGGGACATCGTGGTTTTTTACAATTGAAAGAGTTTGAATTGTATTGTGGCGCAGTCTTTTTTTAAAGATCTGTTCACACATTTTCATGATTTTCGAAGTCAAATTGGAGTAGTGATTTTGGTCACGCCGAAACAGGAAGTGGAGCGAAAAAGCGAGTGGTTTTGCGGCGTGAAATTTTTTCGCTGTAAATTTAAAGGAGTGAGAAAACGGTGTTTGAACAAAGATACCATTTCTCGCTAGTGGTTTTTGTTCACATGCGGCCATTTCACTTTGATATTTACTGTTTTTAATAGCCGCCCTCATCTTCTCAGCCGGCTATTATTGCGCTCCTATTTTTTTTTTTTACTTCGTCAAACTTTTTTTTCGCTTTACCATTTTTCCGCTTTTCCGACATTTTGCGTGAAATTTTTTTGACTTCTGTAGGCTAGTTTCTCTCTTCTCTCATTCTGCAAAAAGTGAATTTGAACATCAGTTGCTCAGCAAAGCAATTCAAAATGAACAGAGTCAGAATAAAAAATTGAAGTCAGAAATAGAAACGGGATAAACCCATGAAGGCCAATTTTAGATGCCCGCTATTTGAACGTCGTTCCTAAAATTCTTAGTTACCATCTCTTATGCTTATTTGTGTTGATAGTAGCCCCTGTAGCCTCTCTCTAAGAAACAGAAGTATGTTCAACTACGAAATGCCATCAAAATAAATCGGACTTAAAAATTTTTATTGTACAAAAATCTTTTTTTGTTCAATATCTATTCGTTCAATCCCAATCGTGCTTATTGGAATCAACGGCGGCTATTTTCTGGCAATCTGCCGGGTATGTTTACAATTTTTTGGATAGGATTTTTTTAAATGGTTTTCCCAATCCATTCATAATCCGTTGTTGGTCCAGTTTTCTGACTAATCAATGAAAATTCTTTGAATTGTACGTCAGGACTTGTCCTGCTTTGTTTTTTGTTTTTTTTTACAATTTTAAGAATTTGAGTTGTATTGGGGCGCTGTCTATATTTTAAGGATCTTATCACACATTTTCATGATTTTTGAAGTCAAATTGGAGTAGTGATTTTGGTCACGCCGAAACAGGAAGTGGAGCGAAAAAGCGAGTGGTTCTGCGGCGTGGGTTTTTTTCGCCCTAGTTTTAAAGCAGAGTGAGAAAACGGTGTTTGAACAAAAATTTGCTTTCTCGCTAGTGGGGTTTGTTCACATGCGGCAATTTCATTTTGATTTTTACTGTTTCTTTGATATTTTCGATTGGACTTTTCGCCAAATGGTTTTTCCGTTCTAGGTCCAGTTTTCTATTTAGTCAATGAAATGGAGCTAGTGATTTTTGCTCTAATTTTGAATCGTTAGTTAATAGCGGCTATTTTTGGCCTTCTCTTGGTTTTTTACAATTCAAAGAATTTGAATTGTATTGGGGCGCAGTCTTTTTTTAAAGATCTGTTCACACATTTTCATGATTTTCGAAGTCAAATTGGAGTAGTGATTTTGGTCACGCCGAAACAGGAAGTGGAGCGAAAAAGCGAGTGGTTTTGCGGCGTGAAATTTTTTCGCTGTAAATTTAAAGGAGTGAGAAAACGTTGTTTGAACAAAATTTCGTTAGTGGTTTTGTTCACAAGCGGCAATTTCACTTTGATTTCTACTGTTTTTTCGATTTTTTTCCATCTGATTTTTTTTAGAAATGTCTTTCCCAATTCGCTCATGGTCCGTTCTAGGTCTACCTTTTTTGTTTAGTCAATGAAATTTCTTTGAATTGTACGTCAGGACTTGTCCTGCTATGTTTTTTACAATTCAAAAAATTTGAATTGTATTGGTGCGCTGTTTTTTTTAAGATGTGTTCACACATTTTTCAATGACTTTGATCTTTCAAAACGGGATAAATAGGTAAAGCCGAGCGGGAATTACGGCCCAATGTGGGCTTCAGTAGTACCTCAAATGCTTTTAGTAGTGCAGGTCCTGAGATGGCCTTAATTTAAGGTTGAAAGGTCATTTTCAGGAGTTTTTGGGCTCGAAATGGTGTAATTTTTCAGGTTGTTTGATTTTTTTCAGTTTTTTGTTTGATTTTTCTTAGGATGAAGTTTTTAAAAGTTGATGAAGGCATTTTGCGAGACAAATTTACTGGTTATGACCAATTAGTGAGTTATATACTTTGGTACTACAAACATAAACACGCAAAATGATACAAATTTTTGCAATTTTTTTCAGGTTTTTTGAAAATTTTGTCATTTTTTGAGTTTTTAGCCCTAGGTGTCAAGAAACCTCCTCTAGGGTTTGCTAAGGGGTTTGATGATAGATTACCGCATAGTTTCTAGTGGTAATGGAATGGTTTTTTTGCCATCAGGAATTTTAGCATTTTTCACAAAACAATTTTTTCATATTTTTGACATTTATTGTCATTATTCAAGTTGTTCGAGTCCCAGGGGGCGGAAAACCTCATCAGGGGTCCGATAATAGTTACTGAACAATTTTGAGTTGCCATAAAATAGTTTTCAACTTTTGAATATCACAAATTTTTTGCATTTTTTTTGACAAAATTTGCATTTTCAGGTTTTTGAAAATTTTTGTCGTTTTTTTCAGTTTTTCCAGCTTCAGGGACCAGGCAATCTCCTTTAGGGTTTGTTAATAGTGCACTACATAGTTTCTATTAACAATGGAATGGTTTTTAACATATTAATGTCTCGATTTTTAGCATGTTTTTGATAAAATCTTTAATTTTTTTTAATGCTTCCTAAAGTTTTTGTCAGTTTTTGATAATCGTCCATTCTTAAGTGTGAGAAAATATATTCCACTATTTGATAAAAAGTTACTGCATGATTTTTAGTTTCAATGGATTTGTTTTCAACAATTTAACCTTTCGCCTTTTAGAAGTGTTTTGACTAATTTTGCAATTTTTTTCACGTTTTTTAAAAAGTTTCGTATTTTATTTATTTTTTCTTGCTTCAGTAGCCAGGTAACCTCATCCAGGGTTTGATAGTATGTTTTTAAATAGTTTCCTGGGGGCAACTGAATGGCGTTCGACATTTTAATGAAACAAATTTCTATTTTCTGAAGTTTGAAATTTTAAAATTTTTGCCTATCGATCTATGAGCCAATGAGTTTTTGAAAGCTTGGAATTGAGTTACTAGATAGCCTGTAGAGACACAGAAATGATTTTGAAGATATTAATATCACGATTTTCAGCAACATTTCTTTATAATTTGCAATTGATTTTTTTCTAATTTTTTTGTTCTTTTCGAGTTAATCGATCTTCAAGGGCCAATGAATTTTTTTCAGGTCTTGCAGATATAATACTGGACCGATTTCAGAAGCAAAAATTGGTTTTGAACATATTTTTGAAATAGGTTTTTTAAAGGGAAAAAATATTGCCTTAGATATAAAAGCTTCAAGAGTTTTAGCAATGAGTAAATTTTTGTTTAGTTTTGATTCTTTTAGTTTCTCAATTTTTTTTAGATGATTTTGTTTTTGTTCTGGCTGCCATTGTTAAATTGATCTGCTAGTCAGTTAGAGTACGTCTGAGTTTTTCATGCAATTCTTTGAATTGTATTTCAGGACTTGTCCTGTTATGTTTTTTAATTCTTCGTCTCCATCGATGATTCTTACTACCTGACTTCTTGGAATTGACTTCTTCAATGACTTCAGTCACTTCTTCTGCTTTGCAGTTAAATTGTTTGTACGTGAGGTCATTTCTGCTTTTAGGTCAATTGCGTCGTGACTTACCTCACTCAAAAAATGACTTCTGAACTCACTTATGGAACTATAAATTTTATGAACATGTACTAGTTAAAGATCAATAGTGTGCATCTAAGTAGTGCCAAGCTTATATGCCCTATTTCTTGAGTATTAGTCTTGAGTTTTTGATTTCGAACATCATTTTTGAAAAAGCTGTTTTAGGGTTTTTTACTTATAGACCGTATGTGTTGTAAAATTGACAGTCAGATTCTAACCCAAAAAGTCTAGTGGTCTATTAAAGTACTGCTGGTCAATCTGTCTATCTTATTTTTTTAGTTGTTTCAATTCATGGAAGGCAACAAGCGTCTATCGTTGCTATTTTCCGGCAATCTGCCGTCTATGTTAAGGTAAAAGCTGCTTTTGCTGTATGAAATCGGATCGAGGTGCGGCAATACAGCCTTCATAGAATTGGGTTGAAAATTGTTACCAGGTTGCTGATTGCTCTCAAGTCCTGCTGGTCTGTTTTAATGGGACTTTTTTTTCTACCAACTTTTTGTCTGACCTTTTGACTTTGCATCCTCAAAAATGGTATGAACAAGTAACGCCCGGAGGGCATTAAGTTCTCTTAGAGCCTTTCCGCTTACTAGACTCTAAGTATGCGATAATTTAGGGGACATAAAGTCGAGGTGTGAAGGGCGGTTCTTAGAGTTTATGGCTCATCTCACAACACCCCCCTCCCCCCCCCCCCCCCCTACTTCAACCCACCCCCACTTAACCCCTCATTATACTAGATCTCATTCCACCCGTAAACCCTCACTCTCAAAATCACTCACGCCCATCCCGCCCTTTCAGTAAAGCTATAGCTAGCCGTCCTGAGCTGCAGCAAGATACTGATAAAGCCAAAATCTCAGCAGTCGTTTGAGAGCAATTCACCGGACGTTGGTCGATTTTGTTTGCGAGTATAACTTCTGGGCAGCATTGAGAAACTCTCTATTTTGGGACCTTAAGTTCTTGCAGTAATATTATTTGTCTCAAAACTCATAGGCTAAATAGACTAAATTTCGAATGAAACTCAAGGGTCGAGATGTAATTCGATGTCCTGTTTAGTTAGGGAAAAATGATATTTTCTTGATCGTTGTTAGGTTTCGTATTACATATTAAACTTGCTCAATGAACAGCTCTTCTGTGACAAATATTAAAATGGCGAAGTACTTTCGATAATGCTGAATAACAAAGCAATTTAATTGCGGAGCTTTCTAGAATAGAACATTGGTTTTGACAGAATTACATTTCGATGCTTGAATAAATCTTCCCAACAATTTTATTGCTTTAAATATTCCCAATAAATTTTTACGAACGGCATTTGCTTCTCTTTAAAAAAAAACCGGTAGAGATTTGAAAAAAATGCAAAAAAATTCGGTGGATCTACTGTAAATTTTTTTCTGTAATTTGTCTTGACTGTAAATCTTCACGGGGCATAATAGAAAGCTAATATGTGAAAAATGAGCTCGAGTGAGGCGGTCAATCCGAGAGACTCAAAATAATTGATATTGATGTATTAACTATTGTGAGTGCATATTCTTGTATGGCCTGCTCTTTCGTTCACGTCTCATAACCATTTTAGTGATGATATTAGTGAGCGGTTAATTATCACAGCCTTCCTTTAGTTGTCCTAGTAGGTTTTCCAAAATAAAGCTGGAATCGGAAGTTAATGTTCTGATAGCATTTGACCTTATAAGGTCTGTGAAAGTCAGTGACTTTTATTGCTTGTTAATACTCCGTGAGTTGTTTTCGGGTAGTTGTTTTCTCATTGTAAAAAAAACAAATGTTGTAATCGCCTTCAACGGATTTTGTAATTACGGCTTTTCTTCAAATTTAAATTCAAACGCAAAATTTGGGCAGCTTTAAACGTCATAATCAAGTCCTAAGAGGTTTATTTGGTTTTTAATTGCTCTCAAGTGAATTTTCTAGCTATTGTTTTAGCCTTGTTGCTCTTTTTATTCGGTTTTAGTCTAATCGATTTTTCCTCTGAGCACATTTCAAGGACTGCTTCAACCGTGACTTCTAGATTTTTGCGTTTTAAAGTGCTCTCTTCCAGCGGCTTAACTGTTGACTTTTGAGTTTTTTTTTGCTCAACTTACTAAATGTATAATAAAAATGTGCCGAAATTGGTTTCAATTTTTCGGTTGAAATCTGTTTTAAAATTAGGTCTAATAAAAACTCTTAAAGCCTAGTTGTGATCCTTTGGGGCTAATAAAGCAGATTTTTGTAATCACCGCTGGATTGTATGAGAGCAATTCGTCCAAAAGAGTTTGGTAATGTTAAATGACTATTAATATTTTTATATTAACTTAAACTAAAACCTTTTTATAGCTGCGAAGCTGTAAGCTGAGCGTAGCTATATTGCGGTGCTCTTGGTTTTTTTTGTTTCGTCGTCTGACGCTTCATTTTCGTTTTACATTTGTTCTAGAACATTCTGTCTCGTCACTGCTTAAATGGCTTTTTCGCGCTTGATTTCACGCTTTCTGCGTGACCTAAATTGCGGTTGTTCAGAAACAGAATCTGTTCCTAAAACAAAGTTGATTGTAAGAAAACAGATTGTATGGTCCGACAGCCGAGTGGTTAAGGCGACTGGCTGTTAATCCGGAGATCGCCTGTTCGAGACGCGACAGGGAAAATGTTTTTGCATCCAAAAACAACCTCCTTTGAAATAAACTTGTAAGTTTTATAGGCGGCGGCGATAACTATTATCAACTCACTTCTGTATCTTTTTCCATCTGTATTTTACGGCACGCAAGTCTATTTCGCATCTATTCCGGCAATCTGCCGGCTATGTTTAGTTAAATAAAAGATTCTAAATAGTAATGGTTCTTAGTGTTTGATTACAGGGCGAAGCCGCCTATTTAGGGAGTAGCGGCAGCATAGTGGTGGTATTTTGTGCAAGGCTCGCTTTTTTGCTTTTGGAACTTTTAAAAGTTCGTTCGAGATAGCTCTTAGGATAGAAGGACATTTCTCTGGATACAGCTTACTTCTCAAAAGCTATACAGCTGGCTATTCTTGCGCTTCTATTGTCAATTCAAAAAGGGATTTATTAGATGACTATTAATAGCCACCTTCAGCCTCTCAACGGCTGTTATTTAGGCGCTCTCCTTTTTTACAATTCAAAGCAATTGAATTTTATTGGGGCGCTGTCTTTTTTAAGATCAGTTCAAACATTTTGATGATTTTTGAAGTCGAATTAGAGTAGTGATTTTGGTCGCGCCGAAACAGGAAGTGGAGCGAAAAAGCGAGTGTTTTTGTGGCGTGAATTTTTTTCACTCTAATTTTAAAGTAGATTGAGAAAACGGTGCTTGAATAAAAGTTCGCTTTCTCGCTAGTTGTTTTTTGTTCATATGCGGCAATTTCACTTCGTTTTTTGCAGTTTGTTCGATGTTTTGGATCGGATTTAAATCTAAATGGTTTTCCCAATCCATTTACAGTACATTCTAGGCCTAGTTTTTTTTTGTTTTAACCAAATCTCTTTCTCGCTAGTGGTTTTTCGTTCACATGCGGAATTTTGACATTGAATTTCATTTTTTCAAAAAAAAATTTTGATGTGATTGTTTTGGAAATGTTTTTTCCAATACACTCATAGTCCTGTCTAGGTCTTATTTTTGTTTAGTCAATGAAAATGCTTTGAATTGTACGTCAGGGCTCGTCCTGCTTTTAGAATCCAACTGAAACTGCACTCCAAATTAAAACAATTTTTGGCACTGAAAAAAAAACAGAAAAATTTGGTCAATTTATCTCCTTTTCTTTCTGTTTCAATCCCGATGTGCATCAAGCGCGTCAACGGCGGCTATTTTCCGGCAATCTGTAGGTTATGTTTGATTTTGCTTGATTGATTTCAATTTTCCTATTGACACACGGTAAATTTACAAGAGGGAGATGTCTCCAAATACACCACACATCTTACTATGAGGACAAAAACAGTTTTGACCTCCTACCAAAATAATTTTGAACAATATCAAAGTCAATTATGTAATTATCCCTCAGATTATGGAAAAAAAGTTCGAGATTCAGTTGTATCATTTTATAGCAAATTTTCGAGTATTCTTGTCCTGTTCAACAAATGTATTGTATAGAATTCTGATTCTTTTATTTTTGTTGTTTCTTAAGTTAAGCCATTTCGTGTAAGCCATTTCGTTTACTCTTCGATCACTTAAAAGTGACTTTTTTCTATTTCCATTTGAGTGATGAAATATTTAAAAGTTTCACGTAGATGATTCTATTTTGTCTAAGCACTGCCTTTAAAGTTTTGATATTTTGTAAACATTTAGCTCAAAACTTTTTGATATTTTGCGCTCTTAATTTGCGACGATTTTAAGTAAATAATAATAATAAATTGTTTACTGGTGTCTTACAGCAGAATAAATAGAGCACTTACACAGTTGATCAATACAAAAAAAGAGCACCAGAAAGATCGCCATTAGACCATAAGGTCCGTTTTCAGGCGTCTCATAGTCGGAAGAGAAATTTCATGTTTTTTATTTCAAAGTTATTCAGTGTAAATCAAAATTAAAGTGATAGCGATAAAAAAAACAAGGAAGGTTGGTGTTAAAATGATTTAAATTTGGTCATACTTTTTGATGAATAAATTTTCTAATTTAAGCCATAAATCAACCTAGTGAGTTGTTCATTCAGTAAAAAATAGTTTTCTAGCTTTTCGTGAGCAAAATTATTTAACTGTGCGCCGCTCAAATTTTTCACTTTTGTTACAGAATTAGAATCCAGTTTGAGAAAAACGTTTAAGAGTTTTTTGATTTTATTTGACAGACTGTTTTCGGAAAAAGATGAATTAAGGGGGACAGCTTTAACTCGTTTTTCGCATGAGCACAGTTTTGACAGTTCATTTTGTGTAATGAAGTGATTTATGTCCATGATGCAACTTTCACGTCGTATGCATTCTGTCATCAGTTTAAAAACTTCGTACAGATGAAGCTCCTGGGCCGAAAAAACGTTGTATTTCTCTCTGATGAGAGAAACTGAGTCAAACTTTTGAACAAAAAAGATTACTCTCAGTATTCTATTAATTTTCGCATCGATTTTCTGCATTGTAGCTCTACTGGCAGTACCATAGACTAGAATCCCGTATTGAACCACTGGTTTAACATAAGTATTGAAAATCTTTATCAATTGGCTGCGATTTAAAATTTTTCTCAATTTATAGAAAAGTCCGCAAAATTGTACCAATTTATTTTCTACGCGATTCGAGTGTTCTCTAAAACAAAATTTTTTGTCAATCGTTATGCCCAAGTAACTTAAAGAATTTATATTTTCAAGGCGCTTGCCGTTCATTGTATAGACATGTTCTGTCATGCTTAGTCTTAAAGGTTATGGTTTTACTTTTATCCGTGTTTAGTGTAAGTTTGTTCTTTTTAAGCCAGTTTTCTGTTTGAGATAAGATCTGTTGATGTTCCCGACAAGCATTTGCTTTATTTGATTTTGTGTAAACTGCAGTATCATCAGCATAGAAAATGAAGTTCGAGCATGGGCTGTTGGTTTTCAAATCATTTAAGTAAACAATGAAAAGAAGTGGGCCTAATATAGACCCTTGTGGTACCCCGTTTTTAACTGCTGTCATTTGCGACTTCCTTTGTCCAGACTGTACAAATTGTTTCCTGTTTTTCAAATAAGATTCCAAAATAGTATATACAGGACCCCTTAATCCATACATTTTACACTTTTGAAGCAGAATTTTTCTGTCAATAGTGTCGAAAGCTTTACGTAAATCTAAAAATGTGCAATAAGTGTGCTCCGTATAAGAATGTTTTGATGATCGTGTCAACTCAACCAAACTGCTAACTGCGTCAACAGTTCCTCTTTTTTCCCTAAAACCGAATTATTTGCTGTTTAAAATTTCAAAGTCTTTAAAATAGTTCGAAACACGATTTAGAATAATTTTTTCAAAAATTTTACCAAGAGTTGGTAAGAGAGATTTTGGGCGAAAATTATTGGGTTCATTTTTTTCACCTTCTTTTTGTAGAGGTATTACTGATGCTATTTTCAATGAGTCCGGAAAAATGCCTTCCTGAAAACATGTGTTAATCAGTTTGGATAGGTAGCGCGCGATTGAAACTGCTACAGATTTTATAAAGATATAGTTAAGATCCATATAGTCTTCGCTGTATTTTGACTTAGAATCCTGGATAACTCTAAGCGCTTCTTTTTTGCTCGTTGGTAACAAAAACATAGATTGAACTTGATTTTTTAATGAACACTCACTTTGTCTAAACTTTTTGTTCAATTTTTCACCAATTGTTGCAAAGAAGTGATTGAAATCGTTTATTTCCTTTTGGTTGAGATTTTGTACTGTTTCTCGCTCATTTCCGCTAAGATTTCTTATTAATTGAAAAAATTTTCTGTTTGATTTTGCTGCATGCTTTTCTATTATTTTATGATAAAATTGTTTCATTTTTACTTTCACCATATGTTTAACTTTTTTACGTTGTTCTTGGTACTTTTCTTTGGCCTCTGTTGTTTTTGATTTCATACTTTCTCTGAACATCCTATTCTTTTTTGCAGTTTCTCTTTTCGATTGGTTATCAACCCAGCTGTGATGGTTTTTATTTTTTACAACCTGCTTGGGAAGATATCTGTCCAAAATTGATTTCAGTAAAATTTGAAGCTCTTCAAACTTGTTATCAATTGTCTTGTATTTCTCAAAATTTTCAAGTTTTGATATTTCATGACTCAAAACAAAATTTATTTTTTCAGTTAGGGAGATATCTTTAAGTTTTTGCCAGTTTCTTGAAGTGATGTATTCAAGTTTGTTTTCCATCTGTGTTCCTGTCTGAAAATTAAGAAATACAGAATAATGATCAGATATACAGATCATGCGGTTTGATTTTGAGCATGCAAGTTTGATTTTGAGCATGCGGTTTCTCGCGTAATTGAATTTTCATCAATTATTTTCATACAACATCCTTTTATAATTTCCTTCAACGTCTCTCGTTTCTGATTGTTCTTTAAAAAATTGATATTAAAGTCACCACAGACGATATTATAAGATTGTGGTTCTATTATCAATCTGTCAATATAACTTTCAATTTTTGAAAGGGTTTCCGTGTTAACTGAATTTGGAGGCATATACATGCAAGTTACATAGATGGCGGTCTCGACGGTTCCGGTAACTCTCATAGTGAGTGCCTGCGGTCCGTTTAAATTACACGAGTTAACAACTTTTGCTTGTAGAGATTTTATAATAAAAATTGCAACACCTCTTTTTTCTGTTGATATTAACGAGAGGTCTATAACCCTCTAGAAACATTGATTTTGTGTGATGATATTCCTTGAGCCAAGTTTCCGTCAGACAGATTGCCGACGGCTTCTCACTTAGACTTTCTAGCAACACTTGTAGATCATCAAGGTTTTTGGTTAGTGAACGATGTTTTGAAGCATGATTTGGAAACAAATTCTGGCGGATGTCAACTGACAATCTGTTCGCTATGTTTCCGTATTTTTTAAAATGTTTTTCAGTGGATTGGTCCGGAGTATAAACTCAGAAACTCTTCATTGTTTCGTGTTTATCGCAATTGAAGTCAGAGAGGTAGGGTTTTTTGATTTTTTTTGGCCATTTTGAAATTGGAAGCGTTGGCAATTTTTGGTAGCGTTTTTGAAATGATGGACATACACCCCTTCACTTATTATGACGTTGAATGCGCTGTATGTTTCGCCTTAAAGTTTGAACTACAGTTTAGGAATTGTATCTCAATGTAATGAAAACTGCAAAATGAATTTCATAACTGCTTTCAACTTTGTGGACTGCTTTCAACTTTATTGTATCGAATTAGAGTAGTGATTTTGGTCGCGCCGAAACAGGAAGTGGAGCGAAAAAGCGAGTGTTTTTGTGGCGTGAATTTTTTTCACTCTAATTTTAAAGTAGATTGAGAAAACGGTGCTTGAATAAAAGTTCGCTTTCTCGCTAGTTGTTTTTTGTTCATATGCGGCAATTTCACTTCGTTTTTTGCAGTTTGTTCGATGTTTTGGATCGGATTTAAATCTAAATGGTTTTCCCAATCCATTTACAGTACATTCTAGGCCTAGTTTTTTTTTGTTTTAACCAAATCTCTTTCTCGCTAGTGGTTTTTCGTTCACATGCGGAATTTTGACATTGAATTTCATTTTTTCAAAAAAAAATTTTGATGTGATTGTTTTGGAAATGTTTTTTCCAATACACTCATAGTCCTGTCTAGGTCTTATTTTTGTTTAGTCAATGAAAATGCTTTGAATTGTACGTCAGGGCTCGTCCTGCTTTTAGAATCCAACTGAAACTGCACTCCAAATTAAAACAATTTTTGGCACTGAAAAAAAAACAGAAAAATTTGGTCAATTTATCTCCTTTTCTTTCTGTTTCAATCCCGATGTGCATCAAGCGCGTCAACGGCGGCTATTTTCCGGCAATCTGTAGGTTATGTTTGATTTTGCTTGATTGATTTCAATTTTCCTATTGACACACGGTAAATTTACAAGAGGGAGATGTCTCCAAATACACCACACATCTTACTATGAGGACAAAAACAGTTTTGACCTCCTACCAAAATAATTTTGAACAATATCAAAGTCAATTATGTAATTATCCCTCAGATTATGGAAAAAAAGTTCGAGATTCAGTTGTATCATTTTATAGCAAATTTTCGAGTATTCTCTTGTCCTGTTCAACAAATGTAATGTATAGAATTCTGATTCTTTTATTTTTGTTGTTTCTTAAGTTAAGCCATTTCGTGTAAGCCATTTCGTTTACTCTTCGATCACTTAAAAGTGACTTTTTTCTATTTCCATTTGAGTGATGAAATATTTGAAAATTTCAAGTAGATGATTCTAGTTTGTCTAAGCACTGCCTTTAAAGTTTTGATATTTTGTAAACATTTAGCTCAAAACTTTTTGATATTTTGCGCTCTTAATTTGCGACGTTTTTAAGTAAATAATAATAATAATAATAAATTGTTTACTGGTGTCTTTACAGCAGAATAAATAGAGCACTTACACAGTTGATCAATACAAAAAAAGAGCACCAGAAAGATCGCCATTAGACCATAAGGTCCGTTTTCAGGCGTCTCATAGTCGGAAGAGAATTTCATGTTTTTTATTTCAAAGTTATTCAGTGTAAATCAAAATTAAAGTGATAGCGATAAAAAAAACAAGGAAGGTTGGTGTTAAAATGATTTAAATTTGGTCATACTTTTTGATGAATAAATTTTCTAATTTAAGCCATAAATCAACCTAGTGAGTTGTTCATTCAGTAAAAAATAGTTTTCTAGCTTTTCGTGAGCAAAATTATTTAACTGTGCGCCGCTCAAATTTTTCACTTTTGTTACAGAATTAGAATCCAGTTTGAGAAAAACGTTTAAGAGTTTTTTGATTTTATTTGACAGACTGTTTTCGGAAAAAGATGAATTAAGGGGGACAGCTTTAACTCGTTTTTCGCATGAGCACAGTTTTGACAGTTCATTTTGTGTAATGAAGTGATTTATGTCCATGATGCAACTTTCACGTCGTATGCATTCTGTCATCAGTTTAAAAACTTCGTACAGATGAAGCTCCTGGGCCGAAAAAACGTTGTATTTCTCTCTGATGAGAGAAACTGAGTCAAACTTTTGAACAAAAAAGATTACTCTCAGTATTCTATTGATTTTCGCATCGATTTTCTGCATTGTAGCTCTACTGGCAGTACCATAGACTAGAATCCCGTATTGAACCACTGGTTTAACATAAGTATTGAAAATCTTGATCAATTGGCTGCGATTTAAAATTTTTCTCAATTTATAGAAAAGTCCGCAAAATTGTACCAATTTATTTTCTACGCGATTCGAGTGTTCTCTAAAACAAAATTTTTTGTCAATCGTTATGCCCAAGTAACTTAAAGAATTTATATTTTCAAGGCGCTTGCCGTTCATTGTATAGACATGTTCTGTCATGCTTAGTCTTAAAGGTTATGGTTTTACTTTTATCCGTGTTTAGTGTAAGTTTGTTCTTTTTAAGCCAGTTTTCTGTTTGAGATAAGATCTGTTGATGTTCCCGACAAGCATTTGCTTTATTTGATTTTGTGTAAACTGCAGTATCATCAGCATAGAAAATGAAGTTCGAGCATGGGCTGTTGGTTTTCAAATCATTTAAGTAAACAATGAAAAGAAGTGGGCCTAATATAGACCCTTGTGGTACCCCGTTTTTAACTGCTGTCATTTGCGACTTCCTTTGTCCAGACTGTACAAATTGTTTCCTGTTTTTCAAATAAGATTCCAAAATAGTATATACAGGACCCCTTAATCCATACATTTTACACTTTTGAAGCAGAATTTTTCTGTCAATAGTGTCGAAAGCTTTACGTAAATCTAAAAATGTGCAATAAGTGTGCTCCGTATAAGAATGTTTTGATGATCGTGTCAACTCAACCAAACTGCTAACTGCGTCAACAGTTCCTCTTTTTTCCCTAAAACCGAATTATTTGCTGTTTAAAATTTCAAAGTCTTTAAAATAGTTCGAAACACGATTTAGAATAATTTTTTCAAAAATTTTACCAAGAGTTGGTAAGAGAGATTTTGGGCGAAAATTATTGGGTTCATTTTTTTCACCTTCTTTTTGTAGAGGTATTACTGATGCTATTTTCAATGAGTCCGGAAAAATGCCTTCCTGAAAACATGTGTTAATCAGTTTGGATAGGTAGCGCGCGATTGAAACTGCTACAGATTTTATAAAGATATAGTTAAGATCCATATAGTCTTCGCTGTATTTTGACTTAGAATCCTGGATAACTCTAAGCGCTTCTTTTTTGCTCGTTGGTAACAAAAACATAGATTGAACTTGATTTTTTAATGAACACTCACTTTGTCTAAACTTTTTGTTCAATTTTTCACCAATTGTTGCAAAGAAGTGATTGAAATCGTTTATTTCCTTTTGGTTGAGATTTTGTACTGTTTCTCGCTCATTTCCGCTAAGATTTCTTATTAATTGAAAAAATTTTCTGTTTGATTTTGCTGCATGCTTTTCTATTATTTTATGATAAAATTGTTTCATTTTTACTTTCACCATATGTTTAACTTTTTTACGTTGTTCTTGGTACTTTTCTTTGGCCTCTGTTGTTTTTGATTTCATACTTTCTCTGAACATCCTATTCTTTTTTGCAGTTTCTCTTTTCGATTGGTTATCAACCCAGCTGTGATGGTTTTTATTTTTTACAACCTGCTTGGGAAGATATCTGTCCAAAATTGATTTCAGTAAAATTTGAAGCTCTTCAAACTTGTTATCAATTGTCTTGTATTTCTCAAAATTTTCAAGTTTTGATATTTCATGACTCAAAACAAAATTTATTTTTTCAGTTAAGGAGATATCTTTAAGTTTTTGCCAGTTTCTTGAAGTGATGTATTCAAGTTTGTTTTCCATCTGTGTTCCTGTCTGAAAATTAAAAAATACAGAATAATGATCAGATATACATTTTAACTTTTAACTCTGCTGTAAAATTGCAAAAAAAAGATGTCTAAGTTTGATTTTGAGCATGCGGTTTCTCGCGTAATTGAATTTTCATCAATTATTTTCATACAACATCCTTTTATAATTTCCTTCAACGTCTCTCGTTTCTGATTGTTCTTTAAAAAATTGATATTAAAGTCACCACAGACGATATTATAAGATTGTGGTTCTATTATCAATCTGTCAATATAACTTTCAATTTTTGAAAGGGTTTCCGTGTTAACTGAATTTGGAGGCATATACATGCAAGTTACATAGATGGCGGTCTCGACGGTTCCGGTAACTCTCATAGTGAGTGCCTGCAGTCCGTTTAAATTACACGAGTTAACAACTTTTGCTTGTAGAGATTTTATAATAAAAATTGCAACACCTCTTTTTTTTCTGTTGATATTAACGAGAGGTCTATAACCCTCTAGAAACATTGATTTTGTGTGATGATATTCCTTGAGCCAAGTTTCCGTCAGACAGATTGCCGACGGTTTCTCACTTAGACTTTCTAGCAACACTTGTAGATCATCAAGGTTTTTGGTTAGTGAACGATGTTTTGAAGCATGATTTGGAAACAAATTCTGGCGGATGTCAACTGACAATCTGTTCGCTATGTTTCCGTATTTTTTAAAATGTTTTTCAGTGGATTGGTCCGGAGTATAAACTCAGAAACTCTTCATTGTTTCGTGTTTATCGCAATTGAAGTCAGAGAGGTAGGGTTTTTTGATTTTTTTGGCCATTTTGAAATTGGAATCGTTGGCAATTTTTGGTAGCGTTTTTGAAATGATGGACATACACCCCTTCACTTATTATGACGTTGAATGCGTTGTATGTTTCGCCTTAAAATTTGAACTACAGTTTAGGAATTGTATCTCAATGTAATGAAAACTGCAAATTGAATTTCATAACTGCTTTCAACTTTGTTGTGGAAAATTTTCACCGATGTGATCTGTTTTTGAGTATGATTAGTGTCAACATTCGTAAATCATTGGGTTGTATAAGATTGCATTTATGTTATAATGTAAACTATAATGAGGAATAGAGTGCAATGTGTGTTGTAGTCCGACGAGTAGCAACAACATTCCGTTGATGCGAGTTGTGCAGAGTGTGAGGCAGACGAAGAGACAGGACCAGTCCACTCTTATCAAGGAGGGCTGGCTAGTCCACTTCACAGACCAACCCAACAGCATGCGCAAGAGACACTACTGGCGACTGGACACCAAGTGTCTCACTCTATACCAGAGTGACAACACCAACAAGTACTATAAGGTGCGGAAATCTGTTACAAAGGTTGTCTACTCTTGAAAAAACATTCAGAATTCGCAAAGATTTGTTTAGTGATTTAAAAAACGTACGAAATTTAGTACGGCGCCGTATTAGGGAGTATCAAAATTTCGACAGCACCGTACCCACAGTTACAAAACTTATACGGTGCGGTAGTTCGACGTCACTAAGTTTTTCTGCTTAGAATTATCCGAGTTTGGTCATCCTGGGTAGAAAGATGAGTAATAATAATAATAGTTGTTTTGTGGCGCTATTAGCAGTACAAAGCTATTATCAGTACAATTATACTATACTAAATATCCAAGCGTCTTTTAAGCGGGAGAAAAAGTTTTTGTTTCAGTAGTTAGAACGTTTGTAGAGCAAAAATGGTCTTTACTCATTGTGATTTTAACCAAATGTTAATTGTGAGTAAGAGCTTGACATAGCTTAGAATAGATTTTAAGTGGACTATAGAGAAGAATTCATAAAATACGAAAGAAAATGGTTCCAACGGGATTCCAAAGTTTGAAAAAATTTAGCTGCTTGCTAATTTTCTAATTCGAATCCAGTGATTCTCCGTAGTTACGCCCGCGTAGACCCGTAACATCTCAAGCTATCTGAGGCTTCTATTTCACTAGGTTCAAGGCAGGTCACAAATTTGCTTATGGAGTCCTAACATGGGGAGACTAAGTTTACTCAACTTAAGCGTAATTTCTGTTCTACTTTACTGGTAAACATTTTTTGTTTTTAACTTAATACACACTCTCTTTGTCATGGGAGTTACGAAACGTTACGTTACACTGACTTTGCGATGAACGATTTAACTTTTTTTCTATGAAAGTATTGAACTGTATTTTGATTTCAGGACATTCCGCTCTCCGATATCCTCTCCGTACATTCCTCGGACACTAGCAACCTCCTGTTGCCATCATTCGACAGAGAGACAAACAGCAGTAGCAATCAAAACAACAGCCAACAACAACAACAGCCACACTCGCCACCATCCACATCTCAACACACAACTGGCCAGGCTACCACCAACGCCATAGTCAATGTTGCCAATAACTCTGCAATGCAACAGGTACTGTTCGTTTGAGATAATGGAGAGGGTCTTGAGTCTGTGTGTGGTTGCGTCCAAGCAGTTGGCAGGCTAAAATTATACGATCATTTAAGTGCGAGTTGAGTTTAACAGTGCAATGTAAACTCAAATAGGGTCATATTCAGTACGAATAATTATTTTAACTGTTTTGTTTTCAATGTGGTGTCAAACGGAGGACATCAAAAAGACAACATCAATCACTAATAATTGGTGAATTTTCACTTGAAAGTTTTCTGTGCGCATTAAAATTATATTTCACTCATTTTGAA
This sequence comes from Convolutriloba macropyga, assembly GCF_964194025.1. Lineage (NCBI taxonomy): Eukaryota > Metazoa > Xenacoelomorpha > Acoela > Convolutidae > Convolutriloba > Convolutriloba macropyga. The sequence continues at coordinate 10,903,018 of NC_134482.1, forward strand.
GAAGGCATTGAAAATATCGCTATTTTACCTTCCCGTAATTACTGATCGTTCTGAAGAAAAGAGTGAGGTTATAAAAATTCTATGAATTTTATGAAACCATTTGAAGTAGTATTGGATCCATTTTTTACCCAGGTGCACGGGGACATGTCTGGGGTGGGACACAACAACCAAGTAGCAGGTCAGCCCAAGCACGCGTTTGAGATTGAGACTGTGAAACTGACCTTCTGTGTGGGTCAGATGGACTCTGTTGACGACGAAGAGTCTGGAGTGGGTACGAAGTACAGCCAGGCATGGGAGATGGCAATCAGACAGGCATTGATGCCAGTCACCCCCCAGAGCTCCTTCCCTCTCAGTGTGAGCTGTGCCAATGTCGCCACGGGAAGGTCAAACAACGATTCCAACAGTTAGTACTTTCTGGCTCGAACATATCTGAAACTCTCTACTAAATTACTAAATCAGTTCAAAAACGTTCTACTATCCTATTTTAAAAAAAAAATGCAGCCAATTGAAAAATATTTGCAACCAATGAAAAAATAATTATTTGTTTTCAGTTTGAAAGTACAAAGTTAGATGAATTTATATAATGTAACAGATGCACTTCAAACAAGAAAGCCTATTCGACTCACCGAGTGGGTGCCCTACTATGGAAGACTGAAGACCCGTCTGGCAGGTATTACTCTAAGATCGGTCACCGATATGTTTTTGAAGCCTAAAAATATTAAGCGTTAAAAGAGTGCAATCGATTTAGTTTACCATTAATAGCCGCCTCAGCTTCTCAGCTGAATATATTAGCGCTCCTATTTTTTTACAGCTCAAAGAATTTGAATTGTATTGGGGAGCTGTTTTTTTAAAGTTCTGTTCACACATTTTCATGATTTTTGGAGTCAAATTGGAGTAGTGATTCTGGTCACGCCGAAACAGGAAATGGACCGAAAAAGTGAGTGGTTTTGCGGCGTGAAATTTTTTTGCTCTAATTTTAAAGCAGAGTGAGAAAACGGTGTTTGAACAAAAATTCGCTTTCTCGCTAGTGGTTTTTGTTCACATGCGGCAATTTCACTTTGATTTTTACTCTTCGATTTGTTGGATTGGATTTTTCCTAAATAGTTTTCCCAATCCATTCATAGTCCGGTTTAGGTCCAGTTTTCTGTTTAGTCAATGAAAGTTCTTTGAATCGTCCGTCTGGACTTGTCCTGCTTTGTTTTTACAATTCGAAGAATTTGAATTGTATTGGGGCGCTTTTTTTAAGATGTGTTCAAACAGTTTTCAATGACGTTGATCTTTCAAAACAAGATAAACAGGTAAAGCCCAGCGGGCATTAAGTTTCATTAGAGGCCCAAAGTGGGCTTCAGTAGTCCTGCAAGTGCTTAGAGTGGTGCAGCTGCTGGAATGGCCCTTATTTAAGGTTAAAAGGGTCATTTTTAGGGGGTTTTTGGGCTCAAAATGGTGCAATTTCTCATAATTTTTGTCCCTTTTTTTAGTTTTTTGGTAGATTAGTCCTATGTTGAAGTTTTTAAAAATTGAAGAAGGCCTTTTTCGAGACAAAATTACTCGTTATGACTAATGTTTGAGCTATATGTTTTGGTACTACAAACAAACATGCAAAATTAATTGTTTTTAATAGCCGCACAGCGATAGCTGGGGCTATTATTGGCCTTCTCTTGGTTTTTTTAATTTCGTCGTCGCAATTTTTGTGACGACCATATGACGTCACAACCACTTCAATTCTGCTTTTTGTTCATTCGTTCATGCAATTTCAAAGAAAGTGCGTGCGTGACGTCATTTTTCGCTCTTAGTGGAGCGAGTTTTTTTCATTCGCCTGATTCAATTTTTGGTCACACTTGACTTACTTCTCTCTGAAAAATGAATTCCTCACTTTGAAATTGACTTTTATTCACTTTAATTCAAAGAGATAAGGTCAAATGGGTGCGTGTCACTCTAAATGAAGGTTATTTGAGAGCAGCTAATAGAGGCATCAAAAGTTTATACTGATTTTAATCAAAATGTTACTTATCAGTCTTCAATGAAAAGACGAATTTTGAATTTTTGGTCTGTCTTTTTTACTGTTTTTTGGGACTGCAGATCTACGAAGCAATTGGGGCTATTTTCTGGCAATCTGCCAGCTATGTTTTGCAATTTTTTGTCATTTTTTAGTTTTTCCAGCTTCAGGGGCCAGAGACTCTCCTTTAAAAGTTTGATAATAGGGCATTGTATAGTTCTAGTAATAATGGATTGGTTTTCAACTTTTAAATGATTTTTAGCATTTTTTAAATAATCTGCAATTTTTTTAAGGTTTCCTAAAGTTTGTCAAATTTTTTGATATTTGTACATTCTCAAGTGCCAGGAAACCTTTTTTTACGGCCTGAAAAGTTTGCTGCATGGTTTTTAGTTTCAATGGATTTGTTTTCAACAATTTAACCTTTCGAATTTTAATAATTTTCTGATAAAATTGCAAGTTTTTTTGGAAACCTTTCTTTTATTCAGTTTTTTCTTGCCTACATGGCATCTAGCCTCAAACAGGGTTTGATAGTATGTTATTAAATAGTTGCTAGGGGGCAATTGAATGTTTTCAACATTTTAAAAGAACAAATTTCTTTTTTTTCAAAATTTGAATTTTTTTAAAAAAATTAATACCTATCAGTCTTTGAACCAATTAATTTTTAAATGCTTGGAATTGGGTTACTGGATAGCCTCAAGAGACACAAAAATGAGCTTTAAGATATTAATATCGCAGTTTTCTGCAACATTTCATTAAAATTTGCAATTGACTTCAAAGATTCAAAGTTATAGCAATGATTATATTTTTGTTTAGTTTGTGTTTCTCAATTTTTCAGATGGTTCTGTTTGCTTTGGCTGGCATTGTTCAATTGATCTGCGGGTCAGATAAAGTAATTCTAAGTTTTTCATTCATTTCTTTGAATTGTATTTCAGGACTTGCCCTGCTATGTTTTTTTACTTCGTCGAAAAAAATTTCGCTTTAACTTAGTTCAAAGCTTGTTCAACATTTTGCGTGAAATCTTTTGGCTTCTATCGGCTAGTTCCACTCTTCTCTCATTATTTTGAAGTGTTTTTAATTGTTTTTGAAGCTTAAAATATTTTTGGACAGCAGCTGCTCAGCAAATCAATTCAAAACGAACAGAGTCAGTATCAAAAAACGAAATTATAAATAGAAACGGGATAAACCCATAAAACCCAATTTTAGATACACGTTATTCGAACTTTGTTCTTAGTTACCATCTGTAATGTTTATTGGTATTGATACTAGCCCATGTGTGGTCTCACTACCTAACAGGAGTATGTTCAGCTCCCAAATAGTTTGCATTTCAAAATTTTTTGTACAGAAATCATTTTTTTCACTAGTTTTTTTTCTCTTTTTTCAATCTCAATCTTGGTTATAGGAATCAACGGCGGCTATTTTCTGGCATTATGCCGGGTATGTTTAGGTTAAATGGAAGTTATTTTATTTGAACGTTTCGTTGTTTTGATCGCATTTTGCAAAGATTGATACGCATTTTAGAATACTCGATTCTGACTGGCTTATCTTTTTTTATAAGGATTAAATGGCTAAGAAAATGACGCAATGCTTTCTCGTTGAATAGATTTATATAGCTGCATTTTTCTAGTAACACAAACCAATCATCGACGTTTTTGAGATCTTCATCAATGTTTGCACAGCTTTTCTTTATTTGTTTACTATGTATCACGTGCAAAAAGTGCGATCTTGCTGCTTCAAACTAAGTTTGGTGAATCTTCAAGGGAGTCCAAGGCTGAGGTGCCAGACCGAAACTTGATTTGTCCAGTTAACCTCATAATGATAGTGCCTATGTTCAGACCGTCCCAGACGGAGAGAGCATATCTCCAGACAATCCCAGACGGAATTTGCATATGTCCAGACTTTCGTGCGTTCAAAAATTCAAGTGTGTTCAAAGTCGAATATGTCCAGACAATTCCAGACCAAAAGCGTATATGTCAAGACTTTCGTGTATTCTTTTCTGGACTATCGTGCGCTCCAAAAAAACATTGCGTTCCAACGCCAAAGTTTAAGTGCGTTCATGTCCAGAATTTCGTTCATTCAACAGACGGAGAACATTTTATTTGCTGTGGTGCAGAGCTAATCCTTGAAGATGAATAAGCTGGAGGGTTTTAAAAATTGCTTAATTTCAACCAATCAACGAATTGAACCACGTTTAGCGTAGATATTTTTGGTATAGCCTTTCTGGAAAAAAGTTGTTTTTCGTACGGATATTTGCGATTTATTCGATTAAGTTATCTTGAAATTTGGTATTTTTTATCGGATCTACGTAGAAAGAGAAAAGGACCAAGCATAGAACCGTGTGGTACACTTCTTGTTTATTATTAGTATATTTTGAGCAATTTTCTGTTGTGTGCAAAAAAACTCAAGTGAGAACTATTGCCTGGACTTATTCAGAAAAATGCAATTTGAAGAAAATCTTTAAACTGTTCTTTTAGCGGACATTGCTTTGTTATGGCATTGAAGTACAAAAAATTTTCTTGTGTTTCAGCCCTTTTGCCGGACCAAGCAGCCGTGAACACTGCGGCCATGAGCCAAGGGAATGCAGGGCAAGGAGGGTCGGGGGGTGACAATGCTGCAGGAGGGGGAGCGGGGTCAGATGGAAGCGGGCAAAGGACACTACAGGGCGCAACTGAAGAGGACATTAGTGTGTACTACCAGATTGTCACCGATGAGGTCAGTCAAGAGTAATTTTTTTTGAATTTCCTCCCAACAAATTAGATGGTACTTGGCACCAAAAAAATGTGACGTCGCTTGAATAAAAATGATTTTAGCAGCTCCGTTGTTAGTTTTGCTTGTATACATGGGGATCAGAAATCTCGGAGCGTCGGCTCTGCAAAGAAATATCTTATAAATGATGGAACATTTTGTCTCAAGCGATCTATACGTCATGCTAATTGACTGTAATCTAAACTGGCGTGATTTGTGGCTCTAGGTCTTGGGCTCTGGTCAGTTTGGCGTGGTGTATGCTGGAGTGCACAGGTTGTCGAGGAGGGAGGTGGCTGTCAAGGTCATCGACAAGCTGCGCTTTCCGACCAAACAGGAGGCACAGCTGAAGAACGAAGTGGCTATTCTCCGGGTAGGTGACCTATCATCGGTAAACTTTAATTCTGTCAAGCAAGAAGCGGCGGAGATCTGTTTAATTGCTTCCAAAAAATTTGCAGTACTTATTTGGGCGTTATCGGGTTATTAATTAATTGCTCTCAAACGATGTTTGTAGCAATTATATTAGTCCTGTCGGTCTTTTTTTATGCGATTTTTCGCTTGACCGATTTTTCGTCTGACGCTTTTGACTTTTCGTCCTCAAAAACGGGATAAACAAGTAGGGCCCAGCGGGAATTACGTGCTCTTAGAGCCTATCAGCTCTGTTTCAGCTCAAACTGTTTTGAAGATTTATACTTAAACATATGGTGTGAAAGGCGGTTCTTAGAGGTTGAAGACACCCCCACTGTCCACTGTTGACCCCCCACCCCCTATTGCCCCCACTCCCCCCACCACGCTGTTGCCCCCCCACATCAGTGTGCCCCCCCCACCTCAGTGTTGCCCCCCCCCAATCAGCCTCCGGTGCACCCCCCCCCCCCCCCCCCCCATGGCTAGCTACTGACGAACAGCCGCTTGCTAAAGAAGCAAATTTATACTATTTTGCAATTTTTTTCAAGCTCTTTGAAAATTTTTGACATTTTTTGTTTTTTTCAGCCCCAGGTGTCAAGGAACATCCTTTAGGGTTTGATAATAGGTTACTGCATTGTTTTTAGTGGTAATGGAATGGTTTCAACATTTTAACATCACGAATTTAAGCTATTTTTTGACAAAACGTGCAATTTTTTCATATTTTTTGACATTTTTTCCCTATTCAGGTTTTTCCAGACCCAAGGGTAAGGAAACATCCTATGGAGTTTGATTATAAGTTACTGACAAATTTTTAACGGTCATGGAATAGTTTTTCAACTTTTTAATGTCACAAATTTGAGCAATTTTTTTATAAAACTTGCGTTTTTTCAAGTTTTTTTGAAATTTTTTGTCGTTCTTCAGTTTTTTCAGCCCTAAGAGCAAAGGAACCTCCTCTAGGGTTTGAAGATAGACTACTGAATAGTTTCTAGATTAAACGGAATGTCCTGCAAAATTTTAACATCACGAATTTTAGTATAATTTTGATATTTTTTGCGATTTTCCAATTTTTTTTTTACAATTATAGTCATTTTTCAGATTTTTTGAGCCTCAAGGGTCAAAAAGCCTCCGTTGGAGTTTGATAATAAGTTTCTGGAAAATTTCTGATGGTTCTGGATTAATTTTCAACTTTTTAATATCACAAGTTTTAGCAATTTTTTTCAATAAAACTTGCAATTTTTTTTAAATTCGAAATTTTTTGTCACTTTTTGGTTTTCTCTAGCGTCAAGAACCACGGAATTTCATCTATTGTTTAATAATACGTTACTGCATATTTTGTAGATGTAATGGATTGTTCTTCAAAATTTTCATATCATGAATTAGAGCAATTTTGAAACTATTTACAGTTTTTCATGTTTTTGATTTTTTCCGGCAAAAGAGGCACTGGGGTCTCCTCCAAGGTTTGATAATAAGCTGTTGAATAATTGCTAGAATTAATGGGATTGTGATCAACTTTTTTATGACTCCAGTCTTAGTAGTATTTGGATAAAAATTAAACTTCAAATTTTTGGAAAATTTCTGTTCCAAGCGTATGGATTTTTGAGCCAGTGAAACTATTTGGGGCTTGAAAGAGGGATACTGGATAGTCTCATGAGACAAGGAAATGGTTCTTAAGATATTAATGTCTTGAATTTTAGCAAGATTTTGTTAAAATTTGCAAATTTTTAAAATTTTTTCAGTATTTGTCGTTTTATGAGTTTAACGACCATTACTGGCCAACGAAAATTTTCAAGTCTTGGAGATGGGTTACTTGACAGAACTTTCGAAACAAAAAATGGTTTTGATTTTTTTGCCAAGCTGAAAACTTTTTTAAATTTTTTCTTCAGTTTTTTTCTATATGATTTATTTATTAACAAGGTTAGAAAACTATAAGTTGCAGTGTCGAATCCAATCATGGAATATATTGCTGTCTCCTTCTCTCCATTTCGGTTGGGGTTCCTTTCCTTCTCTTTCTCGTTCACGTTTTATCTCTCTCACTCTCTCTTTTTGTTGATTCAGCACTTCAATCTAGTTCTGATTTATATAAAAATTATCAAAATTTTGAAAAGGGGCTGTTACGCACTGATTCTTCCTCGTGTCGTATTGCGCATTCCTCGTGGTGTTGTTGAGGTTACTATTCGGAGTAATTAACTTGAATAATCATCATTGTACAAGGGCTTATTTAGATGTTTCACAGTGCGATTTTTAGCAGATTTAAATTGAATAAAGTTAGCTAGTAATAGCCTTTTATTGAGCGGTTCAGATGCGTGATATATCCACTAATTGCCTTGTATTTTAAAGCTGTACTAAGCCGTTATTAAGATCTACGGAAGCCTGTTTTAACCTAGCATTTTTTAAAGATTTTCCAGTTCAATCTTTAATTATTTTAACAGAAATTATAAAGTTTTCAGAGATAGAATAAGAAGTTTCAAGATTATTGTTGTTTTATTATCAACTGGTTGTCAGTCTGGTTCTCCGTTGTTCTGGTGATTGTGGGTTCCACAGGGCTGTACCTTAAGTTGTATTGGTCATTCGCAAACATTTACTGATCTACAAGTTGGGTAATTACCGGCTTTTGTACGTCTCTTGATGTTTGTTAAGTACATTTACAATTTCCGTATTAGCACCTACTTTATCAGAATAATCACTTCACCAAGTACATGGTTTCTCATGAAGTTATTAACCAACCAAATATGCAAATTCATCGTCAGGGAACTCAAAAAGGTAAATTTTGAGGCTTTTAGGCACTTAATGTTTATCAGTAAACTGTCAATCTGCGGTTGTTTTTAGTAAACATAAACAAATTAGGGGGTTACAAGCCTAGATGGAAAATACTGGCTATATATGACCTTGAGATCTATCTGAATATGAACTAAATTATAGTACTATTTATGGATATTTATAGGAAAATCATCACGTAACTATGAGGCACGAAATGGGCGTGACAGGGGCTCTGAAATTCGAAGGAAAAGTTGAAAAAAGAAAAAAGCAATACATATCGATTTGGGTGGGGGGACAGATCGCCGTTGGTATCTAAGATAAAAGTGAAATGAATATTTGTAGTTAATTTACTTAGGTTAAATTGTATATGTTTTGTGTGGTTTACATAAGTACAAACATTTTCTTATCAGTATCAAAAAATTTTTGAGAAATCGAAGACCTAAGGCAATTTACATCTCTCAAAATAGCAAAAATCAACTTTGAAAATGTGAAATTAAAAGCAGGAAAAAAGATATTTTTTTCTAATTTTTAGGGTTGTTTTGAGTAATTGTTCTCGTTAGTTAACATCAAATCAACCAAAAACATTACGGAAATCTTTTTATAGCTACGAAGCTGTAAGCTGAGTGGAGCTATATTGCAGTGCTCTTGGTTTTTACAATTCAAAGAATTTGAAATGTTTTGGGTTGCTGTTTTTTTGTAAGATCTGTTCACACATTTTTATGATTTTTGAAGTAAAATTGGAGTAGTGATTTTGGTCACGCCGAAACAGGAGGTGGAGCGAAAAAGCGAGTGGTTTTGCGGCGTGGATTTTTTTCGTCCTATTTTTAAAGCAAAGTGAGAAAACGGTTTTTGAACAAAAATTTGCTTTCTCGCTAGTGGTTTTTGTTCACATGCGGCAATTTCACTTTGATTTTTACTGTTTCTTCGATATTTTGGATTGGACTTTTTTCCAAATGATTTTTCCAATCTATTCATAGTCCGTTCTAGGTCCAGTTTTCTATTTAGTCAATGAAAATTCTTTTTTTTTACTTCGTCGAATAAAAGTTTTTCGCTTTACCGTAGTTTACAGCTTGTTCAAAATTTTTCGTGAAATCTTTTGGCTAGTTTCACTCTTCTCTCATTATTTTGAAGTGTTTTTAAGCTTAAGGTGTATCTGGACAGCAGTTGCTGAGCAAATCAATTCAAAATGAACAGAGTCAGTATCAAAAAACGAAATTGGAATTAGAAACGGGATAAACCCATAAAACCCAATTTTAGGTACGCGTTATTCGAACTTTGTTCTTAGTTACCATCTGTAATGCTTAATGGTATTGTTACTAGCCCCTATGTGTTCGCACTACCTAACAGGAGTATGTTCAGCTCCAAAATGACATCAAAATAGCTTGTACTCCGAAATTTTTTGGACAGAAATCATTTTTTCTTTAGTTTTTTCACATCTTTTTTCAATCGCAATATTGGTTATGGAAATCAACGGCGGCTATTTTCCGGCAATCTGCCTGGTATTTTTAAGGTCTTATGAAATTTATTTTATTTGAACGTTTCGTTGTTTTGATTGCCTTTTGCAAAGATTTAGGCGCATCTTTTTTTATAAGGCTTAAAAGAAAATGACGCAATACTTTCTCTCTGAATAGTTTCATATAGTTTTATTTTTCTAGTATTACAAAAAAATCATCGGCGTTTTTGAGATCTTCATCATTGTTCGTACAGCCTTTCTTTATCTGTTCCTATGTATCACGGGCAAAAAGTGCGATCTTGCTGCTTTAAACTAAGTTTGGTAAATCTTCAACAGAGTCCAAGGCTGAGGTGCAAGATTGAAAATTTTTTGAAATGATTTAGAAATGATTTTCCCAATTCCTTTTTGAGTGGAATCGTTCGTTTTTTCTCAACTTAGATCTGTGTCTGTTTCTATCTCTATTATACGGCACGCAAGTGTATTCTTTCGTAGCTATTCTGGCATTCTGACGCCTATGTTCTTATCGTTTTTAATTGCTTTCTTTAGCTTGTGAGCATATATTTCCAGCCAATATCTGCTAGAAGAATGAAATAAACAAGAATTTGATAGTTACAGAGTTTTTGGATCGCCAGGTAGATGAATTCAATACAAATGTAATACATAATTTTTTGAAAATCATAAAATTATTTTTCATTTCTGTATTTTGAAATTGCGTTTTGATATGATCTTTTCCAGTATTTTGGGTGGTTCTGTAAATTGACAGACAAAATACGCAAAATGGGGTTTTAAATATATTCAAACTCTGAATTTTGTTTATTGGATCAAGCTGGAAACAAAAATATCTGAGATTTTTAAAGGATGTCTTGGGCCAATTGACAAAATATTTCAAAAATTTTAAAAAGTTCATTTCAAACTATAGTGCCAATTTTGCTCTTACCGATATAATGGCCTGAATAAGTGCTCTCATAAATTTGCAGAAAAAATAATCAAGACCTAAATGAATATTGACGAGCCTTCAGTAAATATCAGATGCCAAATAGAATATCTTAAAATGTTTTTTTTTGGTAATGAGGTTTGTATTTGTCCTTGTTTGTGTATGTTTTTGTGCGTGTGCGCTCTTGTGTGGGTAGTGGTATGTGTGTGCATGATTGAAATTAGTAGTATATGTGTCTAAAAGAGACAAATGAAAAGGGTAAGTCGGAGAGTCGGCTTCCTTAACTGTTTGACACAAGTTGAGATAGAGAGCAAAAAGTCTCAGAAATCTTGAAAAATTAGAAAAAGTACTTGATATTTGCCGTAAATTGTGGCTTGAATTATGTCACTGGCCAAAAATGTGTTTTTAGTTTTTTCTGATATGAGGGCTGCCAGATTTTTTTAGAATAAAAGTCAAATTTTTGGAAAAGTTCATTCCTGATTTTAATGTCAATTTACCTCTGCCGATACAATAGCCTCAGTAGGTCAATGCTTAGTGCCCTAAAAACAAACAGAGCTTAGACGAACGGCGATGAACCCTGAGTGAAGATCAGATGACAAATTATGAATTTTAAAATGTTTTTTGGTTTTTGTGTTTGTTTATATCTGTGTGTGCTTGTGTGGGGTTTATGTCTGTGTGTGCGCGTATATAATGCTTGTGATATGTGTGTCTAATAGAGAAAAAAGAGAGATTGTTTGAGAGAGTTGGTTCCTTTGAATGTTAGGTAATGTAGGCAGGGTTTCAAAGTTTGGTGTCAAACAACATTTACCGATATAATTTCTGATCAAACAGTCTACGTGTAGTTTTTTAGACAAAATGACAGTAAACCTAAATCAACAGTGACGATCCTTAAGTATTGACCTATTGCCCATTTTTTGTGTAAAATGTGTTGTGTGTGTTCGTTTGTATGATTTTTCTGTGTGTGGTTCAAAATGTACTACACTTGTCTTTGACTATGGTGAAGAGTTTTTGTCTGCCGAAAGCAGACTGCATATTTTCTGGTTCAAGCAGTTTAAGTAACTATCTCCAATGCATATAAATTGCTTTCGGATACCCACAACGATTTTTCGGACTCGCACGGAGCCGTCCTGTTTAAATATTTATTAAATTGCCTCAACTTAATTCGCCAACTTGCTTGTCAGTAGTGGCGTGATCGACTTCGAATTCCTTGGTTCATTTTTAGAAATAACAAAAAAATTGTGTTGCATATTTTTGACATAATTCATGGTGTGAAGGGCGGACCCCCAACTGGATATACTGTACAGAGGGCATTAAGTTTTAAATATAGGCCCTAATCTGTCTCAAGTAGTCCCTCAAGTGCTAAGATTTATAATCCTGCTGAAAATGCCTATATTCAAAGTGAAATGATTATTTTTGGTAGTGTATTATTTACATTTGTCACGCCCCTATTTCGTCCCTCATAGTTACGCGATGATATTCCTTAAAATATCCATAATTAAGTGCTTTATATTAATTAATATTCAGTTAGTTTCAAGGCCATATATAGCCAGTATTTCCATCTAGGCCTGTAACCCCTAATTTGTTTATGTTTATGAGAAACAACCGCAGATTGACAGTTTTACTAGCAAACACTTCAAGTGCCTAAAAGCCTCAATATTTACTTTTTTGAGTTTCTTGATGATAAATTCACATAATCAGTAAATAACTTCATGAGAGATTATGTACTTGGTGAAGTAATTATTCTGATAAAGTAGGTGCTAATACGGAACTTGTCTATGTACTTAACAAACATCAAGAGACGTACAAAAGCCGGAAATTGCCCAACTTGTAGATCAGTAAATATTTACGAAGGACCAATACAACTCAAGGCACAGCCCTGCGGAACTTACGATCACCAGAACACCGGAGAACCAGCCTGACAATCAGTTGCCTATCATCTCATAAAACTTGATAAAACTTGAGAAACTTCTTGTTAAAATTATTAAACAATTCTTGCTAAAATAATTAAAGATTGAACTGGAAATTCTCTTGTAAACCTCCAAGTTTGATAAACTAAGTTACAGATGAAATAGCGACTAACTTAACACTAAAATGCAAGGCAAACTAGTGGATATATCACGCATCTGAACCGCTCAATAAAAGGCTATTACTAGCTAATTTTATTCAAAATATATCTGCTAAAAATCGCACTGTGAAACACCAAAATAAGTCCTTGTAAAATGCCAATTATTCAAGTTAGTTACTTCTAATAAAAACCTCAATAACACCACGAGGAACACTATAAAAAATCAGTGCGTAACATGGTGACAGGAGTTATTAACTGTTTCCCAGTTTAACGGACCGAAATTCCAAATAATTCTTTGATAAATTCGACATTTTCTTTCTTCTCTTCGACATTTTCTTCTTTCGCTTTTCCTTCATTACCTTAAGAGCCTCCAATCATCCTGATCAGCATCCAGCACATCCTTTCCGAGCAAGACGATAATGCAGAAAGCAGTAACAAAGGAAAGAATGGGTGGAAACTGTGCTTGTGTCTTTGTGGACAAAAAGCAACAATAATTCAAAAGTGTTTGAGTGGACAATAACTGGAACAAACTCAACCACAGCCGCCACAACGGACAAAAACAACACAGGGTATTTGCAAACGAGGATATTGTGAGTAAATGATTTTGTAAAATTAACTTTGGTGCTTTATTTATGTCAATTTATAAAGAACAAATTCTCCCCGCTATTAATAATTGCCGAGCTTCCCGCAATTTTGTTGAACATATTGAAGGAAATAACATCAATTACACCCATAACAGCAATAAAACACAAGCTCAGATAGTAAGCGCTTTTTCCTCTTCAGCTTATAAATCCATCGTTATTTATGTGCTAGATAAAGATGACAAACGTGTTGCAATTTATTGGACAGCAAAAAGTTTAAATCAGAAATCTCGTAAATTTGGCCTTATCCGTAACAAACTTCAATCTGATAAAGAAATTAACCTTGATAACATCATCACTGATTATGAGATAACATCAGAATAAGTTAAATTACTGAAACCATCACTTAAATATTAACTAAAAGAGGGCAAAACATAAATTTAAACAAAATAAAAACAATTATATTTCCTTTCCCCACCCAGCTCCGGAGGTTAATGAATCAAACAGTGACTTCGGTCAATTATGCTGTTGCCTATCTGAGTGCAGCTTTCACAAGGCCTGTGCGGTCGTGGTCCCCACGAATTTTCCTAGACTAAGGGGCACTCTTTAGAGGTGAGACTTCGGCGGCCCATACGGCTTCAACGATATAAGTCTGACGATTCGACCGGAGCTTTAGGAATAGGCTTATAAGCAGCCCTTCTTTATTATTTTCTGAACAAATGGTTTCAGTAGTTTCTTTTCTGATATTCTTGTGCTATTCATTTAACTGTTTTCTTCTCTTAAAACCCCTAAATCTCTCCATTAAGTTAAGTTAAGTGAGCTATTTAATACTTTAGAACGAAAATAAGACTGATTGAACGAAAAGTATATAATCTAATCGGGTAAAAAGCAAAATGGCACACGCGCAGATCAATATCACGCCTTTTTCCGGATCAGAAACGGACAACTTCAACGAGTTTGAACAACTAATAACAGGTGCAATCGGAGTTGCAGCAATCGCAGCCGCGCAACAAGCGAATTTTTTGCAATTACTTTTAAAAGGAGATGCTTTACGATACTTCTTAACCTTACCAGAGGCCACCAGACTAGTCTTTGAAGACAGTATAACAGCTCTAAGGAATAGATTCACGCAGGATGACTTGAGAGAGATCAGAATTATAAAGTTAGAGAACCAAAAGTTCAATCCAAAAACACACTGTAAAAAATTTCTTAGTAAAGTTAAGAACTGAAGCCAATAAAGCATATCCAGCACCTGAAATAGTAGTAGCGCCAGCAGGAGCAGGTGACCCAGAAGCTCGTAGATTCGAAAGAGAGACAGCAGCAAGAGATTCTGCCCTTCAGATGTCAGAAAATCGAAAAAATGAGCAAATAAAGCGCTTCTTTATTAAGTCTATGCCAAATTGGCTTAAGACTAAGCTCATAGAAAGACCAGATACAGATACCATTGATCAATTATGCACCTTAGCTAGCCAACAGATTGCAATAAGGGAGATGTGTAATAGAGAAGAGTACTTTGATGACGGATTTAATGAAATAACTGAAACAAACACTGATAAAATGTTAAAAGCAATAACTACTATTTCAAATAATCAGAAACAACTTGAGCAGAAACTTGAGCAGAGATCAGCACCTAAAAATGAGCCACCAGAACAAGGCCCAGTAAACATTTTTACACCACATTACCCTCAACAAGTCTGCAGACAAAGTTATAGACAAAATTTCCGCCCCCAATATCAAAATTATCGACCAAATTACCCCCAATATCAGCCTAATTATCGTCCAGTTCAGCAAAACTATCGGCCCCAGCAACAGTATGCCCCTCGTGCTAATAATTATCGAGAGTTTAGACCGCAATTTAATGCCCCTAGACCATTCTATTATAATCAACAGCCACAAACCCGGAATTATTGGTCCGAACCTTCAGATAGCCCTCCATTTGTTCATCCAGCTTATGTTAATAGACCAATTTATCGGTTCCCTACTAAAAATACCCCTGCAAATCTTCTTCGACAGGGAATAGTTTATGATAACCCAGCGCCAGCCCAAAACCGATATGGTAGTCAACAAGCAAACCAGTTTAATTGTGCATGTACTCCTCAAAATAGAAATATGAGAGGTATGAATTACCCATTTAATCAACAAAAAAACTAATAAAGCCACCCAACTTTAAAAAACAAAATAAAAATTATAAAAACTCAGTTAATTATTATAACGAAAGCACGTCTAGTCCTAGTTTAGATAAAGCAATAGAACCAGTTTATAATAAAAGTAACAAAAAGCGTAGAAAACGCAAAAGTAATAATAATAAAAGTAAAGTGAATAATCCTGTGCAACTCCCAACACAAGTACCTCAACCCACGCCAAAGCCAACACCACATGTTCAGCAACTATTCAGCATTGTCCCACTTTTAGGTAGAACATTATCCTATGTTAAAGTTAAATTTAATGGAGAATTAGAAAGACGCGCACTAGTTGATACAGGAGCATTTGCCAACGTGATAAGTCGTGAGTTTTACAAGGAGCTTATTAATACAAATATCAATTCAATAACAGAAATAGAAAAGCCTGATCTAGATAAAGTAAAAATGGCAAACGGAAATATAGTTAAAATTGACAAAGCAATTAAAGTTACATTTAAATTGGGCACTCAAACATTTACAGAAGATTTCCTTGTTTTAATTGTCACAACTCCTGTAATATTAGGCAACCCATTCTTCGTTAAACACAAAGTTAGCATCTGCCCAGGACAAAGTTACATTAAATTCCCTGATCAAACTCTGCAAATAAATGAAATAAAGCCAGAAAAGCAACCCAGAAGAGTTGTAAAACGTAAAAAATTCGGAGTTTATACACAGAAAAAGCAAGTCTTACAGCCAAATCAACAAGCAGTATTAGAATGCAAGCTTTATGATAAACTAGAATCATTCACTGACCTCTGTGGGGTAATAATTCCAAACGAAATATTTGAAAAAGACAGTGAAGTAATATTAACATCCTCTTTAAGTAAAGTTGCTGAAAATAACATTCTGTACATCTATGTCCTGAACATTACCGATCACCCAATTACCATAAATAAAGGCGAAGAAATAGCAAAATTCTCATTCTTAACATCAGACCAAGCTGAAAAGTTGTTAGAAGTAGATCCTCAATTAATAAATGTTGCAAAAATGAGCGAAAATTACTTAACAGAAATATATCAATTAATTCAGGTTACAGACACCCCGAAAAGAAAATCTCAACCAGCGAAAACGGCCCCTGAATGTGAAAAACTATGGTTCCCAACGCCTGAAACGTGACCAGATCCGACAAATTTGTCGCCCTTGCAGAGAGATATCTATGAGCAACTGCTAAAACTGCAAGAAATGGAGAAATTAGATCCAAAGGGTAATATTCAGGATAAAATAACCTTTTTGAGCAAGTTTCCGTGGGAAAAATCAGCCCTCAATGATGAGCAAAAAGCAGTAGTTGGTGAACTACTAGTTGAATTCAGTGATATCTTTGCGAAACACAGATTTGACGTTGGATATAATACAGATTTAAAAATAAAGTTAACTCCAGAAAGAAGCATACCAATTTACGAACAAGGCCCTCCAACGCCCGTCCATTTGAGAAATGAGTTACAAGTAGAGCTCGCACTAATGCATTATTACGGACTGATAACAACTTTGTCTCAATCAAGATATAGTAGTCCTCTTTTTGCACAACGAAAGAACTCAGGAAGACTTAGACTGTTAATTGACTTGAGAAAAGTAAATCATTTGCTGAAAAATGACTACGTGAATACGAATTTCCCGATTTCGAACATGAGCGACGCAATAAACTACTTTGCGGGGAAAAAACTGTTTACGAAACTGGACTGTTCTCAAGCATATCACTGTGTGCAAATGGCAGACGATGTATCAGTGCAACTGCTAGCATTTAACTTTGCTTCGAGAACTTATGCATATAAATGTCTCGCACAAGGATTGAATAAGTCAGTAACTGGATTTAGCTCCTTCATTAGACATTATTTGGACCCATGTTTAGCATCAGGAAACTGTACCCAGTTTATGGATGATATTGGAAATGCAGTAACAAATTTTGAACAATTGGTACCCTCTTTAAGAGAAATTTTTACGTGTATACGTCAATCTGGATTAAAATTGTCACCCGAAAAGTGTGAAATAGCAACTGACACAATGAAATTCCTTGGAAATAACATCAGTGCAGAAGGAATATCACCAGAAAAATCAAAAATTACGAAATTTCTTGATAAATTTAAAATGCCGAAAACAACAAAACAAGTAAAACGATTAATCGGCTTCACGCAATTCTTCCGAAATTACATCCCTAATCTAGGTGAAAAACTAATGTCCTTTTACAAGCTCCTGAAGAAGGATGCAGTAACTGAAACCACAGAAGAACATGTAAAAGCATTAGAAGTAATAAAGAAGGATCTAATGGAAGCAACGAATGTAACATTGCGATTGCCAAAACCAGGCCTCCAGTATGTAATTCTTTGCGATGCTAGTTACCACGGTGCAGGTTTTGTACTAATGGTGGAAGACTACGTAAACGAAACAGGAAAGAAAGAAAAGAAAACATACGCTCCCGTATCGTTTGGATCGCATTTGTTTAATGCTACGCAATTAAAGTTCTCAATTTACTACAAAGAGTTCTTAGCATTGTACTACGCGCTGGACTATTTTTCACACTACATTTGGGGATCAAGCAAACAAGTAATTATACTCATTGACAACAAAAGCCTTTCACAATTCTTTCAGTCAAAAGTAATACCGCCATCTCTTTGGAATTGTTTAGACAGAATACTCGCCTTTAATATAGTAATTGCTCACATTCCTGGACGCGCTAATTACGCTGCAGATTTCCTCTCTCGAATGGAGAACGACAAAACAGCAACAATGTCTTTGAAATTAACAGATAGAATTCCAGTCAGAGAAATCGAAATTGACACTGAAGTACAAAACCCTGATATAGAAATGAATGCCTTATTTGACGAACACCAAACACTTGGAAACCAAGTTACTGATGAAACCCTTCAACAATTAAAAACCCTGGGATTATACGAAGAGTACAAAAAGAAGCACCTCAATAACGAATTAAACGAAATTCAAGGGCTATTAAAACTAAAAAGAAAACAAGAAATAAATTCAATTGAGTATCCAAATCCATTAGATGAATTCCCAGATATTACAGACAACTTAATTAGCCTTAACTTAGCAGATGAGCAGCAAAAAGATACAGACATTAGAACAGTAATAAACTGGATTCAACAAAATAATCAACAACCTGACTTAAAGTATGCTACAACAAATTTAAAAAAGTATCACAAGCACTTAAACAGATTAATTCTTGAAGGGAATGTCTTATACCGGAATTTTTATGATGATACTGGAAAAGTACTTCATAAACAATTCTGTGTACCTAAGCATTTGTGGAAAGAGACTATATATAGGCTCCATAATTCACAAACAGCAGGACATTTAGGCATTAAAGCAACAATTCAGGAATTCAGAAAGCGATTCTATTACCCAGGCTTCACCGAACATTTCATTAGTTTCATCAAAAATTGCCTCACTTGTCTTCAACTTAACAGAGTACCAAAAAGCCACATCACACCCAAGTTACAACCAGTCAGTTCTCTACAATCATACCCAGGAGATATGCTACAAATAGATTTAGTAGGCCCCCTAAAGTCATCACAATATAAGTATGTCTTGAGTGGAATAGATGTATTTACAAAGTACCTATTCGCAGTTCCGTTAACCAATGGATATGCTGATACAGTAGCCAGAGAACTAGTAAAGGTGTTCTTCCAACACAGCTACATTCCTCAAACAATACTTAGTGACTTAGGAACAAATTTTACTTCAGAATTAATGTCAGAATTAGCAAGTTTACTTGAAGTAAAGTTAAAACATGCCTCACTAAAGCACCCTCAAACCATTGGAGCAGTAGAACGATCACATGGACCATTGAAACGAATCTTGAAACTCAATACTGAGGAACAATGGAAAGACTGGCACAAATATGTCCCTCTTGCAACCTTTATTCATAATACTTCATATCATTCAGCGACAAATTGTTGTCCCTCAACTTTATTCCATGGCAGAGAACCTATAAAGCCCCTCGACATTAGGTTCTCTAGAAAAGTAATGGATGCAGTAGCAGTAAACTCGGACTTTGTAAATGAACTGCAAGATGCCATGATGCAAAAGTTTGGAGAAAACAAAGAAAAATTGACGACCGCATACCTGAAGTACAAAAAGTATTATGATCAAAAAGCTTCAGCGAAACCGATTCCGGAGAAATCATTCTGTTTACTTTTGAGTCCTAAGCTACTAGAACAGTCTACAGTAATAGCTTCCCAAGTACAGAAATGGCTACCGCTATATAAAGTGGAAAAAGTCCTTACTGATTCCAATTACATTATTCGAAAAGTAAATACGAATTACACCCAATGTGTGCATCGCATTAGACTGAAGCCCATTAAACCAAGTGAAACCCCTGAAGATCTCGAAGTCATCAACCCTGTAAACTTTCAACCAGACCCATCTAGAAGACAGCACATGGAACCAGATCTTTTTGATAAACATATCCCAGAATTAATCAATGAGATTCAGAGATACAACAATCCAAGAAAGTGAAACCAGACCCAGTCAGAGTTACCATAAATGTTCCCCTAGGTGGACCATTAGCAGGACCAGCAGCAGCAGCACCTCCAGTAGCACCACCGGCCCCACCAAGAATAGTAGCACCAGCAGTTAGACCACGAACTGCGCCAGTCCAACTTCCAGTATTTGACTCCTCAAGTTCAAATGAAGCAATTCCAAATCTATTTGATGAAAATATTAGTTCAGACGAAAACCTAGCTGACCTGAACCTAGACGCAGAACAAATCGCTAGAATACCAGTTGATCCACTAATTGCAGATGAAATTAGACAGCAAGAACCAGAAGTTCGTGTTCCTCTCGTATCATCCTCATCAGATGATGAAATGTTCCTACCAGCTCAACAGCCTCGCCCGTCAATAGTACCATTAGATGTTGAGTCACCTCCAGAAACACGAGAAGAACAATTTGCGTTAAACGACAGAAAAATAAGAGCGCGACCTTATCACCCTAAACGAAAACCAGAGAAAAGTTCATTCAAATCAACAGACTACCAACAGCGGAAAAATGTACGCGGATTTAAACGTGATAGAGAAATAATGTTGCATAAAGAAGATAGAACAAACCCTTACCTAACCAACCAAGTTAGAAGATCAGGTAGTCCTAGACCAAAAAATGCACGTGCCAGACTGGAAGAAGAAGAAAAACGCGAAGCAATAAAAGCATCAGCACAAGCAGCACAACAGTCAACTACCCCAAGTAGAGAGACAAAATTAGATCAAGTAAGAGCTAGCATAGCAAAATATTCAGGGAAAAAGCCCAGCAGTTCAGCAAACAAACCAGTAACCAGATCTCAAACAAAAAACTCTTCACCAGGCTCTTCAAATCAAAACTTAAATCACTTTAGTCAAGAAATAAATGCAACTTATCTAAGTTCACCAACGGATATCTTATACTCTCCACACTCTTTTGCACACTGTATATCAGCAGACCTTGCAATGGCAAAGGGATTAGCCCGACAAGTCAAAAGCTGGTACCCAGCAGCCCCAAGTGCAATTAGACTTAGATATCCACCTGATATTGGCTCAGTTTTAAATATACTTCGACCCCATTTCCGAACGTTATATCTTCAGTTTAGTTACAAAATTCAGATACTATCACAAACCAACTTACGAATCTGTATTAGCAAGTCTCTATGAGCTGAGAGAAATAGTAATAGATGCAGGAATATCACACTTAAGTCTTCCAAAACTCGCCAGTGGCTATGATAAATTAGATTTTAACATCATTTTTGAGCTTATATGTCAAGTCTTCGACCCTCTACCCATAACCATCTATATCCATTAGTATGTACAGATCCAGTACAGTCCAGCAGTACCCTTCATCTGCCCCAAAAGCCCAACAAGCCTGAGCAACTTAGTCCTAAAGCCCAAAAATCGCCAAAAAACCGAAAATTTTTTACCTCAAAATCCAGTTATTTTGATATATCTCCAAAACTACTTGTCCGAACCTGGATTAACCTATTGTTCTGAAAAGCCCTCATCCAGTAGAAGCGATTACAGCCATTATTGACCCCATTCGACCCGTTCTAAGTACCAAAAACTTAGTCTAAAATTGACCCTTCCGAAAATCCTAGGTTCAACTCAGAAAAACAGTCATATAATTGTGAAAAATGCCCCGATCATTCCAAATTTTTGCGCTGCAGCATTTTTCAAGCCAAGGAACCGACATGCAAATTTTGAAGCGATTTGGAGAACTTTAAAAATTGTGTGACGCTGGAGCCCTCAATTTTTGACACTTTTCGAATCCGCTCGAATTCAATGATAACTCCCACAAAAAACCTCCAATTGACCCATTTTATAGCCCTAGATTATTCTACTGCTCACGCTTGACATCACAGTACCCAAAAATCCCGTCAAAAATTAATAAAAGTTATGACAAAAATACCGAACCCTACCAAAGTGTGTTAAAATTGATTAAAATGTAGTGTAAATTATATCCCAAAAACATGCCAAAAACTGTCTCAAATGCCTCCAGCAGCTACCCCCAGCTGCCACCCACATGGTACAACCTCAAACAATCGTTAAAACCCAATATTTCCAAGTATATGTTGAAAAATGATGAAAAAACGAAAATTGCGCTTCTGCTTCAATCCTCCGCTTCAAACATTTTGTCATTTTATTCTCCACCTGACCCGATAAAAGCCACCTATACCCCCTACAGCCCTAGTGCAACCCCCAACTAGCTTTGTAGTACCATAAAAACCAGTGCCAGCTCATCCCAGTATCAACCATGAAGACTAAAACCCAAATAAGCTCTCAAAACGCCACAATTTTGTCAGGAAAAATCCAGTTATTTCCCACTAGAGTCAAAAATATTAACTTCTGACAGCAATTAACCATACCATCAGCACGCCCACATCTATAGCTCTCAGAATATGCACTCCCAGCCCCCTAGTGCCAATACAAGCTGAGAAAACACTGCCAAAATAACAAAAATCACAAAAATTTAAGTGTAATTTCCAGAAAAAGTGACCAAAAATGCATCTTAGTACTTGAATATGCCCGATTTTATTGTTAATTCAATTAGCCCTACTCATGAGCAGTCCAACCATAGCAATATCAATTATTCTGAACAAGTTTTTCATAGCCTCATAGCCAATAACCTATCCCCTATCTGAGCCTTTTCAAAAAACCCAGGTTCACTGCAGCAAAAACGTTATAACTCGCGAAAAAAATAGTTGAAACTGCCCAAATTTTTGCGCTGCAGGGTTTTTTGAGCCGACAAAGCGATTCACCAATTTTGAGCTCAATCGGAGCTTTTTAAAAATTGAGTGACGCTGGGCCCCTCAATTTTGGAGTCTTTTTGAAAATTTACGAACATGTTCATAAAATCCGAAATATTGATCGAAAATCCGATATTATTAGCTTAAAACATCCGCATGCTCAAGCTCTACACGCTCATATCAAAAATATTGAAAATTGTTAAGTAAAATGTTGAAATAATAGTACAAAACTGAAGCCTACCAAACTCTTCTCAAATTTGCGAAAATAGAGCCAGATTTAGACCAGAAAAATAGTATCAAATAGCCGAATTATGAGCCCATATCCAATATTCAGTCTCCCTAGTAGTTATCTAAGCCTAATAAATCCATAAAATCGCATAGAAATTCATAAATGTTGAAAAAAGTGAAAAAATCGAAAATTGCACATATTTCACAAAATTTGGTCCGAAATTCGAAAGTGAAAAAGTCAACATATTATAGCGAAATCATGCACCAAACTGCACCAATAGTTGCCACCAACATAGTACTCACTAGTATGACCCACAATTACTGTCAAAAATCAATTATCTTCAATCTATGTCAACTTATGCACCAAACATGACGCCTCACAAGTAAAAATTCAGTACATTTCACAGAAAAACTGGTATAAAACCTAAGTTAATCAACTCCAAACCTACCAAAATGCTACCCCTGATAGCCACAGATATCAGTAACAACAGTTAGCGCCTGATTTAGGCCACTAGAGAATCACCAGACTGACACATGTCTCGAAGAAGCTCAATTAGTGGAAAAATCATGCTTGAAAATTCGCATTTTGGACCCAAAAATCAACGTTATGACCCGATAAATAGCTTCAAACCCTATAATTCAGTAACATACATTCGTACCAAGCACAGGCAGTACCATTTTAACCATTCAATACCGATAATGTATGAACAGTGACGACTTATTCAGACCGAAATTTCATGATTCAAAAATAGCGAGGTTCAGATCACAAAAACAATCATAACTTTGCGAAAAATGCTTAAATTGCGCCAAATTTTTGCGCTGCAGGGTTTTTCAAGCCACTGAAGCGATTTGTCAATTTTGAGCCCGATCGGAGCAATTTAAAAATTGAGTGACACTGGAGCCCTCAATTTTTCGCATTTTTCGGTTTTTCAGACATCAGTAAAAAATTGTTCCTACCAGCTCAACAGCCTCGCCCGTCAATAGTACCATTAGATGTTGAGTCACCTCCAGAAACACGAGAAGAACAATTTGCGTTAAACGACAGAAAAATAAGAGCGCGACCTTATCACCCTAAACGAAAACCAGAGAAAAGTTCATTCAAATCAACAGACTACCAACAGCGGAAAAATGTACGCGGATTTAAACGTGATAGAGAAATAATGTTGCATAAAGAAGATAGAACAAACCCTTACCTAACCAACCAAGTTAGAAGATCAGGTAGTCCTAGACCAAAAAATGCACGTGCCAGACTGGAACAAGAAGAAAAACGCGAAGCAATAAAAGCATCAGCACAAGCAGCACAACAGTCAACTACCCCAAGTAGAGAGACAAAATTAGATCAAGTAAGAGCTAGCATAGCAAAATATTCAGGGAAAAAGCCCAGCAGTTCAGCAAACAAACCAGTAACCAGATCTCAAACAAAAAACTCTTCACCAGGCTCTTCAAATCAAAACTTAAATCACTTTAGTCAAGAAATAAATGCAACTTATCTAAGTTCACCAACGGATATCTTATACTCTCCACACTCTTTTGCACACTGTATATCAGCAGACCTTGCAATGGCAAAGGGATTAGCCCGACAAGTCAAAAGCTGGTACCCAGCAGCCCCAAGTGCAATTAGACTTAGATATCCACCTGATATTGGCTCAGTTTTAATCTACTTCGACCCCATTTCCGAACGTTATATCTTCAGTTTAGTTACAAAATTCATATACTATCACAAACCAACTTACGAATCTGTATTAGCAAGTCTCTATGAGCTGAGAGAAATAGTAATAGATGCAGGAATATCACACTTAAGTCTTCCAAAACTCGCCAGTGGCTATGATAAATTAGATTTTAACATCATTTTTGAGCTTATATGTCAAGTCTTCGACCCTCTACCCATAACCATCTATATCCATTAGTATGTACAGACCCAGTACAGTCCAGCAGTACCCTTCATCTGCCCCAAAAGCCCAACAAGCCTGAGCAACTTAGCCCTAAAGCCCAAAAATCGCCAAAAAACCGAAAATTTTTGACCTCAAAATCCAGTTATTTTGATATATCTCCAAAACTACTTGTCCGAACCTGGATTAATCTATTGTTCTGAAAAGCCCTCATCCAGTAGAAGCGATTCCAGCCATTATTGACCCCATTCGACCCGTTCTAAGTACCAAAAACTTAGTCTAAAATTGACCCTTCCGAAAATCCTAGGTTCAACTCAGAAAAACAGTCATATAATTGTGAAAAATGCCCCGATCATTCCAAATTTTTGCGCTGCAGCATTTTTCAAGCCAAGGAACCGACATGCAAATTTTGATGCGATTTGGAGAACTTTAAAAATTGAGTGACGCTGGAGCCCTCAATTTTTGACACTTTTCGAATCCGCTCGAATTCAATGATAACTCCCACAAAAAACCTCCAATTGACCCATTTTATAGCCCTAGATCATTCTACTGCTCACGCTTGACATCACAGTACCCAAAAATCCCGTCAAAAATCAATAAAAGTTATGACAAAAATACCGAACCCTACCAAAGTGTGTTAAAATTGATTAAAATGTAGTGTAAATTATATCCCAAAAACATGCCAAAAACTGTCTCAAATGCCTCCAGCAGCTACCCCCAGCTGCCACCCACATGGTACAACCTCAAACAATCGTTAAAACCCAATATTTCCAAGTATATGTTGAAAAATGATGAAAAAACGAAAATTGCGCTTCTGCTTCAATCCTCCGCTTCAAACATTTTGTCATTTTATTCTCCACCTGACCCGATAAAAGCCACCTATACCCCCTACAGCCCTAGTGCAACCCCCCACTAGCTTTGTAGTACCATAAAAACCAGTGCCAGCTCATCCCAGTATCAACCATGAAGACTAAAACCCAAATAAGCTCTCAAAACGCCACAATTTTGTCAGGAAAAATCCAGTTATTTCCCACTAGAGTCAAAAATATTAACTTCTGACAGCAATTAACCATACCATCAGCACGCCCACATCTATAGCTCTCAGAATATGCACTCCCAGCCCCCTAGTGCCAATACAAGCTGAGAAAACACTGCCAAAATAACAAAAATCACAAAAATTTAAGTGTAATTTCCAGAAAAAGTGACCAAAAATGCATCTTAGTACTTGAATATGCCCAATTTTATTGTTAATTCAGTTAGCCCTACTCATGAGCAGTCCAACCATAGCAATATCAATTATTCTGAACAAGTTTTTCATAGCCTCATAGCCAATAACCTATCCCCTATCTGAGCCTTTTCAAAAAACCCAGGTTCACTGCAGCAAAAACGTTATAACTCGCGAAAAAATAGTTGAAACTGCCCAAATTTTTGCGCTGCAGGGTTTTTTGAGCCGGCAAAGCGATTCACCAATTTTGAGCTCAATCGGAGCTTTTTAAAAATTGAGTGACGCTGGGCCCCTCAATTTTGGAGTCTTTTTGAAAATTTACGAACATGTTCATAAAATCCGAAATATTGATCGAAAATCCGATATTATTAGCTTAAAACATCCGCATGCTCAAGCTCTACACGCTCATATTAAAAATATTGAAAATTGTTAAGTAAAATGTTGAAATAATAGTACAAAACTGAAGCCTACCAAACTCTTCTCAAATTTGCGAAAATAGAGCCAGATTTAGACCAGAAAAATAGTATCAAATAGCCGAATTATGAGCCCATATCCAATATTCAGTCTCCCTAGTAGTTATCTAAGCCTAATAAATCCATAAAATCGCATAGAAATTCATAAATGTTGAAAAAAGTGAAAAAATCGAAAATTGCACATATTTCACAAAATTTGGTCCGAAATTCGAAAGTGAAAAAGTCAACATATTATAGCGAAATCATGCACCAAACTGCACCAATAGTTGCCACCAACATAGTACTCACTAGTATGACCCACAATTACTGTCAAAAATCAATTATCTTCAATCTATGTCAACTTATGCACCAAACATGACGCCTCACAAGTAAAAATTCAGTACATTTCACAGAAAAACTGGTATAAAACCTAAGTTAATCAACTCCAAACCTACCAAAATGCTACCCCTGATAGCCACAGATATCAGTAACAACAGTTAGCACCTGATTTAGGCCACTAGAGAATCACCAGACTGACACATGTCTCGAAGAAGCTCAATTAGTGGAAAAATCATGCTTGAAAATTCGCATTTTGGACCCAAAAATCAACGTTATGACCCGATAAATAGCTTCAAACCCTATAATTCAGTAACATACATTAGTACCAAGCACAGGCAGTACCATTTTAACCATTCAATACCGATAATGTATGAACAGTGACGACTTATTCAGACCGAAATTTCATGATTCAAAAATAGCCAGGTTCAGATCACAAAAACAATCATAACTTTGCGAAAAATGCTTAAATTGCGCCAAATTTTTGCGCTGCAGGGTTTTTCAAGCCACTGAAGCGATCTGTCAATTTTGAGCCCGATCGGAGCAATTTAAAAATTGAGTGACACTGGAGCCCTCAATTTTTCGCATTTTTCGGTTTTTCAGACATCAGTAAAAAATTTGACCAAAAAGCGTCCAAAAACCTGAATTTATAGCATAGTTATTCCCCACCGATGTCTACCGAGTGGGCCAAGCCAAAAAATTTGCCCAAAGTTCAATAAAAATTGAAAAATTCACATATTTACCACACCAGCCCTGATGCGGAAAAATCACCAAAATTGCGAAAAAATTACATGTGAAAATTAGTACCAAATACTCTTCCAAACCAGTTCAAATTACACACAAGTGCTGCTAACAACCAGATTAAGTATCTAGAACCATTAGAACCAGTCTATGATCAATAATTGACAAGTAAATTAAAGTTAATGCCCAAAAATCAAAAAGGTCGTTATGTCACCAAAATTTCACTTTCACAAATATGTCATTAATAAGTCACACACTGCAATTAAAATGTTACCACACGTTTACACACTTCACAGCTGCTAGTCCCAACAGTCAAAACCAATTAACAAAGCTACAATTGACAAATAATAAGTAAAAACTCACCTATAGATGAAACTAAACTACATGATGAATATAATTGCACCGACACTAGTCAATTCTCATCGGCGCTATCCTCAGCTACGGTACCACCACCACTAGTACACTGACCGGACTGACCCCTTGTCCTAGTAGAACGAGTCACGTACCGCTCAGCATCGTCCAACCTGTTTAAATGTCATTATAATAGACAAAAAGCCTCAATTATATGAAAAACACGATAAATATTCACAAAAACAGTTAAATACTCACTTTGGAAAGTCCACAAATGGCTCACAATGGTACCGATACTCATTGTCGATGAATTTCCCGATGCACTGGATCAGTACAGCAGGAGCGGTGGCTTTAGCATTGATAGAATGCCTGTAACACACCCAGCCGCCCCCCATTTCCTCAGTATACTGCCAATAAATATTGACGTTGCATCCCAGGAAAGAAGCCATACCGACAAACTAAACAACAAAACCTCAAAGAGTACCTACCTACACATGCACATATCAAAATTAACAGTAATTATGACAAAACTTTACCCAGAACTCGGCCAACGACCCATTATCTTCACTCTCAGCAATCTGATACTCCGACACAAAGTACCCTAACTGGTCCTTTACAAGCTCAGAGAACCCAGGCGAACGCATCTTGGCCACAATAGCCAAGCGTAGAGCGCGAACATTATGCTTGGGAACCTTATTGTTTGCAACAAACCAAACAAATGTGAATTAAAGTAATAAAACGTAGTGAAAATTGCGACAAAACACAACAAATACCTGACTTCCGACCAGTTAAAGTGTAGTACAGAGCACTGAGAGCACACAGACCACCAACTTCGGCCCTCACACCAGCCGCACCAAGCAACTTTGGAGTTTTGAATGACACTATGTCCACATGCTCAGCATAAATGTCATTGTAAAACTCGTACCCCAATTCGGCACACACATTTGCACGAAGATTTGCACGGAAAAAAGTGCAGTGCACCTCTTTGCCGAACATCTTCTTCACGAAACATGGCACACACTCACGATTAGCTCTAAACAATAAGCATACACCACTTCACAACTAGTAAAATACTACAACTACTACACAAACTAAAGAAAACAAATAAAAATATAAATAATTATTATAAATATATGCAATTACCTTTCAACAGCGGCCTGCAATCCTCCCATTGATCGTGGAAAGAAGAACCCAGCAGCTTTCAGGCGATCGACTTGTGACCTCACACGAGTAATGTGCTTTGCAGAAGCACTAAACCCAACATGAAGCGAAGCCAACTCCTGAGACACCATCTGCTGAGTTGGAATTTCCTTCTCCTGGACTTGCATCTCGCTGCCCACCTTCACTTCCACTTTGTACATCAACACCTCCCGATGTACGGCCAATTCTGATGTTCCCACGTTCTTTGTCCCCAGTACCATATGTTCCGCTTTGTCCCGATAAGCTCGTCGCTCCTCAGATGACCGAACAAATGATGGATACATCCATTCAGACTGAGACAACGACTTGCTTCGCAAGATAGTCAGAAAATCCTCATACTGGGCAACATCCATGATTCACAATAACTATCTGAAAGTTTCAAAATTGAGTCAAACTAGTTATTAAGCAAGCAGAAAGTTAACGTGTTAAGTCAAAAATGAACAATCACAGGAATGAAAACACACAAACAGAACAAATTACGCAATAATTGCCAAGGACATTTAAATACCATGCTATAATGACCGCTAATAGTTAATAACACATGCCGCAAAACACACAACAACGCTTTGAACACACAATTACACCCTTCACTAGCATTCACTTATTTACTATGCCTCTCTAATTCTTCCTTTTGTCCTCTACTTATATCCTCAACCCCCCCCCCACAAAACAAGTCTTGATATACTAATTACTATGATATTAATAAGCACCTTATTAAATATTAGTAGCACCAAGTATATTAGTCAGTATATTAGGCTATATTACACCAAACTACAACTAAACATATACAGCTAAAGTCAGTTAATAAGTTAAATAAAAAAATATGAATAACTAGTTATACTGCCGTCTCCTCCATCTCAACTCCTCCCTCATCTTCCTGATCTTCACTCTCTTCCCTCTCCCTCCTTCTTCGCACACATCTTCCTCTCCTTCTCCTTCTCCACATCCCAACAATCCCGAATAATATGAATAATAATATGAATACTATTAATAATATTGAGTCCCAGTTCCAACTACTTCCTCCGTCTTCTAAGCTAATATCTACAGTTGAACTATTATTGATATTACACCCTGGGTGCCGCAAACGAGACCAGTGAACCCGGTTCCTTGACACAAACCTGGTCCCGTTGCCGCAGCCCCCCAGAGTGATATTATTCGGCCCGGCAGTAATATTGAAACACATATTGATATCAAATAATCTGAAAAACTCGAAAAAACATGTAAAGACTGCATAATTCGACCCCCCCCAGCACTATCCCCATCATCACACACCCATCATTCAACCAAATAACCACACTTTAACATGTTTAAACACCATATTTAGTAGTAATATTAATAAACACACACATCAACACACATGATCCAAAAGTAAAGTACACCTGAAACAAATAAATATCACAGACCTAGAAGCCTGAATCCAGCAGACAAACCAACAAAAGGAACCACCATAACATGTGATAACGGCAATAGCTGGTCACAAAACCAAAAATATTGCAAAAGTTTCACAATATCGAGTTCCATTTGAGTATCTGACCACTGAGAGAAAAGTTGACTTTTAGTCAAACTTTCAGCCAAACTTTCAGAGAATGAACATATTGCTGTCAATGAACTGCACATACAGCACCACAGCTTTCCGTTCATTTTATGCTCGAAAGGCAGATAAATTGCCAAAGCTAGTGAAACACAATGAAAAGGGAAACTGAAGAGCTCGTGCACAAAGTGATGAAAATTGTTTTCTTAGATATTTTCCCTTTCTCCCCGAACAGGACCTCACGAGTCCAAGTGAAGGATAATAAAGGAAAAAGCTCTTGATCTTGCTCAGAGTGAGTAGCCTGACCTAAAACACATCATCCAGCAAAAACAGAGTGAAGTAACTACCCTGCATAGATACAATGCATAAGTCCATAAAGGCTTCACGAAAAGCCAAAAGGTGGAAGATTATTGCACGAGTAGCATGCATCACAGTTCTCCTCTCATCAACGACAGCATTCCAATGACAACCATTCGGACAATATAAACGACGACCAGAAGGGACAAACATGAGACTTCTCCGCAAGTGACATCAGTTTTGTTCATAGGGAGAGCAATCTTCAAGTTTTCCTTGAACTGTCTAACTGTCCGACAAAAAGCGCATCTTCCATTTGAAACAGAGAAACTTGATATAGAAGACGAACAAACTACCACAGAATACGAAAAGGACAACAAAGCTTTAACCCGAGAGGAAAGTATATTTTGAGTTCTTGAAAGTCTAAAATTGTTCGACAAGTATTAATCTTTTAACTGACTAAGTATCCCTTCACTCATTAAGTTCTAATCACAAGTGCTTTAAATCACCAAACCAGTGCTACATTCCTGATAATAACCAGTGCTTTAATCCATTCAATTAACCAGTATCCTTCTTATCCTCCTTCTAAAAGTTTAGAGCCATTATTCAAAGAAATAACCATGATTATCTCCAGTGCTAATTTCCGTTATTCTCTTAATCTTAACTTTAAACTTATGTCTTCACTCTTTCCTCTGAAATTAGCGCCCTTTCACATTCTGAATGTTCCCTCAAAGCCCTTAATCTTGTCTTAATCTTCCTCACTTTAATCTTTATCTCAATTTGTCTCAACTTAAACTTTGTTTCTCTTAACTTCATTAATGTCTTTAACTTAAATGCTTTCGTTCCTAAACACTTTTCTAAGAAAACATAAATTGGGTGGCTCCAACAAAAATATGTTTATCTCCTCATACTTGTGCAGATTATATGTTTTATAGAAAAATTGTAAAAACCCAGTTCCTTCTCAAAATTTTCATGGAAAATTTTCATAAAGTCGGGTAGTGTCACGCCCCTATTTCGTCCCTCATAGTTACGCGAAGATATTCCTTAAAATATCCATAATTAAGTGCTTTATATTAATTAATATTCAGTTAGTTTCAAGGCCATATATAGCCAGTATTTCCATCTAGGCCTGTAACCCCTAATTCGTTTATGTTTATCATCCATGTTTATGTTTATCATCCCTATTTGTTTATGTTTATTACCTAAAACACATCATCCAGCAAAAACAGAGTGAAGTAACTACCCTGCATAGATACAATGCATAAGTCCATAAAGGCTTCACGAAAAGCCAAAAGGTGGAAGATTATTGCACGAGTAGCATGCATCACAGTTCTCTCATCAACGACAGCATTCCAATGACAACCATTCGGACAATATAAACGACGACCAGAAGGGACAAACATGAGACTTCTCCGCAAGTGACATCAGTTTTGTTCATAGGGAGAGCAATCTTCAAGTTTTCCTTGAACTGTCTAACTGTCCAACAAAAAGCGCATCTTCCATTTGAAACAGAGAAACTTGATATAGAAGACGAACAAACTACCACAGAATACGAAAAGGACAACAAAGCTTTAACCCGAGAGGAAAGTATATTTTGAGTTCTTGAAAGTCTAAAATTGTTCGACAAGTATTAATCTTTTAACTGACTAAGTATCCCTTCACTCATTAAGTTCTAATCACAAGTGCTTTAAATCACCAAACCAGTGCTACATTCCTGATAATAACCAGTGCTTTAATCCATTCAATTAACCAGTATCCTTCTTATCCTCCTTCTAAAAGTTTAGAGCCATTATTCAAAGAAATAACCATGATTATCTCCAGTGCTAATTTCCGTTATTCTCTTAATCTTAACTTTAAACTTATGTCTTCACTCTTTCCTCTGAAATTAGCGCCCTTTCACATTCTGAATGTTCCCTCAAAGCCCTTAATCTTGTCTTAATCTTCCTCACTTTAATCTTTATCTCAATTTGTCTCAACTTAAACTTTGTTTCTCTTAACTTCATTAATTGTCTTTAACTTAAATGCTTTCGTTCCTAAACACTTTTCTAAGAAAACATAAATTGGGTGGCTCCAACAAAAATATGTTTATCTCCTCATACTTGTGCAGATTATATGTTTTATAGAAAAATTGTAAAAACCCAGTTCCTTCTCAAAATTTTCATGGAAAATTTTCATAAAGTCGGGTAGTGTCACGCCCCTATTTCGTCCCTCATAGTTACGCGAAGATATTCCTTAAAATATCCATAATTAAGTGCTTTATATTAATTAATATTCAGTTAGTTTCAAGGCCATATATAGCCAGTATTTCCATCTAGGCCTGTAACCCCTAATTTGTTTATGTTTATGAGAAACAACCTCAGATTGACAGTTTTACTAGCAAACACTTCAAGTGCCTAAAAGCCTCAATATTTACTTTTTTGAGTTTCTTGATGATAAATTCACATAATCAGTAAATAACTTCATGAGAGATTATGTACTTGGTGAAGTAATTATTCTGATAAAGTAGGTGCTAATACGGAACTTGTATATGTACTTAACAAACATCAAGAGACGTACAAAAGCCGGAAATTGCCCAACTTGTAGATCAGTAAATATTTACGAAGGACCAATAGAACTCAAGGCACAGCCCTGCGGAACTTACGATCACCAGAACACCGGAGAACCAGCCTGACAATCAGTTGCCTATCATCTCATAAAAACTTTATAAAACTTGAGAAACTTCTTGTTAAAATTATTAAACAATTCTTGCTAAAATAATTAAAGATTGAACTGGAAATTCTCTTGTAAACCTCCAAGTTTGATAAACTAAGTTACAGATGAAATAGCGACTAACTTAACACTAAAATGCAAGGCAAACTAGTGGATATTTCACGCATCTGAACCGCTCAATAAAAGGCTATTACTAGCTAATTTTATTCAAAATATATCTGCTAAAAATCGCACTGTGAAACACCAAAATAAGTCCTTGTAAAATGCCAATTATTCAAGTTAATTACTTCTAATAAAAACCTCAATAACACCACGAGGAACACTATAAAAAATCAGTGCGTAACAACATTTTTTTGCCATTTTTGGGTTTTCTGTTAGATGATATTGAATAATGTTTTTTTTTAAAGTTCATAAAGATCTTTTGCAAGCCGTAATTCATCTTTGTATGTATTGTTAATAGCTGCCCTTATATTCTCAACCGGCTATTATAGCGCTCCTATTTTTTACTTCGTCGAACTTTTTTTCGCTTTACCCATTTTGCCGCTTTTTCGACATTTTGCGTGAAATATTTTTGACTTCTCTAGGCTAGTTTCACTCTTCTGCTCAAAGTCCTTTTAAACAGCAGCTCCTCAGCAAAGCAATTCAATTGAACAGAGTCAGTATAAAAAATCAAAGTCAGAAATAGAAACGGGATAAACCAACCCATAAAGCCCATTTTTAGATGCCCGGTACTTGAACTGTGTTCTCATAAAATTTAGTTACTATCTATAATTCTTTTTAGTATTGATACTAGACCCTGTAGCCTCTCACTGAGAGATAGGGTTATGTTCAATTACAAAATGACATCAAAATAAATTGCACTTAAAAATGTTTTTATACAAAAATCATTTTTTTCTTTCAATCCTAATAGAGTTATGGGAATCAACGGCGGCTATTTTCCGGCAATCTGCCGGGTATGTTCAATCAGTTAGTAGTCAAGTAAAGGATGAGAATCAGTTGTTTTGCTATTAAGTGTTTTGGAGTCGCAACTTGTGACGACTGTTATTCGATTATTTTAACAGTTTTTGTCGGATTTAGCTTTTATTTAGTTAAATCTACTGTTGGTGTCGTAAAATGATTACTTTAATGAAGTAGTTGGTTTATATTTTAATTAGTTGGCTCGGGACTAAATGAATATCTACTTCGAGACCGCGCCGGAGTCTTCCGGTAATGTGTTTTTAAGATATGATTAAAAGTTTTATATTTTTTGAAGTCAAATTGTATTATTGAAGAAACAGAAAGTGGAGCGAAAAGCCAAGTTGTTTTTGAAGCGTGAAAGTTTTTTCACTCTAATTTTCAAGTAGAGTGAGAAAACGGTGTTTGAACACCAATTCGCTTTCTAGCGAGTAGTTTTTTGTTGATTCGCTTTACCTTTTGATCACGTTTTTGTTTTTCAGAAGTGAAGACGTTCGTTTGACTCCTTACTTTGACTCCACTCACACTGTTTCAACTGTAAGATTTTCAATTATTTCGCTCATTATTTAGAAACTGGATAAACCGGTAAAACGCGGTCATTGACTTAGGGTGCATTAGGTTACCAAAATTCATTAGTGCGGTTGCTAGCTGGCAGTAGTATTACGCTTACTAGCCTTCATTTTAGAAGCTGAATTGAGTATAATTAGGAATCTAACTGAAACTGCAGAACAATTTAGAACACTTTTTGACAGTACACAATTTCCTTCAAATTCTATCTCTTTTTTGCTTTCAATAGACGCCTCAGCTTCTCAGCCTGCTATTATAGCGCTCCTATTTTTTTTTTACTTTGTCGAATACAAATTTTTTTGCTTTACCTTAGTTGACAGCTTGTTCAACTTTTGTGAAATCTTTTTGACATGCCAAAAAGGTTTTTTGGTCAAAAAATCTTCTCTTGGGAAATAATTACTGTTAGTACTCAAAAACGGGATAAACAGCCCAGCGGTCATTAAGTGCTCTTAGAGCCTTTCAGCTCAAACTGTTTTGGAGACATACTTATGGTGTGAAGGGCGGTTGTTAAGGTTGAAGACCCCTAAGCCACCCCACACCACTGTTGCCCCACCTCCCATCAGTCCTCGGTGATACTGGCATACTTGATAGTCTCTTGAGAAAATCAAAAGGTTCTTAAGATAGTAATATCTTGAATTTTAGCAAGATTTTGTTAAAGTTTGTAATTGTTTCCAAAATTTTTCAACATTTTTTGTCCTTTTCTGAGTTTAATGACCTTTACTGGCCAACGAAGCTTTTAAAGTCTTAAAAGATGGGTCTTAAGGAGATGGGTCACTTGACAGAACGTTCGAGACAAATAATGGGTTTGAAGTTTTTTTTACCGCGATGTTTAAAACTTTTTTAATTTTGACTTTTTCAGTTTTTATATGATTTATTTATCAACAGGGCTAAAAAACTAGAAGTTGCAGAATCGAATACCATCATGGAATTTATTTCTCTCTCTCTCTCTCTGTCTCTCTCTCTCTCTCTCTTTGTTGATGCCGGACTTCAGCTGCTGTTATGTGGCGTAATGGCATCATCTCTGATCCTCATTAACAATGAGTTATGGTAGAAATGTTTTTTATCATGCTCAACTTAAAAGGCACTTTTTAGAAATCATTGTTAATTGCTCTCATTAGCAATTCTTAGCAAATATATTAATCCGGTTTGTTTTTTTAATGCAATTTTTCAGTTGGCCGATTTTTCGTCTGACACATTTGACTTTCGTCTTCAGAAACGGGATAATGAGGTAGCGCCCAGTTTGCATTAAGTTCTCTTAGGGCCGTTCAACCTACTAGTCTTCAAGCATGCGATTAACAGAAACTTTTTTGGAGACTTATACTTATGGTGAGAAGGGCGGTTGTTATAAATTGATTCTACGCCCCACCGACCCCAC
Organism: Convolutriloba macropyga; assembly: GCF_964194025.1. NCBI lineage: Eukaryota > Metazoa > Xenacoelomorpha > Acoela > Convolutidae > Convolutriloba > Convolutriloba macropyga. The sequence goes on from NC_134482.1 coordinate 10,939,196, forward strand.
ATCAGTCCCCCCAATCCACTTTTGCACCCCCGCTGCGATCACCCCACGCCCCTTCAATTAATCTAAAGCTAGCCTGAGTAAACCGTGGCTAGCTACTGACGAAGCCAACCGCATGAGAGCAATTCGCCCGACGTTAGTCGGTTATGTTTTTTTTTTATGTTGGCATGTTTGAAAATTCAGTAAATATTGGTTCGTATAAACCCTGCTGGGGCAAAATCTGTGTTCATCCTGCTTTTTTTGTATGTAGATATTTGTTTCATTTTTTATTGATCCAAATACGTTTCAGAGCATCTGTTCTGAATCACTTGTTCTGTGCAACTCATTTTATAGCTTTTCTGTGTTGGTATTATTGGAAGAAACAGATTTCATGCTTTAGAATATCTCGCATCCTGGAATTGTGACGTTTGAGCAGATGTTTGAGACAGTTGAGAGAGTGTTTGTGGTGATGGAGAAACTGAAGGGAGATATGTTGGAGATGATCCTCTCCTCACAGAAAGGCAGACTCTCCGAGAGAATCACCCGATTCCTAGTTGCCCAAATCCTGGCAGCACTCAAGTTCCTACACTCCATCAACACTGTCCACTGTGACCTGAAGCCAGAGAATGTTCTACTATCATCCGACGACTCATTCCCACAGGTTGGCCCACATTTTTGGAGATATGAATTCTCAAATGGGGTTGCCGCAAAAGAGTTTTGTCAGAACCATCATTTGTTAAAACTGATTCGCCTCATTAGAACAAACCCCGCTCTACTAAAGTTCGAGAAAAGGTAAAAAGAGTGGGGGAGGGAATTTTTGCACCCGGTTTAACGCTCCACCCCAATCTGAAAGATAAAGGACAGCGTAATATGCACCTTTGTAATCAAATTTTGGGTTTGATCGTTACTTAGCGGGGTGTTGATTACAGGTGAAGCTGTGTGACTTTGGGTTCGCTCGCATCATTGAGGAGAAGAGTTTCAGACGGAGTGTGGTGGGAACTCCTGCCTATCTGGCGCCTGAAGTGTTGCGCAACAAGGGCTACAACAAGTCACTCGACATGTGGTCTGTAGGAGTCATCATATACGTAAGGTGAGCAGACAAGGAAAGGATCCAATGATGGAATCTTGATTTCTAAGTCTCAGGCCACGTTCTCAAGACTGACGCTCAATAATCCTCCTACATATTATTTGTATGACATTATTAGGCACCATGTTTAGAGACAGGCGGAAGAGCTTGTTTAAGGGGCCTCTGAAGAGCATGTTTAAGAGATCTCCAGCAGCATGGTTAAGAAGACAGATCGCGAGATGTCAGTGACCAAAAAAATTTGAGCTCTTTTAAAGGGTAAATGTCCGGAAAAGCGCAGATTGAGAAAGTGTCATTGGCCGAAAGAGTCAATTTCCGAAAAATCTTGATGTCAAAAGTATCATGCGCGGAAAAAAAACAGGGATGCAAGAAAAAGTCAGTCACCGAAAAACCCAGATGCGAAATGTTTCATCAGAAAAGGACGCAAAAGATTGCCCATAAACACTATTTTTGCCTTTTTAATTTTCATTAAGTGCTGCGATAGTGATAAGGCCTACTAAGGCCTCCCATCTGAGCGGAGCTATTTTTAGCCTCCTAATTTTTTATTTCGTCAAGATTTTTGTTGCTTCCATATGAGGTTACACTCACTTCAAATCTGTTTTTATTGATTCATGCAAGTTTTGCTTACCTGCATGCGTGACTTCAGTTTTTCACTCTTTGGAGCGAGGTTTTTGTTCATTTGCGTGATTAGGTTTTTGGTCACAAGTGACTTACCTCACTCTCAAAAAGTACTTTTACTCTCAAAATTGGATTTCGCTAAATTTAATTGAAGGAAGTATTAGGTGGTAATTTAATAGAATCAGCATACAGGTTGTACATTTTCTTCGTCTATAATATCTAAGAAATTGGTTAAGCTATTGCGAAAGTTAAGAAGTCAAGAAATAATTATCTTCTTTCTCTTTTTGATATTTTTTGAGACTGTAAGTCAATAAAGCTATTCTCCTTTTTCGGCTTTTGCGGTGTGGGGAGTTTTGCTTGACGGATTAGAGTTTTCGATGCACATGTTTGCCTCTGAGTTCTCGATTTTTTGCGTGTTCTAATGTGTGCTGTGCTTCTCATTTTTAAGCACTCCAAACAGCTTTTTAGTGAGGTAATATTTTGGCCAAATTGGGCCTTCTCAAGTTATAAATGGTGAATGGGAATTTCGTATATTTTTTAAGCTTTTAAGCTCCTTAGATTTTCTTCAGACGTTAGTTGGTTGTTTCTGGCATTTGCCTTGGCTTATTTTCGTATTTTTGCGTGTTGCGATATTGTTGAATTTAAGATCGTATAAAAGTTTTCTGTTTTCTTTGAACACATTGAAATAAATTTTGGGATGCGCGTATGTTCTTATAAAAGTTTTTTGAGAGCACTTAAGATTGCCTCTACGGGCATGCTAGCTTTTTTTCTTCAGATTCGCATAGTTGTTTACTGGTACTCTATGATAAACAAGTTATAATATAATTAAGTGTAAACACCAAGATTACAAGGAACTAGATCAGATAGATCTTATTTTCCACTTTGTCCATTTGATTGTAACACAAGACATCAATAATAAAAATAATTACGGAACCGCATATCACAAATGATCATTTATATTATCTAATTATCTGAACGTTTATTTTAATTAGATATTAGATATTTAAGATATTAGATATTATTTTTATTAGATATTTAGATATTAAACGCCCTCCGAAAGGCAATATTACTTTGTGCAAGATTTTTGTATTGTTTAAAAAAATGCGAAGGGGTGCAAGGAACTATCTACTTGTGCTAATTTAAGGACGCGTTCCTTGTCAAAAGTTGACGTTCGAGTAAAATGACAATTATGAAAATAGCTTCAGCAAAATTTTTCTGGAATCTACACAACGGTATAACTTGGTGTCTATTCTGCTTAGGTTTGTTTCACAGTTTGGGCCACAACTGGTAGAGTAACCATTACATTATATTAATTTGATTATATTCGAGGATTGATTAAACGCTGTAGAGAAATGAAAATATTGAGTTCAGAACTTCCAAGAACAAAACTGTTAGCTGCTGTAACAAACTTCGCACAATAGCACGCCTCATTTGATCACTTCAAATTACAACTACGGATTTTATACGAGAGATACAAAGAAAATCAATATTATTCAAATACTGCAAAAATGTTCTTTTTAATGATAGGTCATAGCATCAGAGAGCTACGTTGCTCTGTCTTCTGCTAAGAAAAGTTCTGTTTTTAAAGCAATTTTATTGTGTGTTTGTTTGTCTATAATATGTATTAATTCCATATCATACCAGTATCTTGGTGCATTTTAAGTACTTCATCGAAGTGAATAAAATAAAATAAGCCAAAATAACTTCAGCTAAAAAATATTTCGTGGAGGGTTGGAACAATAACTGGAAGACCAACGTTGCCTTGAATTTTAAATACGGTAGTTAATACTGCTGAGTTATCTTGAATTAGAGAGAGGTTGATCATGCATACTGAGAAGGTAGTTTACTGTATCATAACAGCGACGTTTAATGCTAATGCTTAGCTTTTTTTCTACTTTTGAGAACATCTGCCACAAAACAGTACTGATGTTTTTGAGAGCCAAAGAAAACGTTATACAAGTATTTCAGCAACAAGTGTATATATAAATTGTCTGTCTCGGGAAACCATCCCGAGACATATGTATTCCTGATTTTTTATCAGCAATGATAAAATTGGGGGCGAAAAATAAGTTTTTAAAAGAGATGAGTACATAATGTTTTGTTGCAGCTTAAGCGGGACCTTTCCCTTCAATGAGGACGAGGATATTAATGACCAGATCCAGAATGCAGCATTCATGTACCCAGCCAATCCCTGGAGGGAGATATCGAGGGAAGCAATCGACCTCATCAACAACCTGCTCCAGGTCAAGATCAGGAAGCGGTTCACTGTTGACAAAAGCCTCGCTCATGTCTGGATGCAGGTATATCATCCTATTACAAACAAATTTTGTAGCATAAGTTTTCGTCCGGTGTTAACCTGCAAGTGATAAACAATAAGGACATTATGCTGAACTAGATGTGAATTTCTCTCATTCACAAATTATACCACCTATGTACAAGCTTTAGCTTTACTCTAACAAAACAGTACATAGCTCTAATGGTACTCTGCTGGCTTTGCCGTCCTATAAGATTACTCTAATAAAAATACAAAAAACGATAATTCTTACATCAATACGTGGTTATTTGATTAAAGCGATAAATTCTTGACTGTGAACATCGACATTTCAATGGGAGAAATGGTCATTTTCCGATATTTTTTCGTATGAAGTCTGCTTCAAATCCTTAATCTCGGGGAAACTCAAGAGAAGATCTGCATAATTCTCTTATATTGAATTTTTCCATCAATTTTTTCTACTTTAATTTTCATGCAAAAAAAAGCATTCAAGAAGTTTTTCACGTAGCTTTGTGTTTTTGACATAGCACACTGTTGTATTACATAACAACTGGATCTCTTCTTTTTAATAGCCGCCCTCATCGTCTCAGCCGGCTATTATAGCGCTCCTATTTTTTTTTATTTTTACTGCGTCGAATAAAAAATGTTTCGCTTTACCTCATTTTGCCGATTTTTCAACATTTTGCGTGATATCTTTTTGACTTCTCTAGGCTAGTTTCTCTCTTCTCTCATTCTGCTAAAAGTGATTTTGAACATCAGTTGCTCAGCAAAGCAATTCAAAATGAACAGAATCAGTATAAAAAATTGAAGTCAGGAATAGAAACGGGATAAACCCATAAAGCCCAGTTTTAGATGCCCGCTATTTGAACTTCGTTCCTATAAGTCTTAGTTACCATCTCTAATGCTTATTGGTATTGATAGTAGCCCCTGTAGCCTCTCTATAAGAAACAGAAGTATGTTCAACGACGAAATTCCATCAAAATAAATCGGACTGAAAAAAATGTTTTTGTTCAAAAATCTTTTTTTTTTCAATATCTTCTGTTCTTTCAATCCCAATCATGCTTATTGGAATCAACGGCGGCTATTTTCCGGCAATCTGCCGGGTATGTTTTTATGAATCATTCAAGTTAATTTTTGGAAGAATTATTATACTTTCGGTAATAATTTGAGATTCCTATGATATTTTAATGAAGCAGTTTTGTACTATTGTAAATATTAAGTCTTTGACATTCTTTTGCATTGATTGTTCGTTTCTCTTCTTCGGTCTCTCTCCTCTCGTACAAATATAGACTTTGCTATTAAATAATAGCCGCCGTCAGTCTCTCAAACGGCTATTGTTTAGGCGCTCTCCTTTTTTAAATTCGCTTTACTTTTTGATCGTTTTTCGCATTACATACGTTTTTCACGTTTGACTTCTGACTTACTTCACTCACTGTTTCAACTGAATGGATTTCAAATTCTTTCATGCATTGAACTACGCAATATAGTGAATACGGTCAAAGTCAAAAGAGCAAAATCAAAAGAGACGGGATTAACCGATAAAGCCCGGTCATTAAGTCATTGATAATAGGTTATCAAAGTTCATCAGAGTGTTTGCTAGCTGATATCGGTAATGAGTTTATTAGCTTTCAGTTTAAAAGCCGAATTAAGTATAGTTTTAGAATCTAACTGAAACTGCACGCCAAATTAGAACACTTTTTGTCACTGAAGAAAAAAAATTCAGTCAATTTGTCTCCTTTTTTGTTTTTCGGTTTCAATCCCGATGTGCATCAAGCGCATCAACGGCGGATATTTTCCGGCCATCTTCCGTCTATGTTTTTGCGTTTCATCAAACATGCTATGTTTAATGATCTCTTGAGATTCTGCTTCAGAATTTTTTCTTTAGCAGAGGACTTTTTCAACTGTTTTCCTTTGAAGTTCCATAAACAACCAATGTTTGTTTGAAAAGTGCCTTCGTTTTGTGTAGTCAAAAGAATAGAAGAACTTCTCTCAATAACACATTGAACCCGGGCGTTGTTTAAAAGTGCACCGAATCTGTTTTTTTAATAGACTCCCTCGGTTTCTTAGCCAGCTATTGTAGCGCTCTTATTTTTACAACCCAAAGAATTTGGACTGTATTGGTACTCTTTCTTCTTTTGCAAGCTTTTTCACACTTTTTCAGTGACTTTGAGTTTTTCGAACAGGATAAACAGGTAAAGTTCGGCGCGCATTAAGTTCCAGAAGAGGCGATTAGCTGGCTTTACTATTGTTTAAGGTGCCTAATGTTCTGAAGTTGCTGGTAGCGTCTAATTATAATGTAAAAAAGTCAGTTTTGGTGTTTTGAGCTCTAAATGAAGGAATTTTTACTTCTTTTGTCAATTTTCATAAATGGTTAAGAAGCCTTTATGCGAGAACTCTGCAATTTGAGGTTGATTGTGAAAAAAATTATGCGCCAAGTTTTCGCATTTGTGCTAATAAAATGTTCTTTTTAGGATATTTTGACGTGGTGCGACCTGCGCAAACTGGAACAGAAAGTAGGCCAGAGGTACTTGACGCATGAGAGTGACGACAAACGCTGGACTGAGATTGCGAGAGATCGAAGCATGGATATCTCGGGTCTGCTTCAGTTCGGATCTCACCACGCTACGCGGGCAGGTTCCGAAAGCAGTTCGGCATCATTAGGGTCTCAGTGAACCTTTTCGTCGGATGAATCGTGAAAAAATTACTATTCTTACTCTATGCGATTAGATCGTGTTTTTATATGCCACGAAATACTTCATCATTTTTTTATTCAAATTTGAAAACGTCTGGCGAACGAGACCGCATATTATCCAATCAGAACTCTTTAAATCTTCCTAGCTGGTTGCTATCATACTGATAACGTGAAACGTGTCAAAGCGCATAATTTTGAAATGCGTGATCGTTTTTATTTCAATCCGTCACTTTATAAAAATTGTCAAACCAATTTGAGGACTTTTGATGCGAACTTAAAGTCCTGAATTGAATTATCATTTTATCTCCTAATACGACATTATAGGCGCTACAATATTACAACTAGATTTTACAATCTTTCAAAATTTATGGAGGACCATTGTACTTGGTCTTTGCTTTCGCTCTGATGAACCTAATTTCGCTCATTTATCAACGACCTAGGGTCCGTTGGTTTCCTACTTAACTAAACTAGCCATGTTTTTGTTGACCTCCTGAATTCCCCCTCGTTTCGCCATGGTCCAAAAATGGACACAAACCAAAACCTGGACATGAATATCTTATCTATTCCAATCTTTCACTGCTCTCAAGACTTTTTAAATCTCAGTTCTTCTCTTTTTTTGTCTATGTTCTTCTCCGTAACTTTCACATCACTGTTAAAAATGACTGTCTCCAATTTTTGAACAGAATTCAATGATGTTTGTCGCTGTTTACGTAGCATTTAGATTGAGCGATTTGATTAAATCTTATGACTATCCGATCGACAGAATTCGAAATCAGATTTAACTTCATCAACCATTCTAAACTTACGGATTCTTATGTCATTTTATCGCAATGTCAAAATGAAAATCCAATTTGCCAAATTATCAAAAAAACTGTGGATTTTATGACACCCAAAGAAATGGTTATGTGCTATGGAAATGTTATGGCGCGATTTAGTGTGGGATTGCTTGTGAAAATTGTTCCGAGACGAAGGAAATGTGCGAAAAAAGGAAGAAAAGAAATTGTCACTGTTTTCAGTCGCCAGCGAGAAACTTGCCAATTTTTATCATATTTCACTTCCGCTAATACAAAACATACGTAAAGCACTCTTAAAGCAGTTAGGAGAACGGAACGAAGTTAAAACATGCCAGAATACTGAAATTGTTGATCATTGGATTATTTAGATGTAAAACGCGCTATCCGATCCACAAAAACGTGCTCATAGTAATTTAAGTTGAAAATTTTTATTTCCGAGATATTTGTTAAACTGAAAACTCTTCCCGCAATTTACTTGTAGATAATAATATCGATAATGTAATACAGCATTTGAAATGCAATATTAATAATTATCTTCGTGCAATTTATCAAATGTTTCTTTAACCTCGATCGGACCAGCTAGCTAGCAGCAGTTATTTGATCATTTCCATGGTTGAACCCCCCCCCCACCCCGCCGTGAAGATTAAAGCTATAAGGCAGCGCTTGACATCATCGCGTCTCTTCGGCTGGTTGTTCTTGTTGGGGATTTTGAAATTGGTCCGATATGTTTGAAATTCATCTACCCCCCCCCCCCCCCCCCACATTCCCTCAACTTGGGCTGGTTAAAATTGGTCCGACTGAGCTCTTTGTTTTCGTGTGTCCACTGTTAAGATTTTGTAGAGAGAGTATGGAGTAGTATGTACTGCGTGTAATTCAGAGTCTCTTCATTGCCAATTTTCGATTTATAATCGATAGAGCAAACTTGCTATTAAATTAAACCAATTACAACTCACCCTTGTATTACTAATGTTGCTGTTTTTCGTATTTTCACCTGACCCTATTTTTCTGTCTTTATGTCTGTGTAAAAATACTATCTTATAGACATCCAAAGCCAGTTATATACTTTGACTATTAGTGCTTCAACTTTCGACAAATATTCATTCAACTTGTTGTAAATGTGTAGCCAAAATCAAAACCCAATTTTTAGGCAAAATCAAAAAATCAGCCCGCTGTTTGTCTAAACTGTTCACGCAACCCCACGTCTCTTGTTCAACCCTTGATTTTTTCAATTGCACTGGGTTGCGGGTTGTATACGATATATGCATAGTAAGATGGACTGTTGGATAACAATGGGGAAAATTCTGAAACCGTCCTGTCTTGACTTAAAAATGCTTGAACAGATTGACTAAAAGAGATCAAAAAACAATTCTAAAAATTCTAATTTTGACCCGCGTAAAGGTTTCTATCAGTGATTCAAAGATAGTAAAGTTTTGTTGTGCAATATGTCCGATTTCTGCAATATGTCCGGTTATCAATCAAGTTCTTGTCTGTTTAATAAGAGATCAAATTTCTACGGGGTGGTCAAATCTTTCAAAATTTTACTAATAGATTAGTAATCTAAACACAATTTTTCAGACAATTTCTAAAAAAAATTTCCGATGAGGTCTAGCTGATGGCGTTTGACGCTCACCATTGAGTAAAGATTTTGGGCTCAAAAGATTTTTTGAATGTTTTTTTAAGGTGTCCTCGCATCTTAGTTATACACTAATCGAGTGATTGCCTTTGGAAAACGAATTTGAGTTAAATATAAGACAAGCATTTGATCGGCTCTCTAATTTACTGGAAAAAAAAACATTACCATTTGGAATCAAATTACCGTGCAATATGGTGCAATTATATACATACATAATACATGCAAACTCTAGACACCTTTTTTGTTTGTCTAATTTATCAGTTGCTATTAATTTAATATAGTTGTTCATTTATGGTATTTATTGCCAAATCCTCCTCCTAATTTTATTTGAACATGTTTTGTAAATATAGCGGAATAATCATTCTACACAAACAAACAAACAGACAAAACTGCTTGCTAATTTCAGTGGAGCAAAATAACCACTTTTCAGAGCAATAGAAAAAGAAAGAGCCCATTTCTTAACTTATGTGCAGTAAAAGTAAGTACAACTATTTTAGATGTAGATATATGTGTGCTTTTAGCCAAATAAGTCAATTCAGAATGTCAATTTATTATTAAGAAAAATCTGTTTTGAGACAACGCTAGAATTAGGTTTTGTTATACAACTTGTTGTAGAACCGAGCGCATATGTTTGTTGTAAGCTGCGCGTAGCTGTGCGGTTTTCAGCGCTTAAACGACTCTAAGAGGAGTATTGGTTTTCTTGAGGTTTTTTTTCACCGGAAGTACTATTTGATCAAAGGGCGAAGTTGAGTTAAATTGTCATGAGCTAAATTTTTTGGGAGAGAAATGTTTTATCAGTCTCTGCGTTCATGTAATCGATCTCTTGAGTGGTTGAGACTTCTTGAATGTTTTTGAGAGAATGGGAGATATAGATTAAGGTTTTTAGCAGTTTTTTCGTCCATTTTGTTCATTTTTTGATCGTTATTTGCTTTTTTGTAGTTATTTGCTTTTTTTGACAGTTTTCAACAGCCTTAAAATGTATTGTTTTCCTCGTAATCTACAGTGTATCATTCTAGCATTCTTTTAAGACAAATAGTTATATCCCCTCTGCTATACCTATTTGTTAAAGAATTTTAATGTTTAAAAAGCTTTAAAAATTTGAATGTTTTAAAATATTTTTTATATTAATTTTCTTAAATTGTTTTAGAAATTTTTTGCTTGTTTGAAACCGATTTAATATAGTCTGACCCTCAAAATATGCTGCAATTAATTTTAAACACTTTCACTACCTTCCACATCCTGCTTTGAGGCAAAAGAAAGAATGAGTTCTTAACTCTAATATTTTATTTTTTAATTCATTTCAGTTTCCGAGAATTATATCTGTCTTATTCTTTTTCAAAGTGTCTTTTGAGCCGAACAGTTATTTGCGGATTACTAAGTTTGTAACATCATTATCATTTTTTTCACAGAATTTTTAATCTGGGCAATTTTGTGATATATCAGTATTTGTCAATAATAAGAATTATGGTCCTTTTTCAACGTCTCCAGGTATGTCTAATTATTTTCCGGAAAATGGCGGAATTAACCAGACAGATCACCTCACTAACTAAGAACAACCATGCACCACCGCCCATTTAATCGTGAAAGATTCAATCTGAATATCCTTAAGATGTCTGGACAGTTTAAAGATAAAAATCTGTGCGGCTCCTTTATAATTTTTGAACGATGGGGTAATTGTTTTAACGTTAGCTTGTTTCATTGCTCTTGTCACATTTTAATCAAATCTGGCTAGGTAAAGAATAAATGTCTGTCGAGACAAAAGATAACGGTTTCGGATCCAGTTACGTTGCATTTCCGACTCTTTTTCGAGAATTACTGTTTGTTCAAACGGCTTTTTGACCTGAAACCGAAAGTGACCGTGAAGATCTTTATGGACCGGTATAAGTTTTTTTTGTTCATGCAATGCGTTCAGAGAATGACTTCTCGACGTTGAAATGTTTTTGAGAGAATGGTGCCTAAAAGTAACCATTTTTAGCCGTTTTTTCTGTCCTTTTCGCTGTTTTTTTAAACTTGTTTCTATAGTTTTTAATCGATTCGGTTTTACTGAAGATGTTAACATTTGTAAAGGTTTCAGCTTTTTTAACAATAGCTTTACAGTTTTTGCAGAAATTTTTATTGTTTCGAATCTTGTATCTCTTTATTTTTTCATTTAGAAAGAACTATTGGCAGTAATTCATCCATAAAAGCTAAATGATGAAATACCTCCGTTTTTGTTTTCATTATCAATTTGATTTTTAACTTTCAAAAATTTGAAAATAGTGTTTTTGCTTCCGTTATTATTCAAAGTGTCCGAATTCTTCACATTCTAGTCCGAATTCTCAATAACATTCTTGATTTACCTATAATTTCTGGTTCGTTTTTAGCTGTTAAAAAATTGTAATGACGCAGCTTTTAATTTTTGCTGGAGTTACTTCTCAAATTTTTTGAGTGATATCCATTTTCTGCGAATATGCCTTGTGCTAGATTTTTTTCAATAAACAGATTTTTTGTTTACTATTTTTCATTATTTATGTTTTGCGATAATTTGAATTGTTTTTGTCTTTTACTTCTCCAGCAAGAGAAGTATATTAAGTTTTGTCTTAATTGTAAAACTAAGAAATGTATCTGAGTTTTGTAACACAGTGAAAACACAGCTATAAGTAACATTTAAGTAACATAGCTAAAGTTTTTTATTCAAAAATCCAACAAAATTTCTCTTTCAATGAAAAATAACTTTCCTTCAAATGAAAATAACGGGAGGTACTGGAGTGGCCAGCAAATAGTTTTTTTCTCAATTCAAGTGAAAAACTTTGGGAAATTTCTAATCAACGATTACGAAAACACAGTTCTTTCGGAAGATTTGGATGGATCCATCACTGCAAAAAAACTGATTCAATTGTTAATAGAAATTTGTATCAAAAGCTACGCGAGCCGTCTGCTAGATTTTAAACGAAGTTACATAGGTGGTGACCCTTTAGTAGAGGGAGGACTCATTTGATCGCAAAAAAATCATTGATGTTAGTAGTGCTTTTTAAAAATGCTATGAGCATACGTAGGGTAACTTTTTAGAGCCATAGAGTATATCCTTTTAACGTGATGAGCTACAGCCACCAAAAACATAAATATATCCTAATTTTGCTTTTAATCAAATTTTTGAATAATTTGAAAAATTAAAGAATAAATTATTTGCAACATTTAATTTCCATTCAAACATTCCATTTGTCTTAAGGACGTCAAAATATGATCAAAAATATCTCAACTCTCACCCAAATGGCACCAATTATCTTTATAAGTGCTCACTTCAATTCAGGAAATTGAAAACTTCTAAAATCCGACATCCTTTGGTAAGTGCTCTTCTGTATGCATTAGATGAAAAACTATCTCTATCAACTTCAATGATTATATATCTTCAAGTTAGTATTCAAAGAGAGGTGAAGGCAAAAACACGCAGCAAACATTCTGTGCCAGTGTTGGGCGACACACAATGCACTACACTCATTTAATCCATAATACCAAAAAATTGTACCAAAAGAACAAAATATTACAGTATAAGTGGGGTGAATAATTTTTAAGGGTCGCCTAAAGTACAAAAAACCACGCACAACAAAATCTTCAGAGACAGTTTAAAAAACCCTCAAGCAACGACTAAAAGAAAAACAGGCAAAGGGATGCGACCGAAGATCGCTTAGAGCGACAGATTAATGAAGAGTGCGAAGCTCCCTGAAAGCAGAGTTGAATAAGATATGCGGAAAACTCATGAAACTTTGCCTAACAAAAGAAGACTTGACAACGCTATTTGAAGACTCAACTAACAAAATGAGCACTCTCAATACTCTGAAAATTACACTAAAGAAGTCCCAATAACAATCACATAAGAGCCATATTGAAACAAATGCAATTATTGAATAAGCATAAGAGAGTAGTGTGTCTGACTTTTCTGTTCAAGATCCGATCAAGATTGTCGGGAGCCAATCAAAATCGTTCCTGCATCTTTCCGTCGAGTTGAGCGGAACAGTGAATATGACAGCATGATGCAACCGAAAACGCAAAAAGGGTCAACTCTTTACAGAAGCAATACAGTCCGCACCCACGATCAAGAACCAATGAGCAAACCTTTAGGAAAGCCAATTTGCGCCACTTGATTGCTCACCCAATGTACTCCATCAACCGACTAGGAACATACGACGATATGCAAAATGACTGCACCACTAATTTATGTGTATGCCAACAAGGTTTCAGTTTCTTCAGAGCTATCATACTTGACGACAGAGACTTGACGCACTGCAATAAACATATATGCAGTATCTTGCGACATCAGAAGCAAGGGACTGCCTCAGAAGATATTGCTACGATTGGGACTACTACTATCGGGCAGTGAAATTAAAGAATGTTTGGGACTCCCGAGGGTATGTCTTGGCAAACTCAAATCAATTAGGGGGTTTGAATGGAATTCGAACTTAGGAATTGTCTAACTCTCAGCTTTGCTGGAGGGGTCGGGTTGATTGTGTAACTTTGAAAAAGATGTTATCTCCTCAGCATTCCTGAGCAGAGCACGTGATATGTTGAGCTCGACCAGATTAATCAATTGGTGGAATCAGCATACGTTGAGCAAGGGTCTAGCAGAACGCAACCACTCTTATTTTGCAGATTGGGTTGATAACTACGCAGATCAATGCGACAATTCTTTTGCACTACATACTCTGAGAAAAAATAGGGAAAGTAGCATAAAGAGGACAACGCAACGCCCTGCGAATTGGACTCCCAGATCCACACTCTCGGGGAGTGCCTCAAGCTAATATTGACGTATGCGGAGTCTCGACCTCTGCGATTAATGTTTGAGATCCTGTTTGAAACACCTTTCAGAAGATTTGAATCAAACGGATCCAGGCAATGGAGTTTTAACCCCTGCAGATGCTCAAGAAATATCAGTCAATCGGGCAAGGTTTTTGAAGCAACTTCAAGTCACAAAAGAGAAGCTGAATTTTCGTCGTAATGAGTAGCCGATGTCTCTATTTTGACTTAGTTGTTAATCACCGATGGATATTGTTCAGATATATGCGCCTACTGGGGATTAGAAAAAGCGACGCTTTTCCACCATCTGTTTCAATTTAAAAAGGTTTTAACGAAAACAAAAACAGCTCCAGAAGTTATTTCATCAAGATGTCTCAAAAATTTTTCTTGCTTGTTTTTGTGGAGAGAAAATCGTGGAGAAAAGGCAGAACATCGTGACATTCTCCTTGCTTCTACGCTGCTTCTAAAAGTGTCTGGACGACAAAGAGGAGAAACTTTCTCCTAGTGATCAGTTTATTCCAAAACTTTGCACATCAGGAGGACCAGCTGTATATGATTCCTCATTTGTTGATTATTTTATTTGCTATTATTATTTTGCGGGCTGTGTAACGGAACCATTTCTTTGAAATTGCATTTTGTCTACATACATGATTTCACATAAATCATTCGAAAGTCACTAAATCCCAATCCAATAACGGCCCCAAAATTTTTCTTAACCAATGTTCCGTTCCTAATCTCAACTCATCTGATAATGGTCTGAATGTATCACCATAAACATCTTGTAACACCTCATTTTCAAGTGGCGCCATTACATCATTTTAAACATAACAGACTGACGTCGGGCGAATTGCTCTCAAACGACCGGCGAGCGGTTGGCTTCGTCAGTAGCTACCCACGGTTTAGTGAAGCTAGCTTTAGCTTGTTTCGACTCTACAACCTTTAGTTTTCTAGCCTTGTTAGTGAACAAATAAAATATAAAACTTATATTTTAAAAATTTGCAAAAGAATGCTAAAATTTGTGGTGTTGAAATCTTGAAAAACATTCCATTACATTTAGAAACTACACAGTAACCTATTGCCGAACCCTAGAGAGGTTCTTTGGCTCTTGAGGCTGGAGAAACCTGAAAACCGACAAAAATTTTCCAAAAACTTTAAAAAAAATTGCAAGTTTTATTAAAAAAAAAGCGTTAAAATTTGTCATATTAAAAAATTGAAAACTACTCCATGGCATATAAAATTTTTCAGTAACTTATTCAGTAACTTATTATCCAGTAACTTATTCAGTAACCTTAAGGACGTTTTCTGGCCCCTGCGTCTGGAAAGACGAAAATAATGAAAAATAAATGTCAAAAAAATTGAAAAAATTTGCACGTTTTGTAAAAAAAATGCAAAAATTCGCAATGTTAAAATAATGAAACCATTCCACTAACACTACAAACTATGCAGTAACCTATTATAAAACCCTAGAGGAGGTTCCTTGACACCTGGGCTGATGGAACTCAAAAAGTTACAAAATTTTTCAAAAGGCTTAAAAATAATTGTGAAAATTAGTGTAAAATTGCGAGTTTTTAGCCACGGGGGAGGGAGGGGCCAATAGTGGGGGAGGGGGGTCAACAGTGGGGGTGTCTTCAGCCTCTAAGAACCACCCTTCACACCATAAGTATAGGTCTCCAAAACAGTTTGAGCTGAAAAAGAGCTGAAAGGCTCTAAGAGCACTTAATTCCCGCTGGGCGCTACCTGTTTATCCCTTTTTTGAGGACGAAAAGTCAAAAGCGTCAGACGAAAAATCGGTCAAGCGAAAAATCGCGTTAAAAAGACCAACATGACTAATATAATTTCTACAAACTTCGTTTGAGAGCAATTAATAAGTACTGATTTGAAATCAATTCGGGAAACTCAGAAATTTTAAATGCCTAATCAAATTCTCGTGGCATGCAAAACCAAAGAATAAGAGCCTAAACAAAATCTTGCAGCTAGCTTGGCGCTCGCTTGGAATTAGAATATCGAAACAATTGTCGTGGAAACAAATGATGATTTGGGCAATTATACTGGCGCAGTATCCTGCTTTTCAACCAATTGTGGTTTCGTTCCTCTAGGTGTTTTTGCTTCTAGAGCAAAAGTTAGGAAAGTTATATTTTTTTAATTTTCTGTAAACGCTTTTATCTGAGAAGCTCAGAAATATAAATTACATATATTAGACGCCGCGTATCATATGTCATTTTTCAAATTTTCAAACATGCTTTCCATTTCATTTTGTTCTGCTGCAAAGTTTGGTTATATAGGAAATCGGAACAATGTAGCAACGCACATTACAGATCATTCTTGTTTTTGTAAACACTTTGCGACTATCGAAAACTTTGTTTGACCCAATTTTGAACGAATGTTTAATATTAAGCATGAGACAATTATACCTGACCTATAAGCATAGTTATGCTAAGTGTTGCACTTTCATTACTTCGTCGGATCGTAATTTATTTCCAGGTTATTCTAAACAACGCTTTCGAACTTCGATCAGTACTATTTAATTATGAATTCTGTGGAAATTTGTAAACCTTTCATCATCTCAGTGGGTTGCCGAAAAACAAATTTATTATTAAACTGCCATTTCAAACTTTAATGCTACAATTACACTTTCCAGTTCAATTAATAAGTTGGTCGAAAGTGAAATATTTGCTAACATTTGCTCACTAAATACAAAAATAGACGGATAATCATTTGATATAACATAAAATAGCTTGAAAGAATTTTCAAAGCCATCCTAAATAGAAAGCAATGTTATTATGATTGTCCTTTGTTGAACAAAATTACAGCACGTGAAATTGAACACTGGCATTTTTTTTGCTTTAGTTATGTACAAGTTTTAAAAATTAAGAAACGATAAATTAAGGGTTCTAGACTATTTTATGGAACACGTAAAATGTAAACAAAGCGAATAACGGGCATTTGGTCTTTGGTGACTAACCATAGATAAGCAAAGGCAGTAATTTTTGGGGATTTTTTGAAAGGTTCACTTTTCGAATAAAAGCATGCAGCAATTTAGCAGGAAGATTAAAGCGTCTTACAAGACGAATAATTTACCAATTCAATATCATTACACCGCCAAATTTAATTTAAATATTTGTCAATTTTAAATTTAATTGGTGTCCTTTCGAATTAGGCCCAGACGTATTAGACTCGGTGTCCCGTTTTCACCCCTATTTATT
This sequence comes from Convolutriloba macropyga, assembly GCF_964194025.1. NCBI lineage: Eukaryota > Metazoa > Xenacoelomorpha > Acoela > Convolutidae > Convolutriloba > Convolutriloba macropyga. Next base: position 10,956,238 of record NC_134482.1, read on the forward strand.
TAACCCCCTATCGTTTAACCCCGATTTTTTCACCCCTCCATCATTTAACCCCTCTATCATTTAACCCCTCTATCTAAAAAAATCCTTTCGTCATTCAAAGTGTAAATCAGGCTTAACCATTCACAATTCGGCGGTGTAATGAACATCGAAAACTAACACAAACGAACGGACATTATATCAATCGTATCTGATAATTCTACTCAGTTCCGATCGTTTCTTGTGCCCAGAGCAGTAAACTGTAGTTGTCGCTTCATTATTATTCCTGTCTAAGCTGACAGACCTCGAGGGCCGCTTGGTCTGGATCATGATGCGCATTTTTGGGCTGCCAAAAAGGGAGGGTAAAGAGAGGGTTCTGACGTCAGAGAGGTTTGAGGCCGGGGTTGAATTGTCGTCGTCACATTTGAAGAGCACTACTTGGGGTTCCAAATTGAAAGAGACGTTTTTGCTGCGCCTGGGTGATCTGAAGCAAGCTTTAAATTAAAATATTTGTGAAAAAAATATAAACAAGAGGTTAAAATTTTTATTAAAAAACCACGTTTTTTAAATATAAATAGTTGAGTTTTTTATTATAGTCAGCTTCGTTATTGTGTTAAGTAGCCTATACTAGTTGGTCACAATTGAATGGTCCGATTCCGTGGAAAATATTTGCAGATATTTTGATTTTTTTTATATTTTTCAAACATTTAATTTATTTTGAAATTTTGTCCAAGTACGAACAAAAAACTCTAAAACGAAGGTTCTATTTTTCATAGTCTGCTATCACAATTAAAGGAAAGTCATTGCTCATTTCGAATTGCAAAATTAGAACCAATAAATTGCATCGAAGTCTAAGATTCTTTGTAAAAAAAATTATGCGTTTAACCCTGAATAAATTTCCAAGTCTACAGTATGAATTAGGGTTGCACTTTCATTACTTCGCTGGATTGTGATTATCCTCCAGGTTGATCTAAACAATGCATTCGAACTTCGATCAGTACTATCTAGTCATAAAATCAGTTGAAATTTGGAAACCTTTCTTCTCAGTAGAATTTTGAGAAACAAGTTTATTATTAAATTGCCATTTCAAACATTATTGCATTAATTACACTTTTCGGTTCAATTAACAGTGAAATAACTGCAGAATTTTTTTTTTCATAGTGTGCTATGGCAATAAAAGGGCAACCTTTTTTCATTTCCAACTGAAAACTTCTGACACATTAACTTAATCCAATTATAGGATTTTTTGTAGACAAAAATTATAGGTTTAACTGAGAATAAATTCCAAGTCTACAATAGGCGTTCCCATTTCTTCCATCTTATATTCATCAAGTTTTACCTCGCTAAACTATTAAATTTAATAGAACATAACAATTTTATAGAAACAAAACAGACAATTGATCCCGGAGTAAAACAACAGTTCTTGAAATCGGTAGCTAAAGGCTTTGTTGGCTAGCTAGCATTTTTTTAATTTAAAAATTACGTCGTGGGTATTTTTTTGCAAAAAAACATAGCCGGCAGATGGACGGACAATAGCCTCAGCTGACGCGCTAGACGCACATCGGGATTGAAACAGAAAAAGAAAAAAAAAGAGATTGAAATTGATAAAATTTTCCTAAGTTTCAAAAACTGTTATAATTCAGTGTGCAGTTTCAGTTAGATTCTCTACATATGCTTACTTCACCTTCTAAACTGAAGGGTATTAAGTTTAATTCTAATATCAGCTAGCACTTGCTCTAATGAACTTTGATAACCTAATGCAATATGACTTAATGACCGGGCTTTATCGGTTTATCCCGTTTCTTTTAACTTTGCTCTTTTGACATTGATCGTATTCTCTACACTGCGCAATTCAATGCGTGAAAGTATTTAGAATCTATTCAATTGAAACAGACAGTGAGTGAGGTAACTCAGAAGTCAAACGTGAAATTTGTGACACATCTAAAATGAAAAACGTGATCAAAAGGTAAAGTGAAATAAAACAAAATAGCAGGACAAGTGCTGACGTGCAGTTCAAAGAATTTTGATTGACTAAAACAACGAGACCTATAACAGACTATGAGTGAATTGGAAAAACCATTTCCAAAAAAAGTCAGATAAAAAAACAGAAAATCAATGTCAAAATGCCGCATGTGAACAAAAAACCACTACCGAGAAAGTGAATTTTTGTTCAAACACCGTTTTCTCACTCTACTTTAAAATTAGAGCGAAAAAATTTCACGCCGCAAAACCACTCGCTTTTTCGCTCTGCTTCTTGTTTCGGCGTGACCAAAATCGCTATTCCAGTTTGACTTCAGAAATCATGAAAATGTTCTTTGAATTGTAAAAAGGAGAGCGCTTAAATAATAGCTGTTTGAGAGACTGACAGCGGCTATTAAACTTTTGGCGTGTGGCTAAAAAAATGATTTTGAGAGATCTGTCAAGGTTTCCTACAGCAAACAATTTCATTAACTGCATGCTAAAAAGCCGTTTTTTTTTCAAAAAGTTTAGTCAAAAAGTTTTCAAAAAGTTTAGAAATTAAGTTTTCGAAAAATTAGTCAAAAAAATAGTGGCAGTTAAAAAGTGACGCTTGTGTTTTTTTTGGCAAAAACATGTTGTCATTAGTACTTTTTTTTACTAAATCAATTTGGTTTTTCAAGAACGTCAGGCCCACTATAAATAATAATTTGGATTGAAAAATCAAAGTCGCAACGATAGTTTCAATTTCACGTCCATTACGTCCATTTTTCGAGTTAACCTTTTCAAAGAAGACAAAATGCTACTTGTTCTCTTCGCAGATCCAACCATCTGGAATTGAAATACCGTATCGCACCGGTTTTCATTCTCCACGCTCCACAGATCAATGTCTTTCGATAGGAATTTTAAGTTGCTTGTTCTCTCAAAATTGGGTGACAAGATTTATATTGATCTTCATCTGACTTATTAGTTATATAAGCGTTTCGAATGAACTGACCATTTGATTACGCAACCTAAGCTGAAAATGTTTCGGCAAGGTAACTAAATTTTCCTAAAATGTTTCGGCAAGATAACTAAATTTTCCTACGGTACCGTATCGCACCGGTTTTCATTCTCCACGCTCCACAGATCAAAGTCTTTCGATAGGAATTTTAAGTTGCTTGTTCTCTCAAAATTGGGTGACAAGATTTATATTGATCTTCATCTGACTTATTAGTTATATAAGCGTTTCGAATGAACTGACCATTTGATTACGCAACCTAAGCTGAAAATGTTTCGGCAAGATAACTAAATTTTCCTACGCGATCAATTGGATTGCTTCCCAAGGATGATCAGTCGTTCATATATTATACGCGACACGTGAATCAACTGTACTATAATGTTTTTTTTCTTTCCATTCTACTTTAAAATGCCTTTTGTAAACTGACGGCTGAATATTTTTAAGGCCTCTTGTTGTCCCGGCTCTTCTTCAATAAAAGATTTTTTCTTCATAGCTATTTTGTCAACTTTTGCAAATTTTTCCTCAAAATATTTTTTTTGAGTACTAAGTTTGTTCTGATTAGCCACATAATTTAAGAAGGCTTTCTTCAGTCTCTTTGTTAATTTGAAGTAATGTATCATTTGACTGCAGGTTATAAATTGATCCCCAAAATTTCCACATTTTTTCTGAATTCAGTTTCTATCTGTTTTTCACTGAAGAGTGGCGAGCAGTGTAATATAGCGATAGTTTTATTTCAGTTTTTGAAAGCTAGTATTGGTAAAAATTTTACACTTTTACACTTTTATATCAAAAGTGTAAAAGTTTTACCAAAAGTTTACATTTTTGTGTTTTTTCTGGAGGTGTGCGGGTCGGTTGTTTGGTTTTACAGAATTTTTTTTCGATATTTTTTTGTCAACGATCA